>NW_028270159.1:48905217-49218934 GCF_037043375.1 Chiloscyllium plagiosum
GGTGGTGGAGGATTGCCTGTCAGATTTGATCGCTGTGACCAATGGTGTGCCACAAGGATCGGTGCTGGGTCCTCTACTTTTTGTCATTTATAAAAATTATTTGAATGTAAACATAGAAGATATGGTTAATTAGGTTGGAGATGACACCAAAATTGGAGGTGTAGTATTCAGCGAAGAAGGTTACTTCAGAGTACAATGGGATCTTGATCAGATGAGCCGATGAGTAGCAGATGGACTTTAATTTAGATAAATGTGAGATGCTGCATTTTGGAAAGGCAAATCAGGGCAGCACTTATACACTTAATTGTAACATCCTGGAGAGTATTGCTGAACAAAGAGACCTTGACGTGCACGTTCATAGCTCCTTGCAAATATAGTTCCAGGAAGACAGGGTAGTGATGAAGGTGTTTAATGCTTGCATTTATTGGTCAGTGCATTGAGTACAGGAGTTAGGAGACCATGTTGTGGCTGTACTGGACATTGGTTAGGCCACTTTTGGAATGCTGTGTGCAGTTGTGGTCTCCCTGCTATAGCAAGGAGGTTGTGAAACTTGAAGAGGTTCAGGAAAGATTTACAAGGATGTTACCAGGTTTGAGCTATGGGGAGAGGCTGATTAGGCCGGTGCTATTTTCCTTTGAGTGTTGTCCCTCAATCTGAATAGCTGTTAATTATATCTGAAACTCTCAGTCTATTGCTTTATCCAACTTCTCTTGATATGTTGACGGAACATTACTCCTCTCTGATGTTTTTCAAACTCCTTTAACCTACTGGCAAGTTCTAATGACTCACAGCATGCAAAGATTTTCCTTTCCTTGTGTAGAGTGGTGGCTGATCCAAACAAACCAAAATCCTTAACTACCAACACCAATTATTACCTGTTCTAGTCTGGTTCTTACAGCTACATCAATTGGAAGAAGTTTTGAGATCAGAAAACAAGTTTCAGATGTGGTGATATTTAATACACCGGAATCAAGAAAATTTATTTAGCAACAAAGTTAACAAACAAAGGCAATTAATACTCTAGTTTGAATGGTGGTGGGACACCAATGACTTAGAGCCATACAACACAGAAACAGCCGCTTTGGTCTTACTCTCCATGCTGAACAGGTATCCCAAACTTAACTAGTCCATTTGCCCGTGTTTGGTTCATTTCCCTCTAAACCTTTCCTATTCACGGACCTTGCCCAAATTTTTTTTTAATTGTTGTAATTGTTCATGCCTCTACCACTTCTTCTGGCAGGTAGAGATGTTAAGATCTGGGGGAGAGAGAGGGGTGATCTAGAACTTGGGTCCGAGGCACCTAAAGGGACAGCCAGCCCCAATGGAATGGTGAAGGGATGAGCAAAAGGCAAAAGTTGGAAGAGTATAGAAGTCAGAGGACTGCACGTCTGTGGAAGGTTACAGGTAAGGAAGGAAGCCAAGGAGGGATCTTAAAACAAAGGTGACTTTTTTGTTTGAAAAGAGGAATATGGATTTAAATTAGTGTAGTAAGAAGAGTTAGATTTGAATTCCATTACTCCCCACAGGATACTTCTCATCTATTGTGCTTATAGCAGAGTACAAATATGAGAGACAGTAAGAGAGGAGCAGACTATTTATTCTAAATTAACTACCATGAGCACTGAGCTGCTTAACCAAAGATATCTTTTCAGCACAACGGAAACCACATTTGAGTCCGAGCACCTAATTAGATTTTAGAAGCTGCAACTGTAGAGTGAGAACCTAAGATATGAAAAGATACGGTGTGCGGGGAACTTCTATTGACACTGGAGCAGACTCTTCATAGATTCAGCAAGTTCTCAATTATTTAGGGTAGTAGGAACTTGGGAAACTAACAGCTCAAATAGTGTATTTCTCTTATTCTGGCTCCTGAAAGTTTAGTTAAGTAGACTATAAAATACTAGAAGTATTGCAAGTTTAATCAAGGCCACTTTACTTTCAAAATCTGGTCCAACATAGGAACAAGTCAAAAAATGTAGTGTTTGAAAAGCACAGCAGGTCAGGCAGTATCCGAGGAGCAGGAGAATCAACACTTCAGGCATCAGGCCTTCATTAGGAATAAAGGCCTTATGCCCAAAACGTCGACTCTCCTGCTCCTCGGATACTGCCTGACCTGCTGTGCTTCTCCAGCGCCACACATTTCGACTGTGCAGTCCTCACTGTCTCATAAGACCAAGTCAATATGTTGGCTTTTAATTCCGGATGACACAAAATTCAGTTTAAAGAGATACAAACCTTTATTTATGGACAGAGAGATTCTAGGTGACATAGCTTTCTTCTGGTGGCACCCCTCAATGAATCTCTGAACATTACATGCAAGCAGTATATTTTATATCTTATTTGAGCATGACTAATATAATGTTCTTGACATTACATGTCTGTTTGCAATTATGTTGCTAAAACAGGTATTTCTCAATCTTACAATCTACCTTCCTGTGACAAATATCAAATTATTGACAGGAGCTTGTTATTGTATTATTTGCAATCTTATGTTAATAGGTAAGGAGGTAGATAATAGGATTTCAGTATTTAGATTTAGATTAGATTACTTAGTGTGGAGACAGGCCCTTCGGCCCAACAAGTCCACACCGACCCGCCGAAGCGCAACCCACCCATTCCCCTACATTTACCCCTTTACCTAACACTACGGGCAATTTAGCATGGCCAATTCACCTGACCTGCACATCTTTGGACTGTGGGAGAAAACCGGAGCACCCGGAGGAAACCCACACAGACACGGGGAGAACGTGCAAACTCCACACAGTCAGTCGCCTGAGTCGGGAATTGAACCCAGGTCTCTGGCGCTGTGAGGCAGCAGTGCTAACCACTGTGCCACCATGCCACCCAGTATTGTTCTCATTGGTGGTCTTCACATATTCTTGTTAATAGGTAAGAAAGCATGTTAATAGGAACAGGAGACAGTTAATAAGATCCATAACCAGGGATGATAGTCTTATCCAGGTAAACAAATATTTTTGTTTGGTGCTGGGAGTAAAATACACACATATGGTTCCAGACTACTTTGGCAGTTCAGAGCTACCCACTGTGATTTCGGGTCTCAGCCTGTCAGAGGGCAGGTACACAATTGAACATACAGTGAGTCACTCTAACAGGGGATCCTTAACACCTGATTTCCCAATACTTCAAAACACTACAATAAGCCGGTAAAATAGAATTCTTTACTCTTTACTCTTGGGGTTCTCAAAGTTCATCATTCCCTCCTATTGATCATTCGATGATCAACTAGGTCACCTTAGTGCCTCAGAGATAACTCTCCAAGGAGAACAGTGGCCTTAAGCACTGGAGTACAAGAATGCTGGTGATTACATTTAGTATAGTAACCCTGGAATGTAGCAACATGTCCCCCATTTTTCCAAGGAGGCCCCCAAATGGCAACCATTCCATGCTACTGCTAAGCCCATAATCAATAGTGTGGAGGGTCTGGCTTTCCTGTGTGATGTATTTGGAAAGATCGATATTAGTGGACTCGTCAGGGATGTAGGTGCAGCACTCCACCTCTATGTTAGCACAAGTACCACCCCCTTCCTAGGCCAGTAGAAAATCCAAGGCCAAGTGATTCTGGAGGGCCACAGTCCTAACTGCGAGTAGTTCAGCGTTAATTTCATTTTAGGGCATTGGCAGTATCATTGACAACCTTTTCCCATACTGTCCTGAGCTTACTAAGTTCTTGGGCCTGTAAATAGATCCCTGTGGAAGAAAACATTCCAACTCAGATGAGGAACCCAGTGAGGGATCTTCTGGGACTTGGGGCTGAAAGTAAATTATCCAAAACCTGGACACAGGGTACAACATATGCCATGTAACACGAACCCCTCCAATCTGAGGGAAGCCTTGGGTAGGCTTTTAGCCTGCAAATAAAATATGTCCCATTGTAGGATGTTAAGTTAGAAACTGCACCCCCTCCACAACCTGGAAGCAGGGTTATTCCAAAGGGAGCCCGATGTCTTATTTGGGACGGCAGACCAATCAAACACAAAGTAGCCATATTCCGTTAAATTGTGAATAGGCTGAACCCAGGGATATCAAAGGAGCATTTACTCGACCCCACAGAAGTGCCTTTAGAGGATTTCCCTTCGCATCTGAAACAAATGGTGTCATTGATGATGTTGTTAAGAACAATAAGGAAGGGAGGTTATGTGATCTGTTGTAGTTCAGCTGGTACCAATCCCTGAATAGGGTCATGTTATACCCTGTCGACTGCCATTCCGTGCATCATCAGTGTTAGCAGGATCACCGGAAAGGCTCAGGCGCAGTAGCCATTCGACCACCTCGTGCCAGCAAAAAGATATGGGCCACTAAGGAATACCCTCCACCGAGTGGGTTGGCATGTGGGCACATACCCAGCAACAAAAATGTCTCTCCCCATCACCCGGGCCGTCTGGTAGGCCAAATGCAAAAATGTATTATGCCTACGGGTGTTAGTTTGAAATCCATCTACTCCCAAAGTCACATCTCACCAAAACCACAAGTATGGAATACATCTTTGTCTCTAATCGTTATCTGTTTCCGCACTGATTCTTTTGCAGTCAGTTCTGTGGTTCCACTGGAGTTGTCCTTGCACTTTCACAGCTGTGGGGGTGATCAGCAGCACCTGAAATGATCCTTTCCATCTTGGTTCCAGCTTCTTTTGGTCCCAGTTTTTTTATCAGGACAAAATCTCCAGGCTCGGCAGCGGGGTAGTCCCCTTCAGGTGGATATTCACTCTCTTGGTAAGCTTGGCGTACCTCACTCTTTCAGCAGGGTGCTACTGTGTCCCCTGTGAGATGGCAGACCGATGTTGGCTGCCCTTCTCAGTGAGACAAGATTTACTTCTCCCCAGGGACAGCCTTTCTCTTGCATTTCAGAGTTCAGCCCATTGTCTGTAAGCAAACAAACAAGAAACAAAGACCAAACAACAACACAAACCCTCACAGGCAAGACCAAACACTGGCACCCTAGTCAATTGTTCTATGCAATCACAATTAAAAGTGCTAAGTCGTACTTTTGGAATCAGTTCTCCATTGAAATGAAAGCTTTCACCACACATACCATTACAATCACTCTAAAATTCAAACTGGATATCCTTTAATTTGTATATAACAATTTACGAAGTTGCCCAATTCACAGAAAGAATTTATCAAAATGACCAATCTCTCAGAGGGGCCTCCAACTCCTCTAACCATTTTTCTGATCAGGTATTTTCTCACAGATTGTCCCCATTCCAACATAGAGGGACTGTCCCATTTTACCTTATGAGTTATTGCTCTGCTATAGACAGTTTCCACCGGCCATATCAATACTGCGGGGTGAGAAATTTACTGAGCGTGCCCTCCTTCCTCAATATATATTAATTTCCACCAACCATATCTGAAAGAGGCAGCTCCCTAAACCGAATCCGTCAGGTAGTGATGATCACTTCCCTGCCCAGGGTCCCTGGTCCTGACCTTTCACTACAGGAACAATACAGAGTAGCCAATGTCATCCTGCAGCCACCTAGAGCAATTGTCCAAAAACTTCCTTACCTTACAAGCTGGGTCCAGGTGGTTCATTCTCTTCAAGGTACCAGTTCCACTGGGTAAGGGACAGATTGTTTGGACGAATACAAGGAGTGGGCTGTGGTAAAACATCCTTGGGCGCCCTTACCACTCTATACTCTGTGGATGCAGGGGAAGGTACTGGTATGTTTGGGGGGGCGGGGTCAATGGGCAGAGTGGCGCAAATCAAGGACTGTTGAAGGAAATGGTCCTTGCGGAAGGCAGAGAGGGGTGGGGAGGAAAAGGTGTTCTTGGTGGTGGGGTCTAGTTGGAGGAAGTGTTTAAGGATGATGCGTTGGATGTGGAGACTTGGGGTGGTAGGTGAGGACAAGGGGGACTCTGTCTTTATTGTGTTTGGGAGGTGGCTGGGTTTAGAGCAGTGTAATTGGGGAATGGAGGTGGTGTGGTGGAGGACTGTCTGTAGGACAGAGGGAGGAAAAGCACATTGTTTGAAATAGGTGGACACTTGGGATGCTTGCGAGTGGAATGTCTCCTTGTCCAAGCAGATGTGGCAGTGGCGGAGGAATTGGGGAGAGTGGGATGGAGTTCTTGCAGGATACTGGGTGGGACGAGGTGTAATCCAGGTAGTTATGGGAGTCTGTGGGTTTGTAGTAAACTTCCGTCTGGAGACTGTTGCCGGAGATGGTAATGGTGAGGTCAAGAAAGGGGAGGGAGGTGTCCAAGATGGACCGAATGAATTTGAGGGCGGGGTGGAAGTTGTGGGCGAATTCGATGAACTGCTCCAGTTCAGCCTGGGTGCAGGACGCTGCACTGATGCAGTCATCGATGTAACAGTGGAAGAGTTGGGGCATCTGTCTGAAGACTGTTACCGGAGATTCCATCTGCAGACTATCACTGGTCCTGAAGAAGGGTTACACCCGAAATGTCGACTTCTCCACCTCTTGTTGCTGCCTTGCTTGCTGTGTTCTTCCAGCCCCCTGCCTGTCTATTTTGGGTTCTGCAGGGTTTTTTTGTCGAAAACCAAGAAACTCCAAATCTGGCAACATCCATGAGAAGAAAGCAGAACCAACACGCTAGTCTGGTGAACCATCAGAACTATTTCGATGAAGAGTCACCAGACTTGAAACATCAACTCCGCCCACCCCACAGGCGCCACCAGACCCACTGAGTCCCGCCATCAACCTCTGCCTTCGCCTCATATCTCCAGCAACCGCAGTTGTTTGTTTCATAGAAACAACAAAAGGTTTGACAAAGTGAACAATGTATGTTGATAACTGCAGGACAAGCAAAGCAATCAAAGAAATAACAAGTGCTATGGGTTAGGGGGAGCTCATTCACATTCTGTACTTGGATTTTCAGAAGGCATTTGACAAGAATCCATAAAGGATTACTGCTCCAAGCAGAAGGACGTAGTGTAGGAGATAACATTATCGCACTGATAGAAGATTAGCTGGCAGGCAGAAAACAGAATATTCATAAAAGGGGCTTCTTCTAATTGGCAGGTTATGATGAGTCTCATAGGGTTCTGTACTAGGGTCTCAGCACTTTATAATTTATATTAATGATTTAGATGAGGGAAACAAAGGCTTGCTAGCTAAATTTGCATATAATAACAGAAATGTGTTATGAAGAGGAAACGAGGTTGCAGGCTGATTTTAAAAAGAACGGTTGAATGAGTGGGCAAAAATCTGGAAATAAAAATCTTTAAGTGATATTGATAAAAGTGATTACATGCAGTTAGTCCCAGATCAGCCATGATTCCATTGAATGGTGGAAGAAGCTAAATGGCCTGTTCCTGTTCCTATATTCTTAAACAGAAAGTTAGCCTTGTTTAGAAGATGTGCCTATCATAGGAAAATTGTGCTAATGTTGTGTACAAGTTATGAAGTGTGAGTACGTGGACATTGCATTAATAGTATTAAAAGTAGGAGGTGCGGCTGTGTAAGTAAGGGAGAGAGAGGTGTGGGTTGTGATTTTAGAAGAGAGAAGAATGCAGGATAAGCGTGTATTGGAGCAATGTAACTTCAGATCTGAGCAGAGACTTGTTGAGCTCATTGTCTTGCCTTGGGAACTCAGCTTCAGCTTCCTTCTAGCCACTGGACCAGAGTGGCATTTGAAAACCTGGATGCCTGATCTGCAGCTTTTGCATCCACATCTGCAAATTTAAAGTCTTGCCTGCTGCATGTCCCTGGTCCTTCTTCAACAGCATATGGAAGAATAAATCAGTGCCAAATATTCAGCAACCAAATCTGTGTCTAAATTAGTCAGGTGAAACTTTGCAGCCTTAACCATTTCTGCATTTCAGCTCTCTGCAAAACTGTAGTGAAGAAATGTGAGGAAGCAAAAGCAAACTTTCATGATGACACAGAAGTTCCCAATGTTAGCATTTGATTCGAAGAATGAAAAACATACTTTATAGAATGATGAGGGACTAAAAATCTTGTGTATGGTGTGTACTTCATGTCCATAAATCTTGATCCCCACTATGTCCATCCAATAGAGATAGACAGTCATGTGAATACATACAAAACACTGCAGCAGAAAGCAGTCTGTAGGTAGTGTCCAATGTAATAAAGGACTTCTAAGCTGATTTATGTAGTATTCACCAACACTGTTTTGGTGACAACCATTTATTGCTTGCTGCACCACTCTAAACAATATCTAATAGCTCTTCTTTGTAAACACAGCTCAGTACTTTTTCTTAGGAAAGTAAACTTGGCCAGATGTAACCAAATGCATATGGGAAAGGGTAATAACACATTAAGACCACTGTGGTGCTCACCGGCCATGATAATCTTTTGAGTGTGGCGGGGACACCATGGGCTTCCACTCAAAGGGAGCGCTGGCATATGGACATAACTACAATAGAAGGGCAGACATTTGAGAATTATGATCCCCTCCATTGCTTGATGTCTGGGCCTACTGATAGCCACCTTGACTAGGAACAAACCACAAGGGGATCCTCCAACTTGTCTTTCACCCTCCACAACTGCTGCCCAAAATCAAGAGCATGAGGCTGAAGTGCAGCCAATGTGTGCACAGTCCACAGACTCCATAACACCACAGAAAATATAGGTGGACTGGGAGCCTACATATGCATATGCATATTTAAAAAAAAACAGACATTGCTGGAGAAACCAGCAGCATCAGTGGAGAGAAAGCAAAGTTAATGGTCTTCACAGTTCTTTTTTGAATTCAAGAGCATGGAGTGCAGTCAGTCCACAGAGAGAGAGAGATTTGAATAAGTGAGGGGATCCAAGAAATTCAGGCTACTGTGTTATGTTGACAGTGGATAGATCAAGTGCAAGTAAGAGGCCAGAGGAAGAAGTCCAGATGGAGACAGTGTTGAAGGTGGTGAAAGGGTCTGTGGGATGGGGAAAGGATTCTTATCCAAAAAAATGGGCATGGAGTTAAAGAAGAGTTCATCATCACATCATGCCCAAAATTAATTGAAGTGGCTGCAGAGGATAAAATTAAGACCTTAGCTGAGTACAGAATGTTCAGCATCACAGAGTGAAACACAGGCCTGTGTGTCTTTTGAGAAGAAGAATGTTGTGCGTCCTGCAACACTAAAGTTTTTCTGGCTGGTGGGCATTGCAAGGGACTGAATGTGTATTACCCCTGTAATAACTCACAAATCCTGAGTGTAAAGGAAATCATTTATTGTTGAACCCCAGAATAGAGCCACTACTCATGGCATACATTGGCTAGTCCCAGCTTGGGTCAGACAGTAATGCAGACCCATCCCTGGATCTGCTTTTTCCTAAATCTATTTTTTGAATCAACCTATTCAGAGATGTTATTGCACACCACTGGAACAGGGGGGGACTTGAACACGGGCCTCCTTGTTCAATGGTATGGATACTACCATCGTGCCACAAGAACCCTCTGGGTCTGCTTGATTGAATTTTTAGAAAAATAGATTAATAATTTTTTAATCAACCAATTCAGAGGTGTAATTACAGAGCTCTAGAACAGGTGGGACTTGAACCTAGGCCACCTGGTCAGGGGTAAGAACACTACCACAAGAGGGCCCAATATTATAGTTTGTTTGAATTACTGTCTAGCCTTGACTGTAACAGTGAATCATAGCATCCCACAGAGACACAGGGAAAGGTGCAAACTCCATATAGACAGTCACGCAAGGATGGAATCAAACCTGGGTCTCTGGCGCTGTGAGCAGTGTTAAGCACTGTGCCACCCCATGATCTGCTTTTCTTTTTAAAGAGGGGTTAGGAAAAGGGATGGAGACAGAGGGGGAAGGAGGATGGTTCCAGAGGGGCATGGGGGTACTTCTGAGTTGTTGAAGCTTCTGTTCCTTAATGCCTGAAAGGAAGAGGAAAGGTTTCTTGTGAGGGTGTCAAACAAGCTGGAGAATAAAGTGGAACTGTGGGAGCAGGGCAGCTCTGAGATAGCGTAAGGCAGTGCTGCTGGAGGCAGGGGTCAGGAGTGTGCATATGGCAACATCTAGCACTGAGTGTGGATCTCAGGATGTGGGAAGAACAGCTATCTGAGGATCATTACACAACAGTGAAATATCTGTAATCCTGGGTGGATTTGAAATACAAAGAATGAAACTTTAGTTGGAACCCACGTGGAATAAGTCTGAGCTGGAGGCAGTCACTGAGGCACGAGATGTGGCTATGGAAGCAATTTTTGGCAAATATATTGTCAAACACTAGGAGTGACAACAGAAATAATGATGGTAAACAAAAAGAAAGATTAGTGTGGAAATCCCATCAATGAGAGGAGCAGAACCTGTGCAAGGTGGGTGTATCTGGAAGAGATGCAGCAGTAAGTTAAAATCTAAAATAAAACTAAGTACTGCAGATGCTGAAAATCTGAAAAAAAAACAGATTGCTGGAGAAATTCAGAACTGGCAGCCAAGCGAAGAGAAAGCAGTTTACATTTTCAGTCCAGCGACCCTTCTGAATGTATTTCAGTATAAGTAAATAATCAATCCCAGCAACCCTTTACCTTGTTATCTTCAACTAACAGGGTTCAGATTTTATGCTGACGAGACAGTTGTTCACGTATTATAGAGCATTAAATACATCTATTAACTCCTAAGTAACAAATTTCATACTTAACACACCCACCCCCCTACACCTACCCCAGACCACTTCCACCAGACCCAATACACCTGACATGGGACCCAACAAAACCCCTTGGACTCAACATCAATGGCCCTTTCACCTGGAATCTTCCCCTCACACCTCAAATCCAGACAGATGCCCATCACCAGATTCAACCTGATCCTGAACTCAACCCTATCACCACCAATGGACCCGACACCGATCCCTACATCCACCCACCTCTACCTAACCTAAAGATAGCATCACCTACTTGGACCCCTTGCCACCCAATCACCTAGCACCCTACCCTCTTCCCACTTGGCATACTAAATACCTGACCTTACCCTCTACCTAGCCGGCACCAGATTTACCTGGCACCTTAACATCACACTTATCATGTGTACTTAGCCTTCAACAGCATCTTTCAAAATGGCTGTCTGAACATTTTGAATTTCCAAATACGGCAGCTCACTGTTGTGAAAAGGTTTCCCTTCCTCTGACAGTTTTGTACTATGGAATACATTTGAGAATCGAAGTAGAGTTGTGCATTTCTGACAGTGAAGTCTCCTCTCACAAAGGTGGAACTCCTTTCTTTCATTAAAAAGAAGTATGGAGTGGCAATCTATGCGAGTTTGCAACTGCTCAGAAAATATAGTCTACCAGATACTAACACAATGTACTGCATTGTATGTCCTGGAAATTCATTAAACATCATTGCAAAAAGTGACTCTCATAGGAAAAGAATGTTTCACCAATCTTCCACATGAGGCATTAAACAGAGATTCCATTTTCCCTCAGATGAGTTAAAAAAAGTCACAAGATGCTATCTGAGAACAGTTGTGTTCTTCCAGTGTTCTAGCCAACAGTTATTTTATAGCCAATATCATGAAAACATGGAACCAAAAATAGGAATGGGAAAAGCTACATCTAGGACCACATTAACTCCATCACAGTGGCCACCTATTTCTACCTCAATATCAGCCAATTTTGTCCTTGAGTCTCAGGTCATCTGATGCTAAAACTTCATTTGTTCCTTTGTTACCTCTTGACTTGAAATTCCAATGTATTCCTCCCACTTGCAGCTTTGTAATTCTGAGGCCATCCAAAATACCATGTCCTACTTTGCACCAATCAAACTCACTACTACCAAATATTGAACTTTAAAAAAAAATTGGTTTGTGTGCCAAAATGGTGCTCAAGAAGATTATTTATTTGGTGGAGATGGAGAGGCAACAGAGGCTGTACAAGAACTCCAGGACTTATCTCCACTGAAAACTGAACTCACAACCAAATTAGACTTTTTTAGATTACCTACAGTGTGGAAATAGGTCCTTCGGCCCAACAAGTCCACACTGACCCTCCGAAGAGTAACCCAGCCAGACCCATTCCCCTACATTTACCCTGAACACTATGGACAATTTAGCACGGCCAATTCACCTAACCTGCACATATTTTGATTGTGGGAGGAAACTGGAGCACCGGAGGAAACCCACGCAGACACGGGAAGAATGTACAAACTCCACACAGACAGTCACCTGAGGCGGGAATCAAACCCGGGTCCCTGGCGCTGTGAGGCTGCAGTTCTAACTACTGAGCCACTGTGCACCCCTAAACGTGTCATAATGTCTATTAATAGGAGATTTTAGTTGATACAAAAGTAACTGACAAAGAATGTGAACAAAAAGCAAGATTTATGGATGTGAAGTACACACCATAACGCAAGATTTTTAATCCTTCATCTATTCAACTGTTCTCATATACACTCTTTGCATTTAGCCCCGTTAACACAACTTTATAAATCCTTTCTCCCTGATAGGAGTTTACAAGATAGTGGAGGAAGTAGAGTAGGAAGTATTTGGACTCTCAGTGTGGTGTTAAAAGATTAAATTGTACTATCACTCCGGACATTAATGTAATATTAAAGGTTTAAACTGTACTGTCTTTCTCCAGAAGCTGAACATTCTGGAAGAATGTGGGGATGACATTCATACAGGAATGTGGATGACTCACACTTCATTTGGCCAGCCATTTACTACTACTCTCCTGCTATTATCAAATTAAACTCTCATTCAGTCCCTTCCATTCAGAAATACTTTTATAGCCATCCCCTGAAGCTAAAACATATCACACCTACATTGTCTTGGGGAATCACGGAGTCAGGAAATCATTTTCAAAACAATTCCCCAGGATTCTGGCATTTACATTATCTCTGAGGATGAACCTCATCCTACCATTGTACCTGGGGTAACATGTGGTTATGTAGGGGGAATGGCCAGGGTACCTGTAAACATTACCAACTTACCTGTGTAAAGTGGATGTGTTTTCTTTGTTCAGGGCCTCTTTTGACTCGATTTTGCATGCCTGCGAAGAGGGTCAAAGGGGTCACCTAACTTGTACAGGCTTTAATAAATTTAACTATTTGCAGAAGTTTGGTGTGTGCGAATTGCATCTCGTGTGTGAAACCTTGGGAAAAGAACCTAACACCAGGCCCGTCCACTCCCTCTTGTGGCCGTCCGCATCCTTATGTTTTATTTTCTTCATTTACTTTTCAACCAAATGCACCTTTTCTTCCCTCTGTGGTCGCGTTTCTGGAGAGAGGTTTCAGGGAGCTGTTCCAGTCCATTCCTCATGGTAATGGCTGTCATGGCTTGAGCCCCAGTTGATGAATTGGTGTCAGTACTTTTCCTCTGGCGTATTGGCAGAGTCTGAATAATGTCTCAGTCCTCAGGAGTTAATTTGGACGTCTCTCTATCCTCAGACGTTGAGATGGAGCCCAAGTCCTCTTGGTTCTGGTGGCGGTGATGAGATGGCTTTGGCAGAGGCAGTGTTCTGAGTCCGGTCCGCGGCAACAGGAGCTGCTTCAGCATGCTTCCTGCTTTGTGTTGGTCTCAGAAACAGCTTTGGTGGCTATGGAGCAAGGCTGATCCTGTAGCCACTTATGAAATCAAGAAGCCACGGAGGGAACAAAAAATATAATTTGTCCTAATCTTGTGCGAATTATTTATTTTTATAACTTATGTAATTAAAATGATGCTAGATTATGGCAAATTGTACTTGTTTTATTGTATTTTCATAAATACAATTAACGATAAGGTGACTTAAAAAACCTTTAAGTACGTTTCTGAAATGACAGCTTCATTCTGTAATGGAGCTTTCAGTAGCAGGAGAGGGGGATACGTAGAGGAGCTCAAGCAGTTGAATGTATCATCTCTGGAGAAAAGGGTGTCTTTAGGAATAACAATGAAGGGTTTTCCTCAATCGGATCTGAACTGTAGGCTAAACACTGTTTTCCTAGTTTAACAATAATTTTCCTTCATTTTTGTAAAGACCAGATACTGGTGGAATAATGAATCCCAGTTTCATGATCTTTAGGTCATCTATATGCTTATATCTTGTGTTACATGTCATTTTCTTTTCATCTACGACACACATTCAACTGGCACTATAGAAACAGGATGCTTTCATCCCACTGGCTATTACATTGTACAGTGCATCATACTAGACTTTTGGTGACTGGACCTTAGTTTTTTTCCATCAACCATCGTTATATTAATTTGGGGGTTGAGCACTGTGCAAGCGTTTATTGCCCATTCCTAATTGCCCTGAGAAGGTAGCGAGCTGCTTCCTTGAACCACTGTAGTTCATTTGTTGTAAACAGACCCACAATGTTGCTGGGGAGAGAGGGACAGGATTTTGACCCAGTGATACTGTAAGAACAACATTTCCAAGTCAGGACAGTGACTAGCTTGGAGGGGATCTTGCAAGTGTGGGAGTTCACACGTATCTGCTGCTTTTGTCTTTCTGGATGGAAGTAATCATGTATTTGTAAGGTGCTATCTTAGGATCAAGAACAGAAATTGCTGGAAAAACTCAGCAGGTCTAGCAGCAAGTGTGGAGAGAAAGCAGAGTTAACATTTCGATTCCAGTGATCCTTCTTCAGAACAGATGCTGCCAGACTAGCTGAGTTATCCAACAATTTCTGTTTTAGTTTCCGATTTCCAGCATCTGCAGTTCTTTTGGTTACTGTCTAAGGAGCCTTGGTGAATTTGTGCAGTGTATTTTGTAGATGGTAGGCATTGCTGCCACTGAGCATCAGTGGTGGATTGTGGGAGGGAGTTTGGTGTGTTTTGTTCAGGGGTGCAAGATCAGCAAACTGGGGGAAAACTTTTCAGGCAAATTATCACTCGGCGTGCAGTTAACTTGTCTCTAACCTGTCAACAATGGAACCAATGGTTGGTCAAATGGTGTGACCTTTTAAAAAACTTAGCAATGTACAGAAGAACTGGGATGTATTATTAGAAAACCATGGCAGGCATCAAAGGGATATTTCAAAATACAGAGAATAGACACATTCTGGTGAGAATGAAACACTCCAAGGAGGGAGGGGAAGAGAAAATCCAACTCTGCATTAAATGATAAATTCAAGATATCAAATTTAAACAAAAAGCACGTAATTGAGCAGACAGATGGCAGTTCAGAAGGACCTGCACATGAAGGACCAGTTGCACTTAAACTGGAGGGGCACCAATGTCCTGGGTGGGAGATTTGCTAGTGAACTTCAGGAAGTTTAAACTAGTTTGGCAAGGGGATGGGAACCAGAGCTACAGATCAGAGGGTAGTTGTTGAACGGACAGAAATGGAATGTATCAACACAGTTAATAAGGCAAAGGGCTGGATTAAAGTGTGTCTGATTCAATGCAAGGAATAAGAGTCATGAACTTAAAGCATGGATCAGTACTTGGAGCTACGATGTTGTGACCATAATGGAGACATGGATTTCACAGGGGCAGGAATGGTTGCTGGGTGTTCCAGGGTTTAGATCTTTTAAAAAGAGCGGGGCGGGGTGTAGCATTGTTAATTAGAGAGCGCATTTGCAGAAAAGAGGATTGTTGACGAGTGTTTGTCTACTGAGTTAGTATGGATGGAAATCACTAACAGGAAATAAGCAGTCACTTTATTGGGTGTTTTCTATAGACCCCCCCCCCCCCCCCCCCTCCAATAGCAGCAGAGAGATGGAAGAACAGATTGGACAGTAGATCTTGGAAAGGTGCAGATGTAACAGAGTTGTTATGGGTGACTTCAACTTCCCCAATATTGATTGGAACCTCCTCAGTGCAGATGGTCTGGATGGAGCAGATTTTGTCAGGTGTGTCCAGGAAGGATTCCTGACTCAATATGTAGATAGGCTGACTAGGGGAGAGGCCATACTAGATTTGGTGCAAGGCAACGAGCCAGGCCAGGTGTCAGATCTCTTGGTGAGAGAGCATTTCAGTGACAGTGACCACAACTGCCTCACCTTAACCATAGCCATAGGAACAGACAGTATGGGAAGGTTTTCAATTGGGGAGGGGAAATAATACTGTCATGAGACAGGAGCTGTGAAGTATAAATTGGGAACAATTGTTCTACGGGAAAGACACATCAGAAATGTGGAGGCTGTTTAAGGAGCACTTATGAGTGTTGGATAACTTTGTACCACTGAGACAGGCAAAGGAATGGTAAGGTGAAGGAGCCTTGGATGACAAGAGCAGAGGAGGTTCTCATCAAAAGGAAGATGGAAGCTTACTTAAGGCTGAAGAAGCAAGGATCAGTTATAGCTTTAGAGGATTACAGGGTGGGTAGGAAAGAACTCAAACATTGACTGAAGAGAGCTGGGAGGGGGCACGAAAAAGCCTTGGTGGGAAGGATTAGGGAAAATCCAAAGGCATTCTACACATATGTGAGAAATAAGAGAATGATCAGAGAGAGGGTAGGGCTGAAGAGGTGGGGGAGGCCTGGTGTCTGAAGAGGTGGGGGAGGCCCTAAATGAGTTCTTTGCTTCAGTATTCATTAGAGAGACGTACCTTGTTGACAGTGAGAACACCATGGACCAGGCTAATAGGCTTGAACAGATCGATATTAAGGAAGTGGATGTGCTGGAAATTCTGGGAAGCATCAAGATAGATAAGTCTCCAGGGCCAGACCAGATATACCCAAGGTTACTAAGGGAATGAGGAATGAGATTGCTGCGTCTCTGGCTATGATCTTTGCATCCTCACTCTCCACAGGAGTAGTACCAGCTGAGTGGAAGGAGGTGAATGTTGTTCCTCTGTCCAAGAAAGGGAATAGCGAAATCCCTGGGAATTACAGACCAGTCAGTGTTACATCTGTGGTAACCGAGGTACTGGAAAGGATTCTGAGATAGGACTTATGACTGTTTGATTAAAAGTAGTTAGCATGGCTTTGTGAGGGGCAGGTCATGCCTCACAAGCCTCCTTCAGTTCTTTGAGGACATGATGAGTCAAGTTGACGAAGGCTGAGCAGTGGATGTGGTATATATGGATTTCAGTAAGGCATTTGATAAGGTTTCCCCTATGGTGCGCTCATTCAGAAAGTTAGGAGGAATGGGATACAGGGAAATTTGGCTGGCCAAAAGACTACAGCGAGTGGTACTGGATGGAAAATATTCTCTGGAGGTCTGTGACCAGTGGTGTCTCTAAGGAATCTGCTCTTGGGCCTCTGCTCTTTGTAGTTTTTATAAATGATTTGGATGAAGTGGAAGGTGGATTAGTGATGACACAAAGGTCGGTGGTGTAGATAGTGTCGAGGGCTGTTGCAGGCTACAACATGACATTGATAGAATGCAGAACTGGGCTGAGAAGTAGCAGACGGAGTTCAACCTGGCCAAATGTGAAGTGATTCATTTTGGAAAGTCGAATTTGAATGCTGAATACAGGATTAAAGACAGGATTCTTGGCAGTGTGGAGGGACAGTGGGATCTTGGGGTCCACATACAAAGATCCCTCAAAGTTGCCACGAAAGTTGATAGGGTTTTTAAGAAGGCTAATGGAGTTTTGGCTTTCATTGACTGGGGGATTGAGTTTAAGAGCTGTGAGGTTTTGCTGCAGCTGTATAAAACCCTGGTTAGACTACACTTGGAATATTGTGTCCAGTTCTGGTCGCCTCATTATAGGAAGGATGTAGATGCTTTAGAAGGTGCAGATGAGATTTACCAGGATATTGCATGGATTGGCGGGCTTGTCTTATGAAGAGAGTTTGAGTGAGCTTGGGCTTTCACACTGGAGAGGAGAAGGAAGAGAGGTGACTTGATAGAGGTGTACAAGGTAATGAGAGTCATAGAGAGAGTAGATAGCCAGAGACATTTCGCTAGGCAGAAGGGTCATGATTTTAAGGTGACTGGAGGAAGGTATAGGGGAGATGTCAGAGGTAGGTTCTTTACACAGAGAGTGGTGGGTGTGTGGAATGCATTGCCAGCATTGGTAGTAGAGTCAGATATTAGGGACATTTAAGCAACTGCTGGACAAGCACATGGATGGCAGTAAATTGAGGGGTGAGTAGGTTAGGTTAATCTTAGATTAAGATAAATGCTCAGCACAACATTGTGGGCCAAAGAGCCTGCACTGTGCTGCATTGTTCTATTAACAAAATCAAAATTGACTATCATGCTTCATTTATACAGGACACTGGTGAGACCATATCTGGAGTATGTATACAGTATTGGTGTAACTTCATGTCTTTATCATCTCTACCCAACAGCTTCCACATCATGGTTTCCTGAACGGGGGTCACCATTGGATGCTAATCCCATCATTAACTAACAGAGCCACCCCCTGAGGTTTCTGTCCTTCCTAAATATCGTGTACTTTTCAATATTTAGGTTCCAATGTATGTCATCCAGCAGTCATGTCTGTGACGTTTAGAGTCATAGAAATATACAGCATAGAAACTGACCCTTCGGTTCAACTCTTCCATGTCGACCAGGTATCCCAACCCAATATAGTCCCACCTGCCAGCACCTGGCCCATATCTCTCCAAACCCTTCCTATTCATATACCCATCCAGATGCCTTTTAAATGTTGCAATTGTACCAGCCTCCACCACTTCCTCTGGCAGCTCATTCCATACCCGTACCACCCTCTTGTGTGAAAACGTTGCCCCTTAGGTCTCTTTTATACCTTTTCCCTTCTCACCCTAAACTATGCCCTCTAGTTTTGGACTCCCCCACCCCAGGGAAAATAGTTTTGTCTATTTATCCTATCCATGCCCCTCATGATTTTATAAACCTCTATGAGGTCACCCCTCAGCCTCCGATGCTCCAGGGGAAACAGCCCCAGCCTATTCAACCTCTCCCTATAGCTCAAATCCTCCAACCCTGGCAACATTCTTGAAAATCTTTTCTGAACCCTTTCAAGTTTCACAACATCTTTCCGATAGGAAGGAGACCAGAAGTGCATGCAATATTCCAACAGTTGCCTAACCAATGTCCTGTACAGCCGCAAAGTGACCTCCCAACTCCTGTACTCAATACTCTGACCAATAAAGGAAAGCATACCAAACACCTTCTTCACTATCCTATCTACCTGTGACACCACTTTCAAGGAGCTATGAACCTGCACTCCAAGGTATCTTTGTTCAGCAACACTCCCCAGGACCTTACCATTAAGTGTATAAGATCTGCTAAGATTTGCTTTCCCAAAATGCAGTACCTCACATTTATCTAAATTAAACTCCATTTGCCACTTCTCAGCCCATGGCCCATCTGATCAAGATCCCATTGTAATCCAAGGTAACCTTCTTCTGTGTCTACCACACCTCCAATTTTGGTGTCATCTGCAAACTTACTAATCATACCTCTTAAGCTCACATCCAAATCATTTATTTGTGGTGATATCATTTCCTATGGTGATGTTACTTCCTGTTCTTTTTCTCATGGGGTGGTAAATGGGATCCAAGTCAATGTGTTTGTTTATAGAGTTCCAATTCAAATGCCATGCTTTTAGGAATTCTCGCGCAAATCTCTGTCTGGCTTGTCCTAGGATAGATGTGTTGTCCCCGTCAAAATGGTGTCCTTCCTCATTCGTATCTAAGGATACTAGTGATGTTCATGTATCCTGGTGGCTAGCTTTCTGCCTGTTTGTCCAATGTAGTTTTTGTTACAGTTATTGCAAGGTATTTTGTAAATGACACTAGTTTTGCTTGCTTATATAGAGTCTTTCAAGTTCATTAGCTGCTGTATTTGGACACTGGAAACAGGCAGAAAACAAGCCACAAGACATACGAACATCAACTAGCCACAAAAAGACATGACCCGCTCTCTCTAGTATCCCTACATAAAGATGAGGAAGGACACCACTTCAACTGGGACAACACATCCATCCTAGGAAAAGCCAAACAGAGACATGCGCGGGAATTCCTAGAAGCATGGCATTCCAACCGAAACTCTATCAACAAACACATTGACTTGGATCCCATTTACTACCCCTGAGGAAAAAAAACAGGAACTGACATCACCATAGGAAATAATATCTCCACAGGAAATGACATCATCGACCTAAGGAAACAACCACATAATTAGAAAGTTGGCTGTACCACCAATACTTCATTCAGAGGCTCACTGAAGATGTTACCTAGTATGGTGATGGAACGTCTGAAAATGAATCTTCCAGCTCAGCGAACAAGCCTACATCCAGATCCTCAACATGAGCTACAAATCTTCTCAAAACTCACTAATTTGGACAGGTATGTGAATGGAATAGGTATGGAGGGATATGGACCAAACACAGGTAAAAAGGACTAGATAAACAATGAAAATTAGGTGGCATGGACAAGTTAGGACGAAGGACCCATTTCTATGTGGTAAACCTATATGACTGTAACAGTTCCAAAAGGAAGCTCACCACTACTTTCGCCAGAGAAATTAGCAATCAATGGTGACCACATCACAGCAGTGGTTAAAAATAAACAAACATTCAACCTATAGAAAGTGATTGGAGAATTAATCATAAAAGATAAAGAGATGGAAGATGAATAAAATTTTGCTTCAATCTTCACTGTGGAAAATGCAAGTAATATCCCAGAATTAGCCGTAATTCAGGATATGGAAGTAAGAAAGGAAATTTTTTTTAAAATTACAAACACTAGGGAGTACCCAAAAAATTGGAGTTGTAGGCTGACAATTCCCAGGGTCCTCAGTAACTTCATCTTGCAGTATTAAGTAAGTTGTGAGATAGTTTATGCATTGTTTTAGTTTTCCAAAATTCCCTTGATTTGAAAAGTAGGGAATGTAACTCCTTTAATCAAAAAGACATAAAACAGCAAAGTACAGGCCAGCTAGCTTAACATATGTCATAGGGCAGATGTAATTCGTTGAACACTTTAAGTCCAAGGTAATTAGGAGAAGTTCATATGGTTTTGTGAAATTAGGCTATGTTTAACTAATTTATGGATTATGTGAGGAACTAACATGTGCTGTGGATAAAGGGGAACCAGTGGATGTGCTGTAATTAAATTTCGATCAGGTATTTCATAAGAAGTCACAAATGTTCCTGCAGAATATACTAGGCAACATATTGGCATGGATAGACGTTTGACTGGCGAACAGAAAAGAGTAGGCATAAATGAATCTGTTTTTGGCTCGCAAGACGTAACAGGTGATGAGCCACTTTAATCAATGATGGTACCTCAACTTCTTGCATCAAATTTTTTTACATAAATTGTAAGTACTGAAATTATGGTGACTAGGAAACTATGGTGGCAGAGGAATGTAAGTTGTGAAGAAGACATGAAGAAACTGTAAAGTTATATAAATAGGTTAACTGTTATGACACGGCGGTGAACCCCTCTGTTAATTAAACCAAACACTTAGAAAAGCTCTGCTGGAAAAATGCAGCAGGTCAGGCAGCATCCAAGGAACAGGAGAAACGTGAATTCCCCTGTTCCTTGGATGCTGCCTGACCTGCTGCGCTTTTCCAGCAACACATTTTCAGCTCTGATCTCCAGCATCTGCAGTCCTCACTTTCTCCACTTAGAAAAGCTCACCTCGCCTCATAATCAATTAAAGTATGAGTAACCGAGAACTCCCCAAATTCCATTATTTAAAGAAAAATATCAATTTTTTAAACTCTAAATATGAACATTAAACAGCAACTATTTACAATTCTAAACTTCCTTGCTCTTAAAGGTCTGTATTCTACCTCCAACTCTGTAACAGTACACAGATCCAATAAAAAGCCCATATTAAAGTTACATCAACTTAGTTTTCAAAACCAAATAGTGGCTTTCGTCATCAGCATTTATCTTCTTCTGGATGTAGATCTCTCTGGGTCTTTAGTCTTTTGCTGCAAAGATGTTTCTTATGAAAAGGTACCTTTGATAAAGAATGTTTTGAATGGCAGTCTCTCGCTCTAGATGGCAATTTACTGTTTAACTTCAAAAATTTCTGCTTTTTTAAAACCACAAACATGGGATTGTCTCATTTGGTTCAACGTTGTCAAAACAGTAAAATTCAAATTTGATTGGGTTTTAGTATCCGGGACATAATTTAAACTGATTGGTTAAATTTTACCTGTTGCGAAGGCAGTCACATGACAAGTGCCTGCAAACTCTCTCTGCCAAAACAGCCTTCACCCTTTCTTAAAGGTACAGTATATGTCTTCAACTATACAACACCTATCCCCTTAAGAAAAAAAAATGAACCATCACAATGAAAAGATGGCTTCATTTTGTTCCCCTAATTCTTAACCCCATTACAATGAAATACATACATAACATCGGCATTTGTTCAACCTTATCTATACTTTGTCCACTAAATCAACGATAACGCATCTGCTATCACATTCTTATGACCTGCAACATACACAATTTGTAAATTAAAAATCGGTAACATATGACTCCAATGAAATAGTCTCATATTGTCTTTAAATCGTTCCAAGAACGTAAGAGGATTGTGATCCGTGTACACAACTGTCTCCGACACATTGTTCATCACATAAACATTAAAATGCTGTAAGGCCAGTACCAAACTCAATAATTCCTTTTTGCTGGTAGAGTATTTTCTCTGGTGGGTGTTGAGTTTCTTTTAAAAGTAACCAACTCGCTGTTCAATTCTATCATCATCTTCCTGTAGCAGTAAAGCTCCAACTCCTATGTCGCCAGCATCGATTGCAACTTTGAAGGGTTTCAAAATGTTTGGAGTAACTAAAACTGATGTGGTGGCTAATACTACTTTAAAATTGTTAAATGCCTCCTGACATTGTCTGTCCATAAAATTTTGTGTTCTTCTTCAGCAAATCTATTAATGATACCACTATGCTGCTGAAATTTGGAACAAACTTCTGGTCGAAACTGCTTAGTCCCAAGAATGGAAGCACCTCTTCCTTAGAGGTTGGTCATGGAAATTCCTCGATGACCTTCGTCTTGTATTCCTTGGGGTCAACCTTCCATGACCAATTTTATATCCCAAGAACGCCACCTCCATCTTCGTGAACTCTCTTTCTTAAGTTTATTCCCAGTTTTGCCTCTCTTAATCATTCAAAGAGCTTTGCCAACTACCATCTGATCTTTCCATGACTCACTAAAGATCACTACATCATCCAGATAGACTGCAGAGTTTGTTAACCCAGCCACAACTCTGTTCATGAGTCTTTGGAATGTGGCCGGTACATTCTTCGTTCCAAAGGGCATCACTCTGAATTGATATAGCCTATTTGGAGTTACAAATGCAGAAATTTCTTTCACTTTCTCTGATAAAGATACCTGCCAATAACCATGCAGTAAGTCCAACTTTCTCTCTAGAGTCCTCCAATCTTGGGACTGGGTATGAGTCTGATTTTGTTATGGTATTGACCTTCTGATAGTCCACACAAAACTGTTGAGTCTCATCAGGTTTGGGAACTAACATAATCGGAAAACTCCACTCATTCTGACTCAGTTCGATGATATCTTTGTTGAGCATCACATCCACTTCCTTCTGGACCTGTGTGGCATTTAAAGGATTGAACCTGTAGGGGTGTTGTTTTATTGGAACAGCATTTCTTACTTCTACCTCACGCACAATCGCATTAGCCCTCCCCATCTTATTTCTGCATATGTCCTCATACTACTGCAACAAACCTTTCAACTGCATTCTTTGCTTTTGAGACGTACAGTTTACTAACCCATCCCACTCCTCAAAGACCTCCTCATTGTTTAATGTAATTTGAGGCACGTCAAACTCCACAACACCTGGATTTGATTCCTCACTCCGCAGAGCAGAAACTAACACCTGTTTCTCCAGTTCCTTCACTCTATTATAATAAGGTTTCAACATATTCACATGACATGCCTGATTTATTTTCTATCCGGCATCTTTACCGGATAGCTTACCTGACTCAACGTTTTCTCAATTTGATAGGGACCACTAAACCTGGCTTTGAAGGGATCTCCAATCACTGGTAACAATACTAATATGTCATCCCCATAGGAAAACGTCTGAATTTCAGAGTTTTTATCTGCCATCTGCTTCAGTCTATGATGTGCCCTCTTCAGGTGCTATTTAGCTAACTCACTTACCCAATTTAATCTCTCTCTCACCTCAGATACACAATCCAAGTGTGAGATCTCAGGCTTTGGTCCTGTCAATGTTTCTGAAATTAATTTCAACAGGTCTCTCACTTCATGACCAAATGTTAACTCAAAACTAAGTAGATTCATTTGGGGCATCTCTAATGGCTAACAATACAAATGGTATACCTTCATTCCAGTCATTCTGGTAATCCTGACAGTACCGTCTTAACATTGTCTTCAGGGTCTGATGCCACCTTTTTAAAGTTCCCTAGGATTCAGGATGATACACACTTGATTTAAAGTGCTGTATTCCTAAGCTATCCATAACTTCCTTAAACAGCCTAGCTGTAAAATTAGACCCTTGGTCTGATTGAATCTTTCTGGGTAGCCCATACCGCGTGAAGAAAGCTATAACTCCTCTACCACCCTGTTTGCCTTAATACTTCGTAATGGAATTGCCTCCAGAAATCTGGTAGACACATCCAGTATGGTTAGCAAGTACTGGATCCCACTTTTAGTTCTCAGGAGGGGAACCTACACAATCAATCATAACCCGCATGAAAGATTCTTTGCAGGAATTGGTGCTGGTTTTATTACTGCCTGGGGCTTACCTACCATTTGGCATGTTATGATATACAGCAAAATTTAACCAAATCCTTGTGCATTCCAGGCCAACAGAAATGTTTTTGTACCTTAGTCTGAGTCTTCCTCACACCTAGGTGACCTCCTATTGGTAATTCATGTGCTACCCGTAACATTACAGTCTGTATGCTACCAGCAACACAATCTGGTGCACCTCTGCCCATTTCTCCTCTGCACTAACCTGCCGTGGTCTCCATTTTCATCTTAGGATTCTATCTTTAAGATAATAACCCTCAGGAATATTCTCTGCCTCTTTTTCTGAGTATGCATCAACATATAGATATTTTATTGTCTCATCTTTCTGTTGTAAATCTGCTAATGCCTTTCAGGATTACACTTCTGCCTGACCCTCTGCCTGTTCAGGTCTTTCCTGCACCATTACGTCAAACAGAGTGTCTGTTAATTGAACCTCAACTCCTCCATCTTTCTCCTCAGTTTTTGCTTCGTTCTGTGACTTATGATAGTGGGATTTTGTTACTAAACAGGGTAATTCCAGGGTATTTTTCTTTTAACTCCTTAGTTCCCTGGTCTTCCTTGGGCTTGTCCACAACAAAGAGTGTCACCCCCACCTTGGATCCTGTTAAATATTTCCCAAGAAGAAACTGTATTCTTTGAACTCACATTCTGTCAATCACTCCCACTGTTACTTCCCCAGTCTTGAATTGGTACTCCGACCTGATCTTATATAGGGGAGTGTTAAATTTCTGTCCATCTATCCCAAAGTTACCACTCTCTCAGGTAACAGGTTAGAAAGAGTGAAAATATGTTCAACTCTTACTATTAGAGACTAGTTAGATCCTGTATCTCTCAAAATTATAACTTCTTTCCCTTCTCCCTCAGTTCTTTCCGAGTAAACTTTACCCACAGATGCAAATTCTTTATAAAGATCACGCATTAACTCCATACCCAGCCCTTGCCTAGGCTGTGCATTCTCCTGCAGCTTGACTTTTCTTGGGGTTTCCTTCATTATTTTCACTAATGCCACTGGCTTAGCTTCTTTTCCCACATCTTTTCCCACAGTGTCTTTCTTTAACAACCAGCACTGTGACTTTACGTGTCCCACTTTACCACAGAGGAAACACCTGAGGCCTTTCACCTCCTTTTCACTCTCTAGGACTTCTTTTTTAAATTGTGATAAACAATTACCAGTGTTCTCTATTCTTCATTTTGTAGTGTAGGATCTCCCCTTCTCCCAATTTCTATCCTTCACAGGTTGAAATTCTTGTTGGAAGCTCAACTTTGCCTGATGCACCAATGTCTAGATTAGATTAGATTATCTTACAGTGTGGAAACAGGCCCTTCGGCCCAACAAGTCCACACCGATCCGCCGAAGCGAAACCCACCCATACCCCTACATTTACCCCTTACCTAACACTACGGGCAATTTAGTATGGCCAATTCACCTAACCTGCACATCTTTGGACTGTGGGAGGAAACCGGAGCACCCGGAGGAAACCCACGCAGACACGGGGAGAACGTGCAAACTCCACACAGTCAGTCGCCTGAGTCGGGAATTGAACCCGGGTCTCTGGCGCTGCGAGGCAGCAGTGCTAACCACTGTGCCACCGTGCCGCCCACTGTGCCACCGTGCCGCCCACAAAATGCATCTGTCATCTCTGCTGCTCTTCTCACTTCTTGAACTTTCTGTACATCCATGTGTATTCTGATCATCTCTGGAAGTGAGCTTTAAATCCTCCAGCAGAATAATTTCTCTTAGAGCCTCATAGGTCTTATCTATTTTTAAAGACCTGCACCCATCTATCAAAATGACTATATTTAATTCTTTTGAACTCAACATAAGTCTGACCTGGTTCCTCCTCAATGTTTCTGAACCACTGTCTATCCACTTCTGGTACCACTTCATAAGCACTCAAAACAGTCTGTTTGACTCTTAATAATCTCTTGACCACTCATCTGACAGCGCTGCAAATACTTCATTAGCTCGTCCTACCAGATTAGTCTGGGTTAGCATTACCCACAAGTTCTCTGACGACTCCATCTGCCTTGCCAATTTTTCAAATGAAATAAAGAAGCCTTTGACATCTTTCTCATCAAAATGCAGGTGTTTTAACATACTTGTGAACTTCACTACCTTCTCTCTCCATCTCCATCCCGTTAACTTGACTTCCCTGGCTAAGTCACAACTTCTGAAGTTCAAATCTTTTTCTCTTTCTTTTCTCTCTCCCTTTCTTCTCTCTCTCTTTGCTCAACTAAGAATCTTCTCTCTCTTTCGTTTTCCTCCCTCTCGTTTTGTTTATCTTCTAACTCCATTTTCCTCAATTGTAATTTAAGTTTAAACTCTACTGCACTTGTCTATTTCTCTGACAAACCTAAGTTCGTGACTAACTCCGCAACAATTTTAGTTTTACTTTTGTTCTTGGTTAAACTCAATTCTAAACCTCTTTGCTAATTGTAAAACATGGTCTTTTTCTGTCCTTCTAAACTTTCTTAGCAAATTTGAGAATCATCTTCAAACCCCAGAACCTTTAGCAATTTTAATTTAATCTATCACAAATAACCAAAATTAAACAAATTGTCTCACCTACGTCTTATTTGATGATCTAGGACACTAACCAGCAAGTTTTTAAATCTGCTGGGATCTTTTGTACCCCAAATCTGTTTAAATCTGTCCAAATCTCAGATTGGATCTGTCTAAACCTGTCCAAATAATGGACCCAAGCCCCTAAACTGTTACGACACAGTGGTGAACCCCTCTGTTAATTAATCCAAACACACAGAAAAGCTCACATCGCCTCATAATCTATTAAAATATGAGTGACAGAGAATTCCCAAACTCCACTATTTAAAGAAAATTTAACTCTAACAGTGAACATTAAACAACAACTATTCACAACTCTAAGCCTCATTTCTCTTAAAGGTCTGTATTCTACCTCCAACTCTATAACAGTATACAGATCCAATAAAAGCCCCTATTAAAGTTCCATCAACTTAATTTTCAAAACCAGACAGTCATCAGCATTTGTCTTCCTCTGGCTGAAGATCTCCCTGGGTCATCTTTGGTCTTTTGCTGCAGAGATGTTTCTTATGAAAAGGTACCTTTGAAAGAGAGTGTTTTGAATGGCAGTCTCTCTATATAGATGGTAGTTTACTCTCTCACTAACTTTCAAAACGTCTGCTTTTTTTATACCCCAAACATCAGATCATCTCATTGGTTTGGCGTTGTCAAAATAGTAAAATTCAAATTTGATTGGGTTTTAGTATCCTGGGGCATAATTTAAACTGATTAGTTAAATTCAAACTGTTGTGAACATAGCAACTAAAACTCAGTTACTCTTTTCACAGCCAAATGTTACATATTTTCAATTTTCCAGTACACTCTGAGACTGCTAGACAGTCACATGACAGGTGCCTACAAACTCTCACTTCCAAATCAGGCTTCACTCTCTCTTAAAGGTACAATACACAACTCCAAATTCGTAACATAAATGAGTTGGCAAAGATGGAGGAGTATCTTGTGGAAAATGTGCAACTGTCCATCTTGGCTGGAAGAATGGTGAGAGATTGCAGAACTCTGAGATGCAGAGAGATCTGGGTGTCCTAGTGAGTAAACTGCAAAAGATCAGTTTCAGGTACAGAAAGTAATTAGGAAAGCTAATAGAATGTTATTATTTATCATGGGGGCAACTGAATATAAAAGCAGGAAGGTTGTGCTTGCTACAGAAATGGGAAGATTATACAGGCATTGGTGAGACCATGTCTGGAGCACTGTGTACTGTATTAAACACTTTATGGTGTGAGTACATTAACAGCAGTTCACAGTACGTTTACTAGAGTAATACCTGTATTGTCTTATGAGGAAGTGTTTGACACGTTAGGTTATATCTGCTGGAGTTTAGAAGAGTATGAGCTGAAAATGTGTTGCTGGAAAAGCGCAGCAGTCAGGCAGCATCCAAGGAACAGGAGAATTGACGTTTCGGGCATAAGCCCTTCTTCAGGAAACTTATGCCCGAAACGTCAATTCTCCTGTTCCTTGGATGCTGCCTGACCTGCGCTTTTCCAGCAATACATTTTCAGCTCTGATCTCCAGCATCTGCAGCCCTCACTTTCTCTCTTTAGAAGAGTATGAGGCAACTTAACTGAAATATGTGATCGTAAGTGGTCTTAACAAGGTGTACATGAAAATGTGCTTTTCCTCTTGTGGGAGAGTCTAAAACTAGGGGCATCTGTTTCAAAATAAGGAGTCGCCCATTAAAGTCCGAGATGAGAAGAATTTTTTTCTCTTGACTCTTGGCTCTTTGGAACTCTATTTCTCAAAAGGTGGTGGGAACAGTTTTTGAAAATTTTTAAGGCAGTAATGGATTGATTCTTTATAAGCAAGGGTATAAAAGGTTGCAGGAGTGATCAGATCAGCTATGATTTTAATGAATGGTGGGGCAGGTCTGAGGAGCACGGCAACCTGTCCTGCTTCTTCTTCCACCGAGAATCTTGCACCATGATACAAAGTATCCTTTGCCATTGCATTACTTGGGTTTCAAGGATTCTGGAATTACATTAAGGAAGTGCTATGGGATAGCTGGCCAACATGGATCACAGGGGTTCTCCCGGCTGCACAGTTAATATACTTCAACTGCACACATTGTTTTAACTCTTCAACCAGTCAATACTCCAAATACTGTCAGATGATTTTAATTAGTCCATTCACTATCAAGATGAGATTGTGTGAACAGTGTAGGAGAGGGAGGACCTATTTGGAGAGACCTGTAAAGAATCAAGAGCTCAAAATAATGGTGTTCAGGATTCTTCATCATCATCATCAACCTCATCTACATAATGCTGAGCCCCCTCATTCACTTGAACTTCCTGATAGTACTGGTACTCAGCTATCAAATCCAGCATGTCAGCCTCAGCCTCTGTAAATTCCACTTCATCCATGCCCTCACCGGTGTACCAATGCAAGAAAGCCTTCCTCCGGAACATGGCAGAAAACTGCTCACCAATGCGCTTGAACAGCTCCTGGATGGCCGTCGTGTTGCCAATGAAGGTGGCTGCCATTCTGAGGCCTCGGGGTGGGATGTCACAGACAGCCGTCTTGACATTGTTGGGGATCCACTCCACAAAATAAGGGCTGTTTTTGTTCTGGACGTTCAACATCTGTTCATCCACCTCTTTCATGGACATGCGACCCCGGAAAACAGCAGCAACGGTCAGGTAGCGGCCGTGTCGAGGATCACAGGCTGCCATCATGTTCTTGGCATCAAACATTTGCTTGGTAAGCTCAGGTACTGTCAGGGCACGGTATGGCTGGGTACCACGACTAGTCAGAGGAGCAAAGCCAGGCACAAAAAAATGTAGGCGTGGAAAGGGGACCATGTTCACTGCTAGTTTACGCAGGTCAGCGTTGAGCTGACCAGGGAAACGCAGACACGTTGTTACACCACTCATGGTGGCTGATATTAGATGATTCAGGTCACCATAAGTGGGAGATGTGAGTTTGAGGGTTCGGAAACAGATGTCATGCAGAGCCTCATTATCAATACAGAAGGTCTCGTCTGTATTCTCTATGAGGTGGTGAATAGATAGAGTTGCATTATAGGGCTCTACCACAGTGTCTGATACTTTGGGTGAAGGAATAATACTGAAAGAGAGCATCATTCTGTCAGGGTATTCTTCACGGATCTTGTTGAGGACAAGAGTGCCCATGCCAGCACCAGTACCACCACCCAGTGAATGGATAAGCTGGAATCCCTGGAGGCAATCACATCCCTCAGCCTCCTTCCTCACCACATCCATGACAGAGTCGGCCAGTTCAGCTCCTTCAGTGTAGTGACCCTTGGCCCAGTTGTTAGAGGCACCACTACGTCCTGGAACAAAGGATGCCAAATAAAGAGTTTTACTAGAAGACAAGAATATTAAAGGTCAATGAAAGGCTGCTTGCCCCCAACAACCTTACGTCCCTCCCACTAATCCAAATCCTGCAGCTAGCATTCCGAACACTTTTCATGACATTATTTCTAATATTTCTTGTGATAGTATATTACATATACTTTTAAGGAAACAATATTTCAATACCTGCTTAAATTAATTATTCACTAATTAAGGTCCTCTGGTACTGCTGTGAAGGCTTTTTAACAATTTAGTATTTTATATCTTTCAACAAGATTGCCCTTAATATTTCTTAAGACACTAAAACTTGGTTCCTTTCAGCCTTCTCAACCCACCCCTTTACATGTGGAATTTTTCTTTGATATGTTTCCTGCATCCCTCCTCCAATATGCACATTTCCTTTTTTTGAAGTATTTGCTTAACATCAACTGTTGCACCAGATGAAGTGAACATGAAGGAATCTCCTTCTCAAGTTTTCACCTTGTTTGATGCTTGGTAAACTGCCACCAGTTATCTGTCTCTCTGATGAGAAAGCAGTTCTACAGATCTCTGGTAACTGCGGCAATGTTTCTGTTAGTCTTCAACGTTTGACGTGCTCTGAACAATGAAGCAATAACTCACAATACAGCCATTGTTCTTACATTGCACTGAAGAATTCTTAAGGCATTTAAAAACTTTTAATACGTCTAATTTTTTTACTGCGAGGTCTCCATCACCACATCACTCTCTGTCAATTTCATCCCATATGGATTTGAAATTTTGTTTGTAAGTTGCGAGGTTCGAGATGGGAAATTCCCTGTTGGATGTAGTCAGACGACCTGCTCTCAGATGCAATGTGGAGTTGGCTACATGGTTGCCAAGTGCTGAGCTCAGCTTTTTAGTTTGTTCCAATTATTGTTACATTTTAGGCTTTCTAACAGTTACTCCATACAATGCATCAGTCCTCCATTTACACCAACTCATGCCATTGTAAAGGCAAACTCATTCAATATCTACCATGGGCAGACCTCAGATTGCGATAAAATGAAATGAACGATATAAAAGAAAACTCCAAACCATGAAATGCATCCAAAACATTTGAATTTGCTCAAATAATTGCATATAAAATCTACCATATTCAAAATCCTGCATTAAAGACAGCTAGTCCTGTACTAACCTCTTTGAGCTGTAAACTTACAACCCTCTACTGAAATAATGACAGGTTATGCAAAGCAGCCAAGCATTAAAAATGACATATTGATAGCACTGGGGTAATGTCAACAAACAGTTGTTGTATATGTTAGACCAATGTTTTTTTAACTCTCAATAACAGTCTTTTTTTAAATTGAAAGGATAAGGGAATTAAATCTATCAGATTGGCACAGTTGCTCAGTGGTTTGCACTGCTGCCTCACAGCGCCAGGGACCCAGGTTCGATTCCAGCCTCGGGCGACTGTCTTGTGTGGAGTTTGCACGTCCTCCCCATGTCTGTGTGGATTTCCTCTGGGTGCTTTGGTTTCCTCCCACATTCCAAAGATGTGCAGAGTAGGTGAAATGGCCATATTAAATTGCCCATTGTGTCAGGTGCATTACTCAGTGGGAAATGAGTCTGGGTGTTTTACTCATCGGAGGGTCAGTGTGGACTTGTTGGGTCGAAGGGCCTGTTTCCACACTGTAGGGAATCTAATCTTAAATAACTTCACAAGTATTTTTACCTCTCACTGGCACAGCTGGGCTAAATTTTTAACTTTTAAAAGGGCAAAGAGTTTGACAGTTCCTTAACCATCATTTAAGCGCATTTGTGACGACAAAAGTCATCGTAACTCTCACAATGCAGGTTAAGGCACTTGGTACTGTGAAAATGGCAGACAAGTATTCGAGTGGTCTTGCTAAGTTTGGGTTTCCTGCATGTCAGAGTCACGCTGTGCCCCGTTTGCCCCTTATCAGTGAAAATGAAAGGTGTCAGAAACTGGAATGGGATTCTGAACACGGATTGTGCCTGTCATTTTAAAGGCCCACGGAGTTGCCAAGACTCTGAAAATCCAGACCACAGAAAGGAATTCAGATTAGTTACACAGCAGGATAAAGAAACTGAAAGTAAGACTCAGTGCAAATGTAAAGGTAAAAAAAAGGGCATACCTGTAATTTGAATAACAATTGACTTACAATTTGATATTTCTAGTGTATAAACACAACAAGAAATTAAATGTGGAACTCATTATCCCTGGGTGCATTTGAGGGGTAAGGGGATAGACAACTACAATGATAGACTTAGATTAAGAAAGGTGATTGCGACTGGAGTTGAGCATAAACATCGCACGGACCTTACTCTGAAAGTATGTCCTCTAGTCCTGGATTTCCACATGAGGTGAAACATTCAACATTTACCATGTCAAGTCCATTGAACTGTATGCATCAGTAAGATCATCTCCCACTTTTTTAAACTGAGACTTTAGGTTTCATGGTTTAATCTTTCCTCATAAAACAACCAATCATCTCAGGAATCAACCTCGAAAATCTTCTTTAAACTGCCTCCAATAGAAGATTATTCCTCCCAAACGAAACCAAAATAATATGCAATATTTTAGGTGTTGTCCCAACAATGTCTTGTAAAATTGCAGCAAGACTTCCATAAATTATACTTCAACCCTTTGACAATAGAGGCCAACTTTCCATTTACTTTCCTAGTTACTTAGTATAATTGCATGTTAACTTTGTGATTCTTGCACAAGCTCACCCAGATTCATCTATCACCACAACATTCTGCAGTCTCTTTCCATTCAGATAATATTTTGGTTTTCGGTTCTTCTTATTAAAATGAATAGCCATACATTTTCTCAAAAACAATAGCTGTCAATTTTATTCCCATCTTTCTCTCAACAGCAATTTTTGCTTGAGCCCCTCATCCACGTCATTAAATTAGATAGAAAAAGTTCAGTCCCGAGGATTGATCCCTCTGCCACCTCATGGTTTGTCAACATGAAAATGATTCCTTTATTGCAACTTTGTTTTTTGTTAGTTGGCCACTCGTGGACACTGCCTTAGAATTAGAGGGGGTAAATTCAGAACAGAAATGCGGAGACATTTCTTCAGCCAGCGGGTGGTGGGCCTGTGGAATTCATTGCCGCAGAGTGCAGTGGAGGCTGGGACGCTAAATGTCTTCAAGGCAGAGATTGATAAATTCTTGATGTCACAAGGAATTAAGGGCTCCAAGGAGAATGCGGGTAAGTGGAGTTGAAATGCCCATCAGCCATGATTGAATGGCGGAGTGGACTCGATGGGCCGAATGGCCTTACTTCCGCTCCTATGTCTTATGGTCTTATCTACATTACCAAGAATCTTACCATTACCTCAAATGTCTTATAAGAAAGGCTTTTCTCATTGGAATGAAGAAGGATAAGAGATGCCTTGATAGAGATGTACAAGATGATGAGAAGCATAGACAGAGTGAACAGAGACTTTTTCCCAAGGTAGATTGAGGAGGCATAATTTTAAGGTGATTGGAGGAAGATTTAGGGGAGATGTCAGAGGTAGGTTCTTTACAGAGTGTTGCATGCGTGGAATGCACTGCCAGAAGTGGTAGTAAAGTCAAATACATTAGGGACATTTAAGCGACTCTTGTATAGGCACATGCATGTGAGTAAAATGTAGGGTATGTAGGTTAGCCTGATCTTAAGAGTAGAATAAAAGGTTGGTGCAACATCGAGGGCCGATGGGCCTGTACTGTTCTATGTTCTTAATGGTAAGGTCCTGGTGAGTGTTGCTGAACAAAGAGATCTTCAAGTGCAGGTTCATAAGTTCCTCGAAAGTGGAGTCACAGGTAGATAGGATAGTGAAGAAGGCGCTTGGTATGCTTTCCTTTATTGGTCAGTGCACTGAGTATGTCCACAGGAAAGATGTTGTGAAACCTGAAAGGGTTGAGAAAAAATTTACAAGGATGTTGCCAGGGTTGGAGGGTTTGACCTATAGGAAGAGGCTGAATAGTCTGTGGCTTTTTTCCCCGGAGCATCAGAGGCTGAGGGGTGACCTTATAAAATCATAAGGAACGTGGATACAGTAAGTAGACATGGTCTTTTCCCAGGGTGGTGCTTGTTTGGCATGAGCTGTGAAAGGAAGTGGTGGAGGCTGGTACAATTACAACATTTAAAAGGCATCTGGATGGGTATATGAATATGGTTTAGAAAGATATGGGGCAAATGCTGGTAAATGGGACTAGATTAATTTAGGATATCTGGTCGGCATGGATGAGTTGGACCGAAGGGTCTGTATATCTCTGAATCTTCCACTTCATGTTTAGTTTCAAATACTACTTTCACATCTGGGACGGGTCTTGGTGTAATAAAAGGTTTAATTGCACTCAAAATACACTGAACACTTCTGGGATTCATCTTCCTATTGTAAATCCTAAATTCTTTTTGTTTCTCAAAATATTAGCATTTCTATTCTCATTTCTCTTATTTATATTTCTTCTTTGGTGTTGTTGCATAGACAGTCTCATCAATTGGTTGTGTCCTCCATTTTCTGACATGTTGCTGAATTCCCCTTTCATGCTACAAATGCTGCTGTAAAGGAATGCTTTCCTAGGAATTAATTTAGTGATTACAGTTGTTGTTCTAGTAGTGTATGCTTATCCACAAATATGATGGTTAGCATTGCAGCCTTACAGCGCCGGGGACCTGGGTTCGATTCCAGCCTCGGGCGACTGTGTGTGGAGTTTGCACATTCTCCCCGCTGTGTGGGTTTCTTCTGGGTGTTCTGGTTTCCTCCCACAATCCAAAGATGTGCAGGTCAGATGAATTGGCCATGCCAAATTGCCCATAGTGTAGGTTATTAGTCAGGGGTAAATATAGGGTAGGGGTGGATTACTCTTAGTAGGGTCGGTGTGGACTTGTTGGGCCGAAGGGCCTGTTTCCACACTGTAGGGATTCTAATTCTAATACAAGGGTGGGTCAATAGGGTGGCACCTGTTCCCTTCTCAGGCTATCATCTAATAAAGTCTAAAGGGATGCAACAACTATAATATGCAAGAATTTTACATTCAATTTGAGGGAGAGGAGAGTGGGTCCAAGACTACTTTAAAATTTTAAATAACGGCACTTATGAAGGACTGAAAACGGATCTGGCTAAAATGAGTTGGTAAATTATGTTAAAGGATAGAGAGGCAGAGGCAGATATCTAAGGGGACATTTTGGACCACACAGAATAGATACATCCCAATGAGTAAGAAAAATTTAAAAGGGACAGTACTACCATCTGTGCTTAACTGGATATGTTAAAGGTAGTATTTGTAGTGACTTTAACGAGGTCAGCCAGGTGGACCTTGTAGAATATAAGTTCCAGGATTGAGACTGTTAACCTGGTCCAATCAGGGACCCGTGGCTGACAAAGATAAACAGGAGTGTGAGAGGTTCTGCTCACTCTGAGGAAACAGGATCAGTGACAAATATTATGGACATGTAAATACAGGGTCTATTAGTGGAGTTATTTCAGGGAGAAAACCCCTAGCCTATCCGATCTCTCCTTGTAATTCAAACCTTCCAGTCTCGCTAACATGTTTGTAAGTCATTTTTGCACCCTTTCCAGTTTAATAACATCCTTCCAACAGCAAGGCAACTAGAATTGTACGTAATACTCCAAATGTGGCCGTATCAGTGTCTTGTATAATTGTAACATGATGTCACAACTCCTGTACACAATGCTCTGACCGATGAAGCCAAACATGCTAAACTCCTTTTTCACCACCCTGACTACCTGTGACCCCACTTTCAAGGAATTATACAGCTGCATCCTTAGGTCTCTGTTTAACAACACTTCCCAGGGCCGTACCATTGTGTAGGCCATGCTCTGCTTTGTCTCACCAAAATGCCACATCGCACATTTCTCTGAACTAAATATCTGCCATTCCTTGGCCCACTGGCACAGTTGTTCAAGATTCCATTGTATTTTTAGATAATCTTCTTCACTGTCCACTATAACACCAATTTTGATATCATCTGCAAACTTACTAACCATGCCTCCTTTATTCTCATCCAAATTTCATTAAAGCCTGAAGAGTGGCAGGTGAAGGAGGTGGCCTCCGAAGCAGCAGCAGAAACCCCCGGACGAGCTGCACATGGCTCCACCCCCACCCAGGTTCTCCCGGTGAGCAACGAACAGGTCCCAGGCTGACTCTGCCACCTTGGACTTACAGGTTAGGCCGAGGCTCCAGGTCCAGAACTCAGCCCAGGTGCCTGAAGGAAGAGAAAGCCAGTCTGGGCTCGAATTGGTGGTTTCCTGGTGAGACAATCCTGTCCCAGCATGGAGGTCTTGTTCCCATTTGGAGGTCTTCTTCATCGTCAGCATTGGCCTTGCAGGTGGTCTTGTCCAGGAGTGGTGGTCTCAACCTGGCAAGGCGGTTTTCTTTGGCAAAAGGTTCTAGCCCAGTATTTCAGCAGGCTGGCATAGCAATCTCATCAAGGCTGCATCTTCAGGATATTTCATCATTACTTACATCAGATGTCCACAAGTCCAGGCGCTGTCAACTGAAGTGATTAACTTTGTCTTAATTTAACCTTTTTTTTCATTCTTATGTATGACTCCTATCATTGATGTAGATACTGTGGTGGGGCGAGTTATAAACCTTTCACTGTATTTTTCTTGTGAAATTATACTTAACAATAAATTTGTATTCTATTCTGTTTAAGGAAGGATGTAAACTTGTTGGAGGTTGTTCAGAAAAGGCTTTCTAGACTGAGTGGGTTGTCTTATAAGGAAAGGTTGGACAGGATAGGTTTTGTCTGTGATGGAAGTGAAGACACAGTAGCTATATTTGCAGACAGAAAGAATAGGTAGAAAAGTATTTTGTGAAGAAGACATAAAGAGGATTCAGATGGATATTGATAGGTTGATTAAGTGGAAAATAATGAAGGAAAATCTGAAATTGTTCACTCGGCAGGAAGAATTAAAAAGCAGAGCATTACTTAAATGGAGAAGGATGCCAGATTTCCGAGATGCAGATAGATCTCTGAAATGTGAGACACAACAAGTTAGCATGAAGCTACAGCAAGTTGTTAAGGAGGCTAATGAAATACCTTCCTTTATTAAGAGACAATCTGAACACAAAAGTAAGGATGTAATGTTTGAATCAATCAGGACACTCATGACATTAAGTACTGTGTGCAGTTTGGCCTCCTTATTTAAGGAAGGATGTAAATACATTGGAAGTAGTTTACATGAGATTTATCAGATTGATACCTGGAATGATTTGGCTGTCTTCTCAGGTTGGATAGATTAGGTTTGTTTCCACTTTAGGTCAGAGAATGAGGGATGACTTAATTGAAACAAGTAAGATTCTGAACAGTTTTAACAAGGTGGAAGTGTGAAGCATGTTTCTACCTGGGGATGAGTCCAGTACTAGGGAGAGCTCCTTTAAAATAGGGGCCACTTATTTAGGACAGAGATTAGGAGAATTATTTTCTCTGAGAGGGTTATGCAACTTCGGAACTCTGCCTCAGAAGGTTGTGGAAGCAGGGTAATTTAATATTTTTGTGGCGTTCACCTTTAAGTCATTCTTCATCTCCAGAATCTTGTCATCTCCTATTGTAGACATCTGTAGGTTACTAAGCATCATTAATTTAGGTCTCTTCTAAAATAAATCCCCAGATGCTGAAGTACATTTCAAACACAAAGGCAAATTATTAAATCAACCATCAACTATGGAAAACAAGTATTTGCATTAAACTCATAAGGAATTTATCTAGGTTGAATTCCATGGTTATACCACACAAGAGTTACAAAGTACTACCAATGTTTACTTAAGACTTTGCTTACCAAACACAAAATTATCTGGTCTGAAGAGGTGTCCAAAGGGTCCTGAACGAACAGAATCCATAGTACTAGGTTCCAGATCCACAAGGATAGCACGAGGCACAAACTTACCACCTAGTCAGAAGGAGATATATGCTTTTATGCAGAAAATGAGCTATAAATAAATACGAATAGCTGGAAGCACCTGAAATGATGCAAAGTCAATACCTGTGGCTTCATTGTAGTAGACATTCATCCTCTCCAGTTGCAGGTCGCTCTCTCCACGATAGGTGCCCGTAGGATCAATGCCATGTTCATCACTGATGACTTCCCAGAACTAAACAAAAAAAGACATCAATCCAAATGTGGCATGGCAGCTCAGTGGTTAGCACTGCTGCCTCACAGCGCCAGAGACCTGGTTTCGATTCTACTCCCAGACAACTGTCTGCAAGAAGTTTGCACATTCTCCCCGTGTCAGCATGGATTTCCTCCTGGTGCTCCAAATTCCTCCCAAAGTCAAACTATGTATAGGTTAGGTGGATTGGCTGTGCTAAATTGCCCAGTGTCCAGGGATATACAGGCTAGTTGGATAAGACATGGGAAACGCAGAGTCACAGGGATAATGTAGGGAGGTGGGTCTGAATACTCGTCAGATGGTCAGTGTGGACTCAATGGGCCGAATGGCCTGCTTCCACACTGTAGAGATTCTATAATTCTACATGCAAGACACAGATCAGCAAAATGCTGTTGTTCATTAAAAGCTTGAAGGAAACTTGAGCTGAAGTCAACTCTGGGTCACTCATGTAGCATTCTTGCCTCTGAGTCAGTAGGCTCAGGTTACACCCCAAATACTTGAGCAGTCTCTTTGTTGATGCTGCAGTGCAGTATTAAGCAAGTGCTGCAGTCTCCCAGGACAGATGTTAACAAATCAAAGGTCAACATACATTATTCCATCTCATTATCCGAAGAGAAGGGGTATTCTCCCTAGTGTCCCTGCCAACATTTATCCCCCAACCAACAACTAAGAACAGATTATCTGATTGTTATCACGTTACCATTATTAGGGTCTTAATTGAACAAATTTTGTAAGATTCTCTCCGTCATTACAGTTACAAGACTTCAACATCATACTTGACTGGCAGTGAGGTGCTTAACGTATACAGTTATTCTTGGAGGACATCTGGGCTGAGTTTTGATAAAAATTTAATTTTAGTAGTTTTAATACAATGCAGCTCAACTCAAAGAAAGCATCTGCAATGCTATTGTGTTGAAAAAACTCTCACTTTTATGGTACTTTGCAGTAAGTGGTGTAGTGTAAGACACATGACAATCAATTTGCACACAAGATCCCAGATCCCAATGTGATGGTGACCAGATCATTTGTTTTTGAAGTATTAATTGAGGGCTATTTTAAAAGATTGCTTTGCCCTTCATTATTTTCTATTAAGGTTTTCAATGTGTCAAATAGTCCTCACCAGTGTGTTTTGATGAAGTGACTTAGACAATAGACAATAGGTGCAGGAGTAGGCCATTCTGCCCTTGGAGCCTTCACCGCCATTCAATATGATCATGGCTGATCATTCCTAATCAGTATCCTCTTCCTGCCTTATCTCCATAACCCTTGATTCCACTATCTTTGAGAGCTCTATCCAACTCTTTCTTAAATGAATCCAGAGACTGGGCCTCCACTGCCCTCTGGGGCAGAGCATTCCACACAGCCACCACTCTCTGGGTGAAGAGGTTTCTCCTCATCTCTGTCCTAAATGGTCTACCCCATATTTTTAAGCTGTGTCCTCTGGTTTGGCACTCACCCATCACCGGAAATATGTTTCCTGCTGCCAGAGTGTCCAATCCTTTCATAATCTTATATGTCTCAATCAGATCCCCTCTGAGTCTTCTAAACTCAAGGGTATACAAGCCCAGTCGCTTCAGTCTTTCAGTGTAAGGTAATCCCGCCATTCCAGGAATTGACCTCGTGAACCTACGTTGCACTCCCTCAATAGCCAGAATGTCTTTCCTCAAATTTGGAGACCAGAACTGCACACAGTACTCCAGGTGTGGTCTCACCAGGGCCCTGTACAGCTGAAGCACCTCTTTGCTTCTATACTCAATTCCTCTTGTTATGAAGGCCAGCATGCTATCAGCATTCTTCACTACCTGCTGTACCTGCATGCTTGCCTTCATTGACTGGTGTACAAGAACACCCAGATCTCTCTGTACTGCCCCTTTACCTAAATTGATTCCATTGAGGTAGTAATCTGCCTTCCTGTTCTTGCCACCAAAGTGGATAACCATACATTTATCCACATTAAACTGCATCTGCCATGCATCTGCCCACTCACCTAACTCGTCCATCTTCAGAGTTACATCCTCAAAAAATTCCAGAAGATTAGTCAAGCATGATTTCCCCTTCATAAATCCATGCTGACTCTGTCCTATCCTCTGTTGCTCTTTAAAAGCTTCCCAGTCCTCAGTTTTCCCACTTATCTTTGCTATATTATACTTTTTCTCTTTTAACTTTATATGTTTCTTAACTTCCCTCGTCAGCCACGGCCGCCCATGCCTCCTCCTGGGATCTTTCTTCCTTTTAGGAATGAACTGATCCTGCAACTTCTGTATTATACACAGAAATATTCGCCATTGTTCCTCCACGGTCATCCCTGCTAAGATATTGCACCATTGAACTTTGGCCAGCTCCTCCCTCATAGCTCCATAGTTCCCTTTATTCAACAGAAGTCCTGTCACTTCCGACTGTACCCTCTCCCTCTCAAATTGCAGATTGAAGCATAATGTATTATGGTCACTACTTCCCAATGGCTCCTTCACTTCGAGGTCTCTGACCAATTCTGGTTCGTTACACAATACCAGATCCAGAATTGCCTTCTCCCTGGTCGGCTCCAGCACCAGCTGCTCTAAGAATCCATCTCTGAGGCACTCCACAAAGTCTCTTTCTTGAGGTCCAATACCATCCTGATTCTCCCAGTCTACCTGCAAGTTAAAATCCCCCATAACAACTGTAGTAACATCTTTGCGACAGGCCAATTTCAGCTCCTGATTCAACTTACATCCGACGTCCAGACTACTGTTTGGGGGCCTATAGATGACTCCCAAGAGGGTCTTTTTACCCTTAGTATTTCGCAGCACTATCCACACTGACTCTACATCCCCTGACTCTAGGTCCCCCCGCGCAAGGGACTGAATATCCTCCCTTACCAACAAGGCCACCCCACCCCCTCTGCCCTTCAGTCTGTCCTTACGATAGCGCGTGTAGCCTTGAATATTCATTTCCCAGGCCCTGTCCACTTGAAGCCACGTCTCAGTTAACCCCACAATATCATATCTGCCAATTTCCAAAAGAGCCTCAAGCTCATCCATCTTATGTCTAATGCTTCGTGCATTCATGTATAGTATTTTTAATTTGTTACTGCTCTCACCCTTCCCATCAACCCCTATTTCACTCAACCTTACAGCATGATCCCTTTCCGAGTTTTCTGCCTCATTGATACAGTTGTCTTTCTTGACTTCTCTTGTTCTAACTTTCCCTTCAATTTCCTTTTTAAACATCCAGTTTGTCCCCTCCCCCCCGCTACTTAGTTTAAATGTAGCGGTGTTGCAGTAGAAAACCTGCCTGCCAGAATGCTGGTCCCTAACCTATTAAGGTGCAAACCATCTCTCTTGTAGAATTTATGCTTACCACAAAATATACACCAGTGATCCAAAGAACTTAAATCCTTGCTTCCTGCACCAGTTCCCCAACCACACGTTCAAGTCCATTATCTCCCTGTTTCTGGCCACACCAGCACGAGGAACTGGAAGCAAACCGGAGATAACCACCCTGGACGTCCAGCTTTTCAGCCTTCTTCCTAGTTCTCCGAAGTCCCGCTGTAGTATGTGCCTCCTCTTCTTCCCGACATCATTTGTGCCGACATGTACCACCACCTCTGGCTCTTCACCCTCGTCCTTGAGGATTTCCTGCACTCTGTCCGCGATGTCTATCACCCTGGCACCAGGAAGGCAACATACCATCCTTAAATCCCATTTGCTGCCACAAAAACCCCGGTCAGTTCCTCTCATGATGGAGTCCCCTATTACCACGGCTCTGTGCGATGTCCGACTCTTCCGCTCTGCCTCTGCGCCAACTTTTGATTGACAGACCTGGCCGCCTTGCGAACTGGCAATGTCATCAGTCTCTACTGTTTCCAAAAGCTTCAACTTGTTCCTGACAGGTACTTCTCCTGGGGTCTCTTGCACCTGTCTCCTCTCTGCCTTCCTCATCATCTGCTCTCTTCTTGCATGATTGGTGTAATAACATCGCTGAAGGTCTTGTCCAGAAAGATCTCGTTCTCTCGGATGAGCCTAAGGTCCTCGAGTTCTTTCATCAGCGCTGCAATATGCTCGGTCAATAGCTGAATGTGCACACACTTTCCACACATATACGAGCCAGACACACCAGAGTCGTTGACCTCCCAAGTAGCGCACTGAACCAGCTTGGCAGTCATGTCTTCACCCTCTTCAACTGTGGCGTAATCACTTCACTCAACCTCCTTGTCAAAGACTCCTGAGCTAAAGCCTCACTCTTCAATCCACAGGAACTTCCTTGGACCCTCTTTTTGGGGCAAGTCTGTGGACTCTTAATTTAGGTTAGAGGAGGAGGGAGGGAGGGAGACCCTATTTGTAAGACCTGGGGGTTAGAACACACCCACTTTAATAGCAATCACTTACCTTCCCGACCGACTTGAAATGTTAACTCTGCTTTCTCTCCATGGATGCTGCCAAACCTACTGAATTTTGCCAACAATTTTTGTTTTTGCCTCAACTCATTGAGCTGTGTGAATCAGATAGCCAGAATATATCAGTCAACTGATATACAGCAATCAGGAGTTAATTCCTCAGTTATGTAACAACAGAAAAAAACTCCTGTGGACATTATAATAACATTGGGTACTTCAAATCAAGCATTCATCATTGACAACAATGTTGAATTCTAATGCCATCCAAGATCTCCCTTTCCCAAGATTAAAACAACAGTTGTTACTTTCAGTAAAACACAACATAAAATTCTACACAAAGTTCCCTTATCCTGATATTTTCTAGCCTTAGAGTTTTAACACAATTGCAAATGTGGTAAAAACAATTACTGCAGATGCTGGAAACCAGATTCTGGATTAGTGGTGCTGGAAGAGCACAGCAGTTCAGGCAGCATCAGAGGAGCAGTAAAATCGACGCTTTGGGCAAAATTTGCAAAATCCTGAGAAATTTATTAAAATTAATTCCACAGGGGAAAAAAGGCAGGGCTTGTGATTAAAGAGCAATAGGTGGAAAAGCTAATTAATGATTTTCTTCATTCTCTTTGCAACAAGAGAATAAGTTCTGGACTATTGATTATGTTATGCTTTCATGTCCATCCCAAATGACTTTGACAAGTTGATAATGAAGTGACTTCTTGAAGTGGTATAGTCCATGTGGTGTGGTGCATCGATTATGTTGTTCAGTAGGATCATAAGAAATAGAGCAGGAGTAGGCCATTAGATAGAGAGTTGCAGTCAACACTTACTGAAACTCCTGGGGAGTACCTAATTCACTGTTCATGGGGTGTAGGGGGTAACTTAAAGCAATTAATAGAGCGAAGAAGGAGCATGAGAAAATGCTGGCAGGTAAGATTGGGGGAATTCTAAGATTTTTATTCAGTATATCAAAGGAAGGAAGATAACCAGAGAAACAGTAGGATCCAGAAGGGACCAAGGGGGCGCAATCTGTGCCTGGACCTGGAGGACAGAGGTGGGATGTTAATTGAGTACTTCACATCAGTCTTCACCATGGCAGAGGAGGATGAAGGTATAGAATTTGGGAATAGGGACTATAAAGTTCTTGAGCAGTTTGACGTAGGGAATGAAGAGGTATTGCCCCAAAAAACATGGAATCAAGTCAGGGAAGCATAACTGGATAGTCATGCAGATCATCCCGAAATTTCTAGGCATACAAGGAAAATGGCACGTGGTCCATAACTCCAAATCACCAAGTAGAGAAGATGAACTTTATCATTATAAAAAGACTTCAGAAAGAGATAGGAGAGGCATTGAGATGAGGTCCTGCCCTCAGCTTAATGTACATCAGGGCCAGCCTTTCCAAAAGCAGAGGATCCTGTCCACATGAGCTGATGACCAGAAGGGTGTCGAGAACTGATTCATCTGTTGGTACCAATTCTGACCAAAACCCCTATGACTCTAGTGGATGGCAGCTAAATACAAGAGAAAATAGCATCAAATGAATAAAATGCTTCTGAATTATGAAAAGCACAGGTGTAGAAAGTAAGGGACCATATCATGGTCAGAAATTATGCAAAAATAGGGGAATTTCAATCATTGTATAGTGAATCATATAGTATAATTAGAATCACAGAGGCATACATAATGGAAACAAGCTGCTCAGCCCATCTCATCCATTCTGACCAGGTTTCTTAAACTGAACTGGTCCTATTTTCCTGCATTTGGCCAAATCCCTCCCAATCTTTCCTATCCATGTACCTGTCCAAATGTCTTTTAAATATTGCAACTGTACCTACGGCTACTTAGATTTTTAATTCCATCTGCTTCTGTTTTGCAATTCAAACCTGGGCCCCCAGAACATGAATTACCCGTCTAGTGACAATATCAATAGGATAGTGCCTCCACAAACATACATAACAGTCATCACTAACACTCAGTAGCAACAGTGTATACTATCTTCAACGTGCATTACAGAAATTCAGCAAGCCTCCTTGGACAGCACCTTCTAAACCCATTACCAACAGAAGGACAAGGGCAGCAGATACACAGGAACACTACTATCTGCAAGTTCCTCTCCAAGTCACTCAGCATCCTGAGTTGGAAATATATTGCCATTCCTTAAGTGTAATTTAGTCAAAATCCTGGAAACACTTCCCAAGCAGCATTGTAGGTCTAACTACAATAAATGGATTGTAGCATAGAGTCATAGGGATATACAGCACGGAAACAGACCCTTTGGTCCAACACGACCATGTCAACCAGATATCCAAAACAAACCTAGTCTCATTTGCCAGCATTTGGCCCCTATCCTTCCAAACCCTTCCTATTCATATACTCATCCAGATGCCTTTTAATGCTGTAATTGTACAGCCTCCACCACTTCGTCTGGCAGCTCATTTCTTATACACACCACCCTCTGCGTGAAAACCTTGCCCTTGAGGTCTCTTTTAAATCTTTCCCTCTCACCCTAAACCTATGTCCTCTAGTTCTGGACACCTCCACCCCATGGAAAAGACCTTGTCAATTTATCCTATCCATGTCCCTCATGAATTTATAAACCTCTGGAAGGTCATCTCTCAGCCTCTGATGCTCCAGGGAAAGCAGCGCTGGCCTATTCAGCCTCTCCCTATAGCTCAAATCCGCCAACCCTGGCAACATCCTTGTAAATCTTTTCTGAACCCTTTCAAGTTTCACAACATCCTTCAGAAAGGAGGGAGACCAGAAATGGACACAATATTCCAAAAGTGGCTTAACCAATGTCCTGTACAGCTGCAGCATGACCTCCCAACTCCTATACTCAATGCTCTGACCAATAAAGAAAAGCATACCAAACACCTTCTTCACCAGCCTATCTACCTGTGACTCCACTTTCAAGGAACTATGAACCTGCACTCCAAGGTCTCTGTTCAACAATACTCCCCAGGACCTTACCATTAAGCGTCAAAGTTCTATCTTTTCCAAAATGCAGCACCTCACATTTATCTAAATTAAACTCCAACAGCCACTCTTCGGCCCATTCACCTATCAGATCAAGATACCGTGTACTCTGAAGGAACCTTCTTCACTGTCCATTACACCTCCAATTTTGGTGTCATCTGCAAACTTACTAACTATACCTCTGATGTTTGAATCAGGACATTTTCTTGCACACATCTAACAAATTCCTCTCCATCTAAACCCTTAACACTATGGCAGTCCCAGTCTATGTTTGGAATGTTAAAATTCCCTATCACAACCACCCTATTATTCTTGCAGATAACTGAAACCTCCTTACAAATTTATTCCTCAATTTCCCACTGACTATTTGGTGTCTGTAGTACAATCTCAAGGTGATCGATCAGTTTCACAAATAATTCCCCAGGTTGGAGTCCCAGGAATATCCTAAGTACAGCTGTAATGTTAATCGTTATCAAAAACACTACTCTCCCTCTCGCTTGCCCCCCTTTCTATCCTTCCTATAGCATTTGTATCATGGTACATTAAGCTGCCAGTTCTGAGCCATGTCTCTGTAATTGCTATGATATCCCAGTCCCATGTTCTTAACCATGCCCTGAGTTCATCTACCTTCCCTGTTAGACCTGTTGCATTGAAATAAATGCAGTTTATCAATCCTACCTCATTCTCTGTTTTGTTCCTGCCTGCCCTGTTTGAGTTGCTCCTTTTCTGCCCCGGAAGAAATTCCAATGATCCAAAAACATGAACCTTTCTCCTCTGCACCAGCTCCTCAGCCACACATTCATTTGCTCTATCCTCCTATTGCTAGCTCATAGTACCAGGAATAATCCAAACATTACTACCCTCGAGGACCGCCTTTTTAAATTTCTGCTTAACTTTCTATATTCTCCCTTCAGAATCTTATCCTTTTCCCTTCGTATGTCGTTAGGCCCTCCTTCTGGTCCCTGTCCCCTTTGGGAATATTCTGCACTCTCTCCGAGATACCCTTGATCCTGGCCCCAGGGACGTAACACACCATTCTGATTTCTCACTGCAGGCTGCAGAAATGTCTGTCTATGCCTCTGACTAGAAAGTCCCCCATCACAATCGATCGCTTAAAACCTGACGTACCCCTCCTTACTTTCCAGCCAGCCTCAGTACCAGAAACTTGGCTGATTGTATTATATTCCTTTGAGAGTCCATCACCCCCTACATCTTCCAAAGTAGCTTACTTGTTTGAGATGGGGATAGTCATGGGAGCATCCTGCAAATGTGCCTCCTTCCCCTACCCTCCCTGGAGGTAACCCATCTACCTGACCATACCTATGGTTTTTCTCCCTTTCTACAACTGCCATTCATTGCACCCCCTAGCTCCTGTAAATTCCTCATTGCCTCTAAATGCCGCTCCAACTGATCTATGTGATCTGATAGGATTCACAACCAAAGACACTTCCTGCAGACATAATCATCAGTAACATGGAAACTCTCCCTAATCTCCCACATCTGACAGGAGAGCATGTCACTCTATTATAGGTCATCTTTGCTCAACAATCTACAGACCCAGAAAATAGCACCATCTTACTGCTCTTTTAAAAACACTGCTCAAGGCTAACTTAGTACCTATGTTTTGTATTTTTAAAATTTAATCAAGAGGCAGATCTCAATAAAACATATAATCAAAACAGAACTCACTCTACTACGTATTATAGATTTACAGCAAGGTTACACTTAAAAACTAAGCACTTACCTTCTCCCGTGCTGTGAACTCTTACACACAGGTTCCTACAAGGTCACCTGTGAATTTCACTGTTTGTTCATTTTTCTTAGACACACTCCGATGTCCAGAGATACTGAACGCAAACAGCAAAGGCAGTAGCTGTGCAGACTGACTGCTGTCACACAGCAATGTCAGTTTCTTTCTCTGACCATGTTGTCTCTGCCTTTGTCTCTCTCTTCCTCCTTTTAAAAGTGCTGTTGTTTTGATCTTTCTCCCCCCACAAAGTTCCAAAACATTGCAACAGCTTATAAGTCAGTAATTATTCCTCCTGGAATTCGAGAAAATCACCTCCAATATCTAAAATACCTCAAAAACAGAGTAGCTCTTACATCCTCAATTTTTCCTGTCCTCCATCTTAGATTACCCAGAATGAGTTCAAAACGACAGCTCACTACCACCTTCTCATGGGAATTAGGGCAATAAATGCTAGCCCAGCCAGCAATGCCCACATCCCATAAATAAGAACAAAAAATCATCCCAGTAACCATTCAGCCCCTTGCATAACAGGAATCTATCCACTTCTGTCTTAAAAATTTCCAAAGACTCTGCTTCCACCACTGAGAAAGTGTGTGTTGATAGTCAGACAATCTGACCCAGGGTGCCCTGACTCTTTCTCCTACACCGATACCCACACCTTGTTGATGATCAAGCAGTCCAAACTTCCAGGAACGTAACAGGGAATCTTGTAATTTTAGCATTAAAGTCTGAAGGAAAAGGACGGTCTCTCACAGAATGGTGCTGTAGAGTCAATAAGCATGGAAACAGATGCTTTGGTCCAACCATCCATGGCCACCATGATTCCAAACTAGTCCCACTTTCCTGCACTTGCCCATATGCCTCCAAACGTTTTTCTATTCATTGAACCTACCCAAATGTCCTCTAGATGTTTTAACTATATCTGTATCCACCATCTCCTCTGGAATTGGCTGGCTGGAAGAAGACAGAGGGTAGTAGTTGATGGTAAAGGTTCATCTTGGAGTGCAGTTACTAGCGGTGTTCCGCAAGGATCTGTTTTGGGACCATTGCTGTTTGTCATTTTTATAAATGACCTGGAGGAGGGGCTAGAAGATTGGGTGAGCAAGTTTGCGGATGATACGAAAGTCGGTGGAGTTGTTGACAGTGAGGAAGGATGTGTCAGGTTAGAGCAGGATATAGGTAAGTTGCAGAGCTGGGCAGAAAGGTGGCAAATGGAGTTCAATGTAGGTAAGTGTGAGGTGATTCACTTTGGTAAGAGTAACAAAAAGACGGGGTACTGGGCTAATGGTCGGATACTTGGTAGTGTGGATGAGCAGAGGGATCTTGGTGTCCATGTACACAGATCTCTGAAAGTTGCCACCCAGGTAAATAGTCTGGTGAAGAAGGCATATGGTGTACTGGCTTTTATTGGTAGAGGAATTGAGTTCCGGAGCCCTGAGGTCATGTTGCAGTTGTATAAGACTCTGGTGCGGCCGCATCTGGAGTATTGTGTGCAGTTTTGGTCGCCATACTATAGGAAGGATGTGGAGGCACTGGAACGGGTGCAGAGGAGGTTTACCAGGATGTTGCCTGGTATGGTAGGAAGATCATATGAGGAAAGGCTGAGGCACTTGGGGCTGTTTTCATTGGAGCAAAGAAGGTTTAGGGGTGACTTGATAGAGGTATACAAGATGATTAGGGGTTTAGATATGGTTGACCATGAGAACCTTTTTCCACGTATGGAGTCAGCTATTATGAGGGGGCATAGCTTTAAATTAAGGGGTGGTAGGTATAGGACGATGTTAGGGGTAGATTCTTTACTCAGCGAGTCGTGAGTTCATGGAATGCCCTGCCAGTAGCAGTGGTGGACTCTCCCTCTTTATGGGCATTTAAACGGGCATTGGATAAGCATATGGAGGATAGTGGGATAATGTAGGTTAGGTGGGCTTGGATCGGCGCAACATCGAGGGCCAAAGGGCCTGTACTGCGCTGTATTTTTCTATTTTCTACAACCATTCTCTGTGTAAAAATGTTGCCTCTCATTCTTTTTAAATGTTTCTCCTCTCACCTTAAAAATATGACCCCTAGGTTTGACCTCCTCCATCCTATGAAAAAGATCTTTGTCATCCACCTTACCTGTACCTCTCATTAACTTATAAACCTCAATAACGTCAATCCTCAACCTCCTATGCTCCAGTGAAAAAAATCCCAGTCTTTCTAGTCTTTTTTATATCTCAACCGTCCATTCCCAGTAAATCTTTTCCGAACCGTGTCCAGTTTAATATCCTTCCTATAACAGGATGACTAGAACTGCACATAGTACTCCAGAGGAGGCCTCATCAATGCCCTTTGCAACCTCAACATTACAACCCAACTCCTATGGTCATCTATTTTCTTAGAAGGAAGTTGGACCAAGAATGCAGGTAAATTCATGACAGGTATAAATAGGGTAAATGGTAGATATGTTTTCCCTAGGATGAGGGATTTCAAGACCAGAGGGAATATTTTTAAGGTGAGAGGAGAGAGGTTTAAAAAAAAATTGGGGCAAATTCTTTTTACACAGAGGGTGGTTCCTGTGTGGAATGAACTTCATGAGGAAGTGATGGATGTGGGCACAGTTACAACATATAAAAGACACTTAAACAAGTACGTGAATTGAAAAGATATATGGGCCAGGAGCAGGTAGGTGGGACTAATTTATTTTGAGATTATGTTTGGCATGGATTAATTGGACCAAACAGTCTATTTCCATGCTATATGACTCTAAAGTGGTGTGATTTTACAAAACAAAACAGACAAAAGTAAAGCTGATGCATCTACAGATTGGGAATAATTAGGAAATGACTTGCACAAATGGACTATGGGAACCAAGGAGAGAATGAAATTGTGTTGGGGCAATTGGTGGGAGGAGAAAGGTGTGTTAGGGCGTAAGTGATGAAGGGAAACCATTTGTTTGCTTGTAAAAAATGGTGAGATTGTAGATCTGGAATAGACTGGTTTCAAAGTTTTGCTCCCAAAATGCACCTGATTACACCAAACATGTAACATGCTCAGGTAAGTCAATATCCATAACCCATGGCTCAGAACTAAGAATTCATATTAGTTAATGACACCTGGATCTAGGGATAGGTAATGTTGATTCCAGCAGGGATAGTGTTGAATGATGATTGGAATTAAGAGATCATTCTTAATTTAACTGAGTTACATCTGACCAGATGATGCCCACTAGAAACAAATGAATTTCTAGCAAGTGTGAAAAAAATCATGATTCTAAACACCACAAGATTCACTTCAGTTCCAATTCACATTCAGACAAGGCTCAAGCAAGGTTTTATGATCACATTAATGTTCTTCTCAACCTTCCTTGCTGCAATGATCTACTTCATCCTCAGCAAGCTGCCTGGTGATGTGGAGCAGAAGAGCTTCATCATTAAACCACAGCACAAAGATGATGCTTGCACATACCAGAAGACAAGCTCCAAACCATCAATACCTTCACTAAGACATATGATGGCCAACGCCAAACATTTGTAGAATAAATATTCTTTACCAAACTGCCTCCACCACACTGCGCCCCCACCCCACCTCATCAAAACCCATGGACACTAGGATCCCATTGCCAAAAAGGTTCAACACTGAACTGGAAAAGTGAACACAGTCTTCAGTCACCTAAGGTAGAGTGTATTTAAAAACAAGTACCTCCATCCTGGCATCAAACCCACGGTCTACAGGACAATATCGCATAGTGATATCTACTCTCCCCAATGGATAAGATATATGGATTACATCCAGCAGGAACCTCAAATTGGGTGACAGCGGCAGAGCAGTTGGAACAGGCACATAGGTGCAGACAAGGAGTTTTATTCTAGCTTTCAGATGTATCTGTTCCCTAAATGTCTAGTGATTATGCCTGACAAAATGTATTGTACTTGTTGCTATTATGAAATAAACCTTATTATTGAAGACATTCCATGTTTGCACTTGGCTGCTGCACCAAAGAGTGCAATGCTCCAGTGTGAAATACGATTATTTATTGTACTTGAACTGTTTTGTGGTGCATTTAATGGTAACATAAATAAAGTATATTTTTTGCAAACAAAATAAAAGGGATCTGTATTGTGGCTTTGTTCCTTTTTGAACCATAAATTCAAGGATAATCAAGACCTATTCGTTGTATATATTCTGTTCTTGTAAGAATCATTGTATAGAGAAAGGAAACACGTTTCTCAGTTCAGATATGATTCAAGTAAATATTTTCTGTACACTCTCTAACACCTTTCTAACACAAAGACATCTTAGAAAATGCAGGCCAAATGAATGCAGGTAGATTGCATGAATTCAGATCAAGTCCAAAGTCTTGAGGGAAGCTTATGCTCAGAAGTCTTCATCAGAAGAGCTACAAGGTGAGACCACATGAACAACTGAAAAAAAATGCTTTCTGATGGGAAAATAAGTCGGTGCCATCACAGAGTTCTTTTTCCCTGTAAACATACAATTTGTAATATGTATTACTGGCCCAACCACATTTAATTGATCTGAAGTTAACAATCCATCCAAAGAATTTACTTGGCCTTTTACATAATTTCAGAAGAATTATTGCATTATACATTTCAATCATTATTTCTTGTATAAAGTTATGCATGAAACCGATTCTGTTTTTATTGAACAATTCATAGTCAATATTGGGAGCAATATCCCATTGCTCTCAGACATCATATGATAAAGGGAATTGAATTCCTTTCTTTCCTTGGCTTCTACTTAAGCTTATATTAGTTCAGCTCCTTTTTGTGATGATCTTTTTCCCCCAGGCAATGGCTGATATCTTTGCTACAATAGTTCCTCGATTAAATGGGTTTTCCTCAATTACTTTATCTCCTCTTCTGCTTCAAAGTATCCCTATTTAGAAAACACCATCGCAAAAAAGGCTCCATACAAGAGGTTGAATGGGGTTTATGTCTTAAAATTTGCATAATGAACAGATATACATAATGACAGTTCAAATAAAAAATACAGTACAACGAGTATTTTAAAATGACTTTTAACCTCACTTGGAAGGCATATTGTGAACATTGTATTTAATTACTTCTAGTCGGACTTTAACACCGTAAGTATAAATAAAATCAGTTTGCAATGCAAACAATCAAACGTAGATGCCTAATTTAATTCAACAAAATTTAGATCAAGATACAGTAAAATGGAAGTATACAAAAAGGCACCTAATGACTTCCTTGGGTGGTCTATACAGTTATTGCATGCCTTAAAATGCAGGAAAAATAAACAAACTTGGGAAATGGTAGAAATATTCATTGGCTGCAAATTCACCCTCTACACCATACATAATTCTGACTTGGAACTATATCACCATTACTTCAAGATCCTAATAGCACTGGTTGCACCTGCATTCCATGGACTGTAACAATCAGGAAGGCAGCTCACCACCAACTTAAGGACAATTAGAAACAGGCAATTGATAGTAAGAAATTTTGCCCAGAGCATTAAAAACATGCTCTGCTCTTCTTCATACAGATCACTGACATCTACGAGTAACAAATTAAGCGTCAGGTTCAAGCATCCTGAACTTTGAGGTGGACAGTGAAAAAAACATTGACAAATTGGTGGACAGATAGGTGGCAGATGTTCAGTGCATTTAATATACATTTGGTAGAAAGAACACAGAGAAACAGTATAAAACAAAGCATACAACTCAAAAGGGATATGTGGAAGCAGAGAGATCTGGGTATATATGTTTCTACGCCATTAGACAGATGGAATGTGTAGTTAAAGCACACAGCATCCTGTAATATATTAAGAGTGGCACTGAATACAAAAGTGAGAGATTATGCTGACCTTGTACAAAACACTAGTTAGCTCTCAGCTTGAAGATTGTACAGTTTCAGGACAATATATTTAAGGAAAGATATGAATGCACGGGAGAGGGTGCAGAGGAAGTTTACAAGAGTGATTCTAGGGATGAGATGCTTCAGTTTTGAAGATTGATTGGAAAAGCTGGGACTATTTCCCTTCAAGAAGAAAAGTCTCAGAGGAGATCTGATTGAAGTTTCCAACTTCGTGAGGGGTCTGGACAAAGGAGGCTGAGAGAAACTCTTCTTGCTCCCAAATAGATCAAGAGTGAAAGGGCAGGTACAGACCCTGGAACGGCAGACCCTGGAACGGCAGGTATGAGCTTTAGTCGAGCAGGTCGACAACATTGAAAATCGAGGCCGTGGGAAGAACATCTGCCTGGTCAGGCTGCCGGAACAGGAAGAAGGCTAGCTCGGCAGCTTCTTGGAGCAATGGCTCCCGCAGTTTTTGAAACTGGAAGTTGGGGTGGACTGGGTGCAGGTCAAGCAGGCCCACTGGGTCACAGTGCGCAGGACCGGATTGGACCAGTGCCCCCACCCTGTCCTCGTGCGACTACAGCACTACAGAGATAAGTAAATGGTACTGGAAGCTTCTACAGCACTGGAGAAGGATCCAAAGGCTCTGATACACAAAGGTTCAAGAATTATGTTTTTCCAAGACTTTTCTGCGGCCATAATCCGTAAGAGGAAGGCCTTTGATGAGGTACAACAGGAGGCTGAGGGACTTGAATATTTAGTACTCTGCAAGATGTCCGGCAATATTGTGTTTCAGCCATGGAGGGTCCGTGTTTAATTTTGACTCATCAGAAGAGGCAAAGGACTTCCTGGACACCTTAAAATAGACTGGCTTGCTCAAATAATATGGACAATCGAGTTCCCTTTGTTTATCCTGTAGTTTAAAAATGTGTTGCTGGAAAAGCGCAGCAGGTCAGGCAGCAAAGGAACAAGGAGGGCTTATGCCCGAAACGTCGATTCTCCTGTTCCTTTGATGCTGCCTGACCTGCTGTGCTTTTCCAGCAACACATTTTTAAGCTCTGATCTCCAGCATGTGCAGTCCTCACTTTCTCCTAGTTGATTTTATCCTGTAGTTTGCCTGGTTTTGTCCTTTCAATATGTGGGAGTCTCCTTTTTATCCCTCGCTCTTTCTCCTCTCCCTTCCTTCTCGCCTCCCATTATCCTTTGTTTTTTCTCTATCATTCCCACGAGATTGGGGGGGGTCTTTTTGTTTAAACCAGGATTGCTTAGGGCCGAAGTATGGATGAGGTGGGCTGAGTGCCCACTTTTAATTTTCTTGTTGTAAGACTCATGTAACTTTTTTTACTTTGTTTTGTCTGGGTTTGGGGTGCAGCTTCAGCGAGAAAGAGCCATGGAGGGGTTAGTGGGTAGTATAAGCGCCCCCTGTGGGCAAGGGAGAAAGTCTCCTCTTATTTGTGTTATATGTTGTTTTATTGTAGAAGTAGTTGTTAGAAGTTTTGATTTGGTAGTTTTTGTAGTTGTATATTCAAGTTTATATGAACTGTTTACTGTTTTCACTCTGCGTGCTATAAATGGGGTTCTTCCTCCCAGGGAGTCACGGGCTGCTTTGGACGGCTATGATTAACCGTTCGTTAAAATGGTGCACCTGAAACGTTAAGGGAAGTCATTCACCGCATAAGAGAACAAAGATATTTTCAAGCCTTAGAAAAGAAAGGGTCAATGCTTGCTTGCTGCAAGAAACACATCTAACCGATAAGGAGCACTTAAAGTTACAGCAGGGAAGGTTCAGCCAGGTGTTTTTTTCATCCTTTAATTCGAAAAGTAGAGGACCAGCTATACTTATCCAGAGAATTTTCCATTTCAGTTGTTAAACCAAGTTAGGGACGAATATGGGCAGTTTCTGATCTCTAAAGCTTTAATACATGGAGAGGAATATGGTATTTGAATGTATATTGCTCCCCGGCACACCTCATCAAATTTTTAACGGATGCTTTCTGCAGGCTGATGGTCCTTGGGACTCGTCATACTATTATAGGGGAGGACTTTAACTGGCTTGTTGGCACCGAGGTGGATAGGATCCCCGCAATCCAGGCAGCTGGTGAACCTGGGGGAGCTGTGGTTGGTGGATGTGTGAAGATGTCTTCACCCTGAGGGTAGGGACTTCATCTTTTTTTCTAACCCACGTAAGTGCTATACTAGGATTGACATTTTTTGCTCCATCAGCCTTTTTGAATTCGGTGCTATCCTGCAGAATTGGGAACATAGCCATTTCTGGTCATGCAGCAGTGTATATGGACATTAAGGCTGGTGGTGATGGGACAGGCCTGCGGCACTGGTGCCTGGATCCTTTCCTCCTGAAGGATAACAAGTTCATTAAGTATTTTTCACAGGAATTACAAATTTTTTAGAACATTGATTCAGGTACGGCCAGTAATCCGTCGGTGCTCTGGGAGACTGCCAAGGACTATGCAAAGGGTTTGATTATTCCTCACTCAGTGACTCAGAAGCAGCAGAGGGAAGAGCAGCAGCGTATGCTTGAGGCCCAGCTGAAGGCAGCCAAGACAGCATAGTTTGAGAGATCGTCTGTAACTAAGTTGCAGTGGATTACAGCCCTTAGGGCCGCTCTGAATGCTGCGCTCACCCAGACAGCAAAGAGGGAGATTTCCTTTGCAAAGCAGAGGTTATTCGAGTATGGTGATAAACCAGGTAGGTATTTGGCATACTTGGCCAGAAAGAAGAGTGCCCCCTAATCTATCACATCCATTAGAGAGGGTGCTGATACTATCACCTGAGATGCCAAAAAGATTAATGCAGCATTCAGGAAGTTCTGGTCTGAGCTGTACCGGTTAGGAGGGCTGTGAGGACAGATTGGCAAAAATTGAGTCCTTTTTTAAGGCCTTGGACCTCTCAGGTGTAACTTCAGAGCTCCATCTCTTTTGAATGCCCTTTTGACAATCCATGCAGTACAGGAGTCAGTGAGGTAGTTCCAGAATGGTAAAGCACCTGGTGCAGACAGATTTCGGAATGGGTTTTGTAAGGAGTTTATAGACATGCTGTCTGGGCCAATGTTGGTTATGTACAATTATTCGTACAGTCAGGACTGCCTCCCACCCTCTCTGAGGGAAGTAAATATTTATCTTATTCTCAAGACAAGGAAAGCCCAGAGGATTGTACTTCATATGGGCCCATATCATCATTAAATGTGGACTTTAAAATTTTGTCAAAAATGCTGACATTGAGGCTGGAGAAGGTCTTGCTCTTCGTCGTAAGGGAGTACCAGACAGCTTTTATTAGGGGCCACAGCTCCTCTAATAATATTAGAAGAGTGCTAAATATGGTTTGGGTGTGCCAGCAAGGGTTGATTCCGGGCTTGGTAATCTCCCTGGGATGCAGAGAAAACGTTTGACCATGCGGAGTGGCCATACCTTTTTTTAGAGCTGGAATGGTTTGGTCTTGGAGGGGTCTTTGCCAGGTGGGTGGCAGTGTTATATAGTGACTCTCAAGCAGCGGTTCTCACTAATTGTATACAGTCTGACAATTTTAGTATTGGCAGAGGCAGCTGACAAGGGTGCCCCCTTTCACCATTGGTATTTGCATTAGTGTTTGATTGAGCCATTGGCAGAGGCCGTCTGGAAGGACCCAATTTAATTGCCCTGGAAAATATAAGCCCTACTGCAATTAGGCACCGGGGGTGGGGGGGAGAAAGAGAAGGAAGAAAAAATATATAACCCGTAGATTTAGAAAAATAAATGACCAGGACTCCCTCAGTTTAGGGCACTGACTCTGTGCTAGCTGGTGCTAGTCAGTGTGCTCCTGCTGGTTCTGAGGATGATAAGAGTTTCTTTGCCTTTTTCTCTCCCATTTGTTTAGGGAAGATATTTGTTTCTTTTTTGTTTACTTGTGTTTGTTTTTTTTCTCTATTTTGAGCTGTGCTCAGCTACACAGACAGCCACCACACTGCTGCTGCTGCTGCAGCCTGGGCCTTGCCTACACCTCTGTTGCTGCTGCCTGGGCATGTATTACACCTGGGGCGTGCCTCCACCACTGCTGCCTGGGACTTGCCTGGAAGCAAAAAATATATATAATTGCCCCGGACCATTTTTAGTTTTCTGGAAAACCTTCTCCTCTGCTTTTGGTTGCACTTCAGTCCCACACTCCTGATCTTTGGGCACCTGATGTGGACGGTAGGTCAGAGGATCTCCTCGTGGATCTGTTCCTGGGCCTAGCCAAACTGGCCATTAACAGGTCCAGACAACAGGTCATGGAGGGGGTCATTATGGCCGATTGCCTACCCCTCTTTCATCGTTACATTTGAGTCCAGGTGTCACTGGAGAAGGAGCACGCGGTGTCTACCAACACCCGTGAACTGTGCAGGGAGAGGTGGGCACCGCACGGAGTGGAATGCTTTATTTCCCTCTCCAACTCCATTTTGATTTAATCGCTGCCCTCCCCTTCACTTTTTTGATCATGCAACATTGTCCTTTGATGATATGGGCACCTGCCTGTCACTGGCCACTCTGGTGTTTCATTTCTTCCTGGTATTAGAAACTGAATAAAGATTTTTACACCTGTTGTCTTTCACTGTGTGTGTCTCTCTCTCTCTCGCGCTCTCTCTCACACACATACACACGGGTGCTGGGGAAAATATAAGCACTACAGTTGTTAGGCAGTAGTGTGTGGGAGAAATAGAAAAAAAAACATAATTGCCTCGGACGTAGGATCAGGAAGGCATAAGATCACCCTTTAAGCAGATGATATTCTTCTCTTTCTACCTAACCTGACAATATCTGTGCCCATTTAATACAAATGATTAATTTATTTGGCTCTTTCTCAGGGTATAAAATCAGTTTTATGAAATTGGAGGCCATGCCTATCAGGTGTTTTATTAGAGTACCCGATCTTGGGGGTGGAATCCAATTCCCTTTCAGATGGTTACAGGGAGGCTTCCTGTATTTAGGCATTTTTATCATCCCGGCCTTCGATCGATTATAATAAAGCTAACTTTGTGCAGTTGCTAGAGAAGATATAAGACAGGACCTTCAACACTGGGAGGATCTTCCAATATCCTGGTTCGGTAGAATAGTTCTGGTTAAAATGAATGCTCTTCCTCGTTTATTGTATCCCATGCGAATACTCCCTTTGTTGCTTCCTAGGCAAGCACTAGAGAAGTTTAACAGTTGGCTCGGCTCCTGAAGAAGGGGTTATGCCTGAAACGTCGATTCTGCTGCTTCTTGGATGCTGCCTGACCTGCTGCGCTTTTCCAGCAACATATTTTTCAACTCGGCTCTTTGATCTGGCATCAGCCACGGCCTCTTATTAGGCTTGCCAAATTGCAGCTTCCGCAGGGGATTGGGGGGAGAGGGGGTTGTGGATTTTCCAGACTTTAAGAAATACCAAATAAGTTCCCTATTGTCCTAAGTGGCGGATTGGGCTTGCCAGGACCTGCGGTCAATTTGGTTGGACATCGAGGCCTCCCAGGCAAAATGTTTCCTCATTAATCTGTTGTCCAGGGACAAGATGAGGACCATTTATGGACCACTGCAGAAATTCAATTGTCCTTAACTCAGGTAGAGCATGGAGAATGATGCGACAAAACAAGGGCAATTTACAAAAAAACTTCCCCTTTTACTCCCATAGTAGGAATGGTAAGATTCTGGCAGGGATCGAAAGATTACAGCTTTAGGCTCTGGGGGTCCAGAGGAGTTCCTGTTTTAGAGATTTATTTGATGGGGTGGTCAAGATGTCTTTCCAGCAGTTGAGCCAGAAATATGAACTAAGAGGGACCTCTTTCATTATTTCCAGGATTAGGGACTTCATACAGAAAACGACAACATTAATGGTTAGTCCCTATAAATTGGATCTGGAGAGTACTTCAGTCCACAGGCACTACACTCGGTCAGCAACCTCTATCATTGATTAGGAGGACATCGAGCAGCTGTGTGGAATCTGGGCTCAGGAATTAGGAGTGGAGATCTCACCAGAGAAGTGGGAGGATATTTGGGAGAACGTAAGGAAGATTTCGATTTCCAACAGGACTCAGGTGATGCAATTGAAGGTACTCCCCAAGGTTTATTTGGCATCAGAGTTTCCCCAATGTGCCCAAATTATAAAATAGATGTTGGTACTATTACTTATTGCTTATGGTCATGCCACAAGCTTCGTAGGTATTGGGGCACTATAGCAAGTGTTTTGCAAGGGGTCTTGGGAACAGAAGTCAAAGTAGAACCAGTATCCCTCTTCTTGCATTCACCAAATCTCGCCTCTTTGGATGTGCATGGGAAGAAATTGTTTAGTATTCTTTCATTTTGCATGAGGAAGAACATTCTGATGAGCTGGGTGTCGGAAAATCCCCCAGGACTCTCAGGGTGGCGTAGGTTAGTTATGGAGTACATTCCCCTTAACTTTCTTACAAATACGGCGCACCAGAAAATTGAGCTTTTTTTTAAAAATAGGACATGGCAACCCTTTTTGATCCATATAGACGCGGACTTATCAGCTATATTGATGAGGGCCTTTCTGTAGCCATGAGGTCTGTGCCTGGTGCCCTGAAAGGAGAATTCTGAACAAATACCAGAATGCCAACTGATGCTCCCAGTGATGGGGAGCTTTGGTGGGATTGCGCTGAGTGTTGTAACTTAATTTAATTTGTCTTGGTTCAATTGTTTCTTTTTGTTTTGGTTTAGTTATTTATTGAATTGGTAGTTAAATTATTTTTTCTCCTAAAGTGTTTGTGAAGTGGAGTAGTAGTTTGTTTACTGTTACTGTTATATTGAAAGATTGTTATATTATTTTGTAGTAATTTTTTTTGTAAAAAATTCAAAATCTTCTTAATAAAAGTATTTATTAAAAAAAGAAAGAGCGAAGGTTTAAAAGCAATTTGCAGAAGTAATAAATGTGATGCAATAAAAAACATTTTTCGCAAGCCATTCAGCACTGCCTGCATTAGTAAAAGCAGGTTTAATCATTGCATTAAACAGAGCATTAAATTATTATTTAAATATAACTAATGTGCAGAGTCACTGGGTAAGGGCAGGAGGATTGCCAGTGTAGAAATAGTGGGCCAAAAGGTTCTGATCTTAGTACACACATAGGCTGAATTTCTCATTTTACTACAACAAATATAATTTGCAATCTTGTAACCTGATCAGAGCACTGTAAAGTTTAATCATGACTGATTTGTAATTGATTTAAATAAAATTTTAAACACAGTGAAAATACAGAAGAAAATTATAACTTTCTTGAAGACTTTCAACAATTCAGATGCCAGGATTAGTGCGTCAACTGAGGGATCAGGTTTATCATCCTGCTAGAAATTGACCTCTGCATCGATTAATGGGTCTTCAGTTTACATCTATGCTAAGATTCATACTGGCTTGGTTTGTAAACAACAAAAGGCAAGGACTGATTAATAATAAAGCTGAAATATTATTTGCAATCAGAATGGAATTTATTCTAATTTACTGATTACACATGTCCGTGAACTCTTAAAAATTAAAAGGGGGCCTTTGATTTGCATAAGTTTAACTACATGGAACCAGTAAGGAAAAAGTAAAAATACAAAACTTGTGTTAAATGTTTGCCTAATTTACAAGATTACATTTGATGCTCGTTCCTGAATAGCATCCATTTTCCCATCTTATGATGTTGGGCACTTTCCCTGATTAATTATCTTAGTTGTATGGAAAGAAACAAGGGTCCAAACAAGTGTTTACTACAGAAATTGCGTCTCTTGTTAAGCAGAAGAAGGAGGCTTATGTGTTGGTGAGACAAGATGGTTCAGATGAGGCAATGGAGAGTTACAGATCGGCTAGGAAGGATTTAAAGAGAGAGTTAAGAAAGAAGAGCAAAGCGAGGACACGAGCAGTCTTTAGCAAATAAAGAAGCACCCTAAAGCTTTCTATAGGTATGTGAGGAATAAAATTTTAACAAAAAACTTTAAAAAAAAGAAAATTATAGCTCTCTTGAAGATTTTCAACCTGGATTAGTGCACCAACTGAGGGATCAGGTTTATCATCCTGCTAGAAATTGACCTATGCATCGATTAATGGGTCTTCAGTTTAGATCTATGCTGGGATTCATTCTGGCTTGGTTTGTAAACAACCAACAGCAATGTAGTTAACTCAGCCACATTAGGGAGATTTAAACAATCCTTGGATAAGCACATGAATGATGATGGGATAGTGTAGGGGGACAAGCTGAGAATAGTTCACAGGTTGGCACAACATTGAGGGTTGAAGGGCCTATTCTGCGCTGTATTGTTCTATGTTCTAAACTGTTTAGAATAATTTATATCAGGCAATTATGCCATATTAAGTAAAATATATGCAGAATCACTAGTTACAGCATCTTGTCTTTCCTAACAAGAGACTAGCAGCTTGTCAAGATTCCATCTTCCTACAAGTTCACTGACCTGTCTGTGACCCTGCTGATGCTATTACAGTAGCAATGGCTTTTGGAGAACAGAAGCCTAAATATCCACATCCAAATTTGCCTAAATGCTTGAACAACGCCACTATACTTTAGCTTTAGCATAAGTCACAGGACAAAAAGGTCAGCCTTCGAGAGAGAAAAGCTGAAGGAAATAATGCTTAATCGTGGATTTACAGTCTCAGATACTGCAAGACACCCACAAAATTTAGACTTCACAAAATGTCTTAAAAATATTAATAAGCTGTTTATTGATTACAAGAACTAATGCTAATATCAGCACAAAATGGAGCTCACTATCCTTCCTGAATGGAAGGATTTGGATTGAAGAAAAGATTCACAATTAGAAGCCATTATAAAAATGCAAGCAAGCTGGTGGATTGGCCATTCTAGAATATTTAATTCTGAAGTTGCTTTCAGTGGCCAAAACCCCTAAGCTCTTAAACTCCCTCCCAAAACATCTCCTCCTCTCTAAGTTAAAGCACTTCAAAAATCTTTCGCCTTTAATATATCATCAAGTGGCTTAGGCTTAGATTTTGTATGATATCCCATCTGGAACAGGAATCTATCCACATCTGCAGTAAGAGTTCTTAAAGATTATGCCCAACCACCATTTGAGAAAGACAGTGTTCCAAAGAATCATGTCCCTCAGAAAAAAATCATTCCCCTCATGGATAACCAACCCCTTATTTTTAACCACCCCACCTCTCAAGGAGAAACATCCTTTCCACACTCACCCAGTCACACCCCCTCAAAATCTTATAGAGTCACAGATGTACAGCAGGGAAACAGACCCTTCGGTCAAACTCTTCCATACTGACCAGATATCCTAAACATATCTAGTCCAATTTGCCAGCATTTGGCCCAGATCCCTCTATATCCTTCCTACTCATATACCCATCCAGATGCCTTTTAAATGTTGTAATTGTACCAGCCTCCACCACTTTCCTTTGGCAATCACTTCTCTCACATGTGCGGAAAACATTGCCTCTTAGGTCCCTTTTAAATTTTTCCCCTGTCACCTTAAACCTATACCCTCTACTTCTGGACTCCCCCAACCCAGGCAAAAGACCTTGTCTATTTACCCTCTTCATGCCTCCCATGATTTTATAAACCTCTATAAGTTCACCCCACAGCCTCCAACGAAAACAGCCCTAGCCTATTTAGCCTCTCCATATTGCTCAAACTCTCTAACCCCGGCAACAGCTTTGTAAATCTTTTCTGAACCCTTTCAGGTTTCACAACATCATTCCCATAGGAGGGAGACCAGAAATAGACATAATATTCCAAAAGTGGTCTAAACAATGTCCTGTACATCCTCGACATGACCTCCTAGCTCTTACATTCAATGTACTGACCAAGAAAGGAAAACATACTAAATGCCTTCTTCACTATCCTATCTACCTGCGACTCCACTTTCAAGGAACTATGAACCAGCACTCCAAGGTCTCTTTGTTCAGCAATACTTCCCAGGACCTTACCATTAAGCGTATAAGTCTTGCCCGGATTTCCCTTTCCAAAATGCAGCACTTCACATTTATCTAAATGAAACTCCGTCTGCCATTCACTGCCCATTGGCCCATCTGATCAACATCCTGTTGCACTCGAGGTAACCTTCTTCACTGTCCACCATAGCTGCAATTTTGGTATCATCTGCAAACTAACTAACGATACCCCTCTGTTCACATCCAAATCATTTATATAAACAATGAAAAGCAGCGGACCCAGCATCGATCCTTGTGGCACACCACCGGTCACAGGCCTCCAGTCTGAAAGGCAACCCTCCATCACGTTTTAAACTAACTTTCTCCTCAAAGTCATTCAATAAGATCATGGGTCATCTGATTGTAACTTTAAAAAGCCAAATTCCCACCTAATCTGGATAATCTTTCAACTGATAATTACCTCCTTTTTAGGAACAGTCCTAAAAGGTTCATGATCCTGGGAAAGTTTTGCCTTATCTGCTTTAAATTGGAGGCCCCTGATTTTTAAAAACACAGTGACCCTGGGTTCTAGGTTCTCCCAGAAGAAATATTCTTGCCACATCTAACTTTAACAGACTCCTCTGGATCTAATATTTTAATCAAATCACTTCTTGCTCTAACCTTCAGCAGACTCCAGCCTAGTCTGTCCATCTTTTCCTCATAAGACAACTTGCTCATCCAGTTACGTAGTTAAATAAACTTTCTCCAAACTACTTCCAATGTATTTACACTCTTCCTTAAATAAGGACACTAATATTTTATGAATACTTGCTGGAGATAGTGAGGACTGCAGATGCTTGAAAGTCAGAATGTATGGAGCTGGAAAACGCACAGCAGGTCAAGCAGCATCGGAGGATGGGAAGGGGGCTCAAACAAAGAGAGAGAAGGGTGGGGTTTGGGGAAAGGTAGGTGGGATGGCAATCGGTGCATGCAGAAAGGTGACTGGGATAGATCAGCGGGAAGGGAGAAGATAGGTAGGAAGGAAGATGGACAGGTTAGGTCAGGTCAAGGGGACGGGTGGAGGTGGAGGGCTGAACCCGTAATGAGGTTGGGGGTGGGGAGATTTTGAAGCTGGTGAATTCTATGTTAAGGCCATTGGGTTGTAAACTCCCAAGGCGGAATATAAGGTATGCTTCATCCAGTTTGCATGTGGCCTTGTTTTGACAGTGGAGGCGGCTTAGGGTGGCCACGTCGCCAGGAATTGGGGAGTTGAAATAGCTGGCAACCTCAAAGTGGTGTTACTGGTGTGTGCAGGCCACAGATGCTCTGCAAACCAGTCCCCGAATCTGCATTCAGTCTCCCTGATGTAAAGGGGACCACACAAAGAGCAACGGATGCAACAGACTTGCTGTATCTGCATTGATTATTAACTTTGCATTCCTTATAGGAAAACACAAATGAATCCAAGCATTTGCAAGTTTCACACAATTGAATAAAAACACTGCTCACCTATTCTTGTTAATGTTTTTCTTTTTTTGCTTTTCCCAATCTATTAATTCCTATGCCTTTAAAAATAAGGAGGATTGTGGATGCTGGAAATCAGAAACAACAACAGAAATTGCTGGAAAAACTCAGTAGGTCTGGCAGCATCTATGGAGAGAAAGCAGAATTAACGTTTTGGGTCTATTGACTTTTGTCTAGCCAATTGCTTTTCTCTCGGACTCCATCTCCACCTGTGTAATGGTGATATTACAACGGATTAGAATTTGGAATGCGCTGCCCAGTAGGATGGCATATTCAGGTTCTACGATAGCCTTCAGAAGGGAGTTGGATAAATATTTGAAACAAAAAACAGCAAGTATCTGAAAAAAGGTGGATGACAGTACAAAGATATGATGGGAGCATGAGGTGAATGGCTTGTACTATTTAATTCAAGCAAAATACTGTAAACACTGGTATTTGAAATATAAAATACCGTAAAACAGAAGTAAAAAAGTAGCCCATTCAATTCCACTCTACCATACAATGAAGATCATGGCTCCTTCCCCACCCCCATCTTCAGCATATACACAATTAATTGTGAAGAAGGGTCAGTGAACTCGGACTGTTATCTTCCCCTTAGCACAAGTCATTATTACGACGGCAACATTTACCATGGATGGGCTGATGAAACAACTTTCTCACATCGACAGACCTTTCAGCTCAGCGAGCAAAGTTACATCCAAAAGCCCACCCCACCTCAACAGCGATCATGTGACTCTCACGAAACTGGGCATGCGCGCATCCGCACTGCGGCCGTTGGTGCCGCGCGCGCCAATCCCGAGCGGATGCTGACACGTGCGGCCGCCATCTTGTGACAGCAGCGCGACGCAGCATGGACTGTCCCTTCCAGGCTTGGCTGGCGGTAAGGGCTAAGCCGCTCTCTCAACACACTTACAAACCTTCGCCCCGATCTGGTTGCCGCACTGGCCGGCCTGGATGTGCACAATCTCCCGCATTTCCGACAGTTGGATTTAAAGTGCAAGAAACGAGCAGAAAATCAGGCTCCTCAGCTCCGTGGCCGAGACTTCACTATTGGACTGTTTGATCATATTCCAGTCTCTCCATAGGCTGTCTGCTTGTCAATCAACAGCCACTGCTCGGTCAACTCATCCAATCGGTCCAGTACATTGGACTGGCTACAGTGTGATTGGCTGTGGGTTAATGTTGCCCAGCAACTACTTTAACCCCGCCCCTTTTCTCTGGCGGTAATTTGTCATAATCTTGCAGGACAAGTGATGACATTTTGTTAGTCCTGTTATAACAGCTTGTCGTATGTCAGGTTTAACCTTTTATAAACAGAGGCAGGGTGTATAAAAATAGCAAGTTATAAACTTACAGAGCGTATTAACTTGGACCCAGCTCGAATATTGTGACCAATACCTATAAAGTTAAAAAAAACACAACACCAGGCTATAGTCCAACAGGTTTAATTGGAAGCACACTAGCTTTCATCAGATGAAGGAGCGTCGCTTCGAAAGCTAGTGTGCTTCCAATTAAACCTGTTGGACTATAGCCTGGTGTTGTGTGATTTTTAACTTTGTACACCCCAGTCCAACAATGGCATCTCCAAATCAGGAATTCCTATAGTGTGGAAGCAGGCCATTGGGCACTCAAGTCCACAACAACCTTTCAAAGAGCATACCACCTAGATCCATCCACTACCCTATCCCTGTAAGCCTACATTCCTGTGACAACCCTACCTCATCTACATATCCCTGGACACTACAGTCAATTTAGCATGGTCAATCCACCTAATGTGAAGACTTAGTAATGAGGGTGAAAGAGATTTACTTGGATGGATATAGGATTTCATTTAGCAGATATCTGGGGAAACTGGTGTTCTCATTAGCACAGAGAGGAGACCCATAGTGGGGGTTCATATAGAGGAATTTAAGCTGAAGGGGTTGATAACCAAATTGATAAAAGGACAAATGGTATTACTACACAACAATTGGTTAAAATTTGCAAAACACTGCCTAATAGAGAAGTATGTACAGTTTCTATAAAAGCCTTCCGGGGGAATTGTATAAATATTTGAAAGAAAAATAACAATTATCTGAACAAAATGTGGATTGCAGTATGAAAAATATGATGGAGAAAGTGAGGACTGCAGATGCTGGAGATCAGAGCTGAAAAATGTGTTGCTGGAAAAGCACAGCAGGTCAGGCAGCATCCAAGGAGCAGGAGAATCGACATTTCGGGCATAAGCCCTTCTTCAGGAATGAGGAAGGTGTGCCAAGCAGGCTAAGATAAAAGGTAGGGAGGAGGGACTTGGGGGAGGGGTGTTGGGAATGCGATAGGTGGAAGGAGGTTAAGGTGAGGGTGATAGGCCGGAGAGGTCGGGAAGAAGATTGTAAGTCAAGAAGGCGGTGCTGAGTCCGAGGGTTGGGACTGAGATGAGGTGAGGGGAGGGGAAATGAGGAAGCTGGAGAAATCTGCCTTTATCCCTTGTGGTTGGAGGGTTCCTAGGCGGAAGATGAGGCGCTCTTCCTCCAGGCGTCTTGCTGCCATGGTCTGGCAATGGAGGAGGCTAAGGACCTGCATGTCCTTGGCGGAGTGGGAGGGGGAGTTAAAAGTGTTCAGCCACGGGGCGGTTGGGTTGGTTGGTGCGGGTGTCCCAGAGGTGTTCTCTGAAATGTTCCGCAAGTAGGCGGCCTGTCACTCCAATGTAGAGGAGGCTGCAGCAGAAGCAGTAAATGATGTGTGTGGAGGTGCAGGTGAATTTGTGACGGATATGGAAGGATCCCTTGGGGCCTTGGAGGGAAGCGAGGGGGGGGAGGGGGAGGGGGGGGGCGCAAGTTTTGCATTTCTTGCGGTTGCAGGGGAAGGTGCCGGGAGTGGAGGTTGGGTTGGTGGGGGGTGTGGACCTGACGAGGGAGTCGCGGAGGGAGTGATCTTTCCAGAACGCTGATAGGGGAGGGGAGGTGGTGGGGTCTGTTTGGAGGTGGCGGAAATGACGAAGGATGATACGATATATCCGGAGGTTAGTGGGGTGATAGGTGAGGACCAGTGGGGTTTTGTCCTGGAGGAGGTGCGGTGGAGATCATCGTCAACCACGTCTGAGGGGAAATTGATGCGGTGGAGGCGAAGGAATTGGGTCCTCACTCTGAACAACTTCTCTTTCCAATCATCCCACTTCCTCCAAACCAAAGGAGCAGCCATGGGCACCGCATGGGCCCAGCTATGCCTGCCTCTTCGTAGGATATGTGGAACAGTCCATCTTCTGCAGCTACACTGGCACCACACCCCACCTTTTCCTCCAGTACATCGATGATTGTATCAGCGCTACCTCGTGCTCCCACGAGGAGGTTGAACAGTTCATCCACTTTACTAACACCTTCCACCCTGACCTCAAATTTACCTGGACCGTCTCAGACTCCTCCCTCCCCTTCTTAGACCTCTCCATTTCTATCTCGGGTGACCGATTCAACACGGATATTTACTATAAACCGACTGACTCCCACAGCTACCTAGATTACACCTCCTCCCACCCTGCCCCCTGTAAAAATGTCATCCCATATTCCCAATTCCTTCGCCTCCGCCGCATCTGCTCCCAGGAGGACCAATTCCAATACCGAACAACCCAGATGGCCTCCTTCTTCAAAGACCGCAATTTCCCCTCAGACGTGGTTGATGATGCTCTCCACCGCATCTCCTCCACTTCCCACTCCTCCACCCTTGAATCCCGCCCCTCCAATCCCCACCAGGACAGAACCCCACTGGTCCTCACCTACCACCCCATCAACCTCCAGATACATCGTATCATCCTTCGTCATTTCCGCCACCTCCAAACAGACCCCACCACCAAGGATATATTTCCCTCCCCTCCCCTATCAGCGTTCCGGAAAGACCATTCACTCCGCGACTCCTTCGTCAGGTCCACACCCCCCAACAACCCAACCTCCACTCCCGGCACCTTCCCCTGCAACCGCAAGAAATGCAAAACTTGCGCCCACACCTCCCCCCTCACTTCCCTCCAAGGCCCCAAGGGATCCTTCCATATCCGTCACAAATTCACCTGCACCTCCACACACATCATTTACTGCATCCGCTGCACCCGATGTGGCCTCCTATACATTGGGGAGACAGGCCGCCTACTTGCGGAACGTTTCATAGAACACCTCTGGGACACCCGCACCAACCAACCCAACCGCCCCGTGGCTGAACATTTTAACTCCCCCTCCCACTCCGCCAAGGACATGCAGGTCCTTAGCCTCCTCCATTGCCAGACCATGGCAGCACAACGCCTGGAGGAAGAGCGCCTCATCTTCCGCCTAGGAACCCTCCAACCACAAGGAATGAATGCAGATTTCTCCAGCTTCCTCATTTCCCCTCTCCCCACCTTATCTCAGTCCCAACCCTCGGACTCAGCACCGCCTTCTTGACCTGCAATCTTCTTCCCGACCTCTCTGCCCCCACCCCCTCTCCGGCCTATCACCCTCACCTTAACCTCCTTCCACCTATCGCATTCCCAACGCACCTCCCCCAAGTCCCTCCGCCCTACCTTTTTTCTTAGCCTGCTTGGCACACCTTCCTCATTCCTGAAGAAGGGCTTATGCCCGAAACGTTGATTCTCCTGCTCCTTGGATGCTGCCTGACCTGCTGCGCTTTTCCAGCAACACATTTTTCAGCTCTGAAAAATATGATGGTAGCATGAGCTGAATGACCTCTTGTACTGTTTAATAAAAGCGAAGTGCTGCAAACACTAGCATTTGAAATATAAAAGACCATAAGACAGAGAGGTGAAAGTAGTCCATTCAGTGCATATCCTCCCCATGTCTGCATGGGTTTCTTCCCACATCCAAAGTTGCAAGTTAGGAGAGTTGGCCATGCTAAATTATCCGTAGTGTTCAGAGATGTGTCGGTTAGGTGCACTAGACATGGGAATTGCAGGGTTACGAAGATAGGTTGGGGTCTTGGATCTGGGTGGAATGCTCTTCAGTGGGTTGACTCTACCATACAATGAGTTCATGGCTGATCTGACACTCTTCAAATTCACTTTACAAAATATATTCATTAGTATGTAAACTAGCTCGCTGAGCTTGAAGGTTTTTTTTCAGACATTTTGTCACTATACTAGGTAATATTATCAAGGAGAGTCACTAGTGACACACTGGTGGTATGTCCCGCCTCTCTATTTATAGGTCTTGATTTCTTAAGATGGGTGATGTCTTTTCCGGTTCTTTTTTCAAGAGAAGGTAGATAGCGTCTAAATCGATGTGTTTCTTGATGGAGTTCTGGTTAGAATGCCATGCCTCTAAGTATTCTCGTGCTTGTCTTTGTTTTGCCTGTCCGAGTATGTTGTCCCAGTCAAAGTGATGTCCTTTGTCTGTATGTATAGAAACCAGTAGTAGTGGGTCGTGTCTTTTGGTGGCCAGTTGGTGTTCATGTATCCTGGTGGCAAGTTTCCTGCTAGTTTGTCCGATGTAGCGTTTTTTTTTAACAGTTCTTGCATTAGTCGCTGTTTAAGTGTGTGGTTGGTTTGTGGGTTACCATGATGGCAAGGGGTCTGAGTAGTTTGCAAGTCATTTCTGATATGTCTTTCATGTAAGGTAATGTGGCTATAGGTTTTGGTTGGATTGTATCTGCTTGTTTGGGTTTGTTTCTGAGGAATCAGCGGATTGTGTTTACTGTATACCCGTTTTTCTTGAAAAAGTTGTATAGATATTACTCTTCTGCTTTTTGTAGTTCTTGGATGCTGCGGTGTGGTGTAGCTCTTTGAAATAATGTTTTTATGCAGCTCCATTTGTGGGTGTTGGGATGATTGTTTCTGAAGTTAACTATTTGATCTATGTGTGTTGTTTTTCTGTAGACAGAAGCTTTGAAGCTTTCTGTTAACTGTATTTTCAACTGTCACGCCTAGGAATGGGAGTCTGTTGTTGTTCTCCTCCTTTTGTGAATTTTATGCCTGACAGGATATCCTAGGACAGGCGAATATAAAGACCTATAAATAGGGAGGCAGGACAGACCACCAGGGCCTCACCAGAGTCTCTCACTGATGATGTTACTTAGTATGGTGACAAAAGTCTGAGAACAAACCTTCAAGTTTAGCGAGCTAACTTACATACTTATCATCAACCTGAGCCACAATCTTTTCAAAAATTGCCAATATATTCATTAAATACAAGTGAAAAAGGAAGAAGGCCATGCAGTATCTGTGGAATGTCATAGAGATGTACAGCACGGAAAAAGATCCTTCGGTCCAACTCACCCATGCCGACCAAATGTCCTACCCTAATCTAGTCGAATTTGCCAGCAATTGGTCCACATCCCCTCTAAACCCTTCCTATTCACATACCCATCCAGATACCTTTTAAATATTGTAGCCTCCACCACTTTCTCTGGCAGCTCATTCCATACACACACCACTTGCTATGTGGAAAAGTTGCCCCTTAGGTCCCTTTTAAAATTTTCCCCTCTCACCCTAAGCCTATGCCCTCTAGTTCTGAACTCATCCAACCCAGGGAAAAGACCTTGTCTATTTACCCTATCCATGCCCCTCATAATTTTATAAACCTTTATAAGGTCACCCCTCAGCCTATGACACTCCAGGGAAAACAGCCCCAGCCTATTCGGCCTCTCCCTATAGCTCAAATCCTCTAATCCTGGGCAACATCCTTATTAGATTAGATTACTTTAGATTAGATTAGATTAGATTACTTACAGTGTGGAAACAGGCCCTTCGGCCCAACAAGTCCACACCGACCCGCCGAAGCGCAACCCACCCATACCCCTACATTTACCCCTTTAACCTAACACTACGGGCATTTTAGCATGGCCAATTCACCTGACCCGCACATTTTTTTGGATTGTGGGAGGAAACCGGAGCACCCGGAGGAAACCCACGCAGACACGGGGAGAACGTGCAAACTCCACACAGTCAGTCGCCTGAGTCGGGAATTGAACCCGGGTCTCTGGCGCTGTGAGGCAGCAGTGCTAACCACTGTGCCACCGTGCCGCCCACAAATTATAATTCTTTTCTGAACCCTTCCAAGTTTCACAACATCCTTCCGATCGGAGGGAGACCAGAATTGCATGCAATATTCCAAAAGTAGCTGAACCAATGTCCTCTACAGCTGCACCTCCCAACTCCTCTACTCAATGCTCTCTCCAAACCCTTTCTTCACTATCCTATCTACCTGTAACTCCACTTTCAAGGAACTACGAACCCGCCCTCCAAGACCTTACCCAGGACACTCCCCAAGATCTTACCGTTAAGTGTAAAAGTCTTGCTTTTAGATTAGATTAGATTAGATTACAGTGTGGAAACAGGCCCTTCGGCCCAACAAGTCCACACCGACCCGCCGAAGCGAAACCCACCCATACCCCTACATTTACCCCTTACCTAACACTACAGGCAATTTAGTATGGCCAATTCACCTGACCCTGCACATCTTTGGATGGTGGGAGGAAACCGGAGCACCCGGAGGAAACCCACGCAGACACGGGGAGAACGTGCAAACTCCACACAGTCAGTCGCCTGAGGCGGGAATTGAACCCGGGTCTCTGACGCTGTGAGGCAGCAGTGCTAACCACTGTGCCACCCACAATGCAGCACTTCACATTTATCTAAATTAAACTCCATCTGCCAGTCCTCAGCCCATTGGCCCATCTGATCAAGGTCCCGTTGCACCTTTGAGGTAACCTTCTTTGCTGTCCACTACACCTCCAATTTTGGTGTCATCTGCAAACTTGCTAACTATACCTCCTATGTTCACATCCAAATCGGTTATATAAATGATGAAAAGCAGTGGACCCAGCACCGATCCTTGTGGCACACCACTGGTCACAGGCCTCCTGTAAAGCAACCCTCCACCACCACCCTCTGTCTTCTACCTTCAAACGAGTTCTATATCCAAATGGCTATTTCTCCCTGTATTCCATGGGATCTAACCTTGCTAATCAGTCTACCATGAGGAACCTTGTTGAGTGCCTTACTGAAGTCCATATAGATCACGTCCAGCATCTGCCCTGATCAATCCTCTTCGTTACTGCTTCAAAAAACTCAATTAAGTTTGTGAGACAAGATTTCCCACGCACAAAGCCATGTTGACTATCGCTAATCAGTCCCTGTCTTTCCAAATGCATGTAAATCCTGTCCCTCAGGACTTTCTCCAACAATTTGTCCACATCCGATGTCAGGCTCACCAGTCTATCGTTCCTTGGCTTTTCCTTACCCTATTCTTAAATAGTGGCACCACGTTAACCAACCTCCTGCCTTCCGACACCTCACTTGTGACTTTCGATGATACAAATATCTCAGCCAGGGGCCCAGCAATCACTTCCCTAGCTTCCTATAGAGTTCTATGTTACACCTGGTCAGGTCCTGGGAATTTATACACTTGTAAGATATCCAGCACCTCGCGCTCTGTAATATGGACATTTTTTAAGATGTCACCATGTATTTCCCCAAATTCTATATCTTCTATGTCCTTATCCACAGTAAGCACTGATGCAAAATACTTGTTTAGTATCTCCCCCATCTCCTGTGGTTCCACGCATAGGCTGCCTTGCTAATCTTTGATGGGCCCTATTCTCTCCCTAGTTACCCTTGTTTCCTTAATGTATTTATAAAAACCCGTTGGATTATCCTTAACCCTATTTGCCATATCTATCTCATGTCCCCTTTTTGCCCTCCTGATTTCCCTCTTAAGTATACTCGCATTGCCTTTATAACCTTCTAAGGATTCACTTGATCTCTGCTGTCTATACCTGACATATGCTTCCTTCTTTTTCTTAACCAAAACCTCAATTTCTCTCGTCATCCAGCGTTCCTTAAGCTTCCCAGCCTTGCCTTCCACCCTAACAGGAATATACTGTCTCTGGATTCTTGTTATCTCATTTTTGAAGGCTTCCCATTTTTCAGCTGTCCCTTTGAATGCAAACATCTGACTCCAATCGACTTTTGAAAGTTCCTGCCTAATTGGTCTTCCTCGAAATTAGACATCAAAGTTTTAGATACGGTCTGCTGAATATTTGTAACATTTCAATTTTTATGTTACTTAAAATGTACTTGGTAAGATTTCACACTAATTCATTTTGCTAGGAGGTGTCCAATGCCTACAGTCATGAGATGTGAATATTAGTGGTAACACCAGTGTCTATTGCTTATCCCTAATTGTCTTGAATAAGGTGGTGCTGGATGACTGCAGTCTGTGTGGTGATGGTACTCCCACAGTGCTAATAGGGAGGGAGCTCAGGATGTTCGCCCAGTAATGATACAGGAATGACAGAATGTGTTCACGTCAGGATGGTGTGTGATTTGGAGGGGAATCTGGAGGTGCTATTGTTTCCATGCAGCTGCTGCCCTGGTCACAGGTCTGGAAGATGCTGTATAAGGAACCTAGGTAAGTTGCTACAGTGCAACTTGTAGATTTAATATAAATATATTCTTGCTCATTCCCAATCACCTTTGAACTGAGCAGCTTGCTAAGTCATATCAGAGAACAGTCCGTAGAATCCCTACAGTGTGGAAACAGACCATTTGGCCCAATATTCCCATGGCTAATGCACCTAACCTACACATCCCTGAACAGTATGAGTAATTTAGTATGGCCAATCCACCTAATTTGCATCTTTGGATGTGGGAAGAAACCCAGACAGACACAGGAGGAATGTGCAAACTCCACACAAAAAGTCGCTTGAGGGGGGTAATCGAACCTGGGTTCCTGACACTGTGAGGCAACTGTGCTAACCGCTGAGCCACTGTGCTGCCCTAAACCACATTCTTGTAGATCTGGAGTCAAATATACTCCAGATCACTTAAGGATGGCAGATTTCCTTTCTTCTGGACTATAGCGAACCAGACTTTTTTTTAAAACAACAGTTAATTATAATTTTATAGTCACCATTACTGAGACTACCTTTCAACTTCATATTTATTAATTAACTGAAGTTAAATTCCATAAGGTGCCATGTAGGAATTGGAATACTATTCCAGTGACTGTACTAGTACACTACTATCTCCACTTGTGTGTATTATAGCTACATTCCACCAGTGAATGAGGGAATGAATGTTCAGGGTGGTGGAATAGAATGCCACTCATACAGGTTGCTTTATCCGAGACAGCATTGAGTTTCTTGACTGTTATTTGACCTGCACTCATCCGGGCAAGTCGACAGTTTTCCATCACTGTTGTGAATCATAGTCAGTTGGCGGGCTTTGGAGGAGTCAGGATGTCATCAGACAATGCCCAAGTATCTGAACTGCTCTTCATAGAATCAGAACTAAGTTTCTCCAGTATCCTCTGGTGTTTGCTTCAGATTTCTAGAATCCACAAGTATAATCTCCTTGCTCTAAAGCCAAACTGCAGTCAGGAAGAAGGTTAGTTCTGTGTAATACATATACATATAACTTTGCTTACACAAATGTTGACATTGACCAAATAGCTTTTTTAACTATGCTGTAAATTATGTATAAATGTAGTTAAATATCAGGTGCTGCATTTTGGAAAAGCCAGTCAGGGCAGGTCTTAGTGCGGTCTGCAGATACTGGAGATCGGAGTTGAGAATGTGTTGGTGGAAAAGCACAGCAGGTCAGGCAGCATCTGATGAGCAGGAAAATCAACAGTTTTGGCTGGAGCTCATTCCTGATGAAGGGACCCGGCCCGAAATGTCGATTTTCCTGCTCCTTGGATGCTGCCTGACCTGCTGTGCTTTTCTAGCAACACGCTCTCAATTCAGGGCAGGACTTATACACTCAATGGTAAAGTCCTGGGGAGTGTTGCTGAACAAAGAGACCTTGGAGTTCAGGTTCACAGTTTCTTGAAAGTGGTAGACAGGTAGACAGGATAGTGAAGAAGGCATTTGGTATGCTTGCCTTTATTGGTCAGTGCACTGAGTATAGGAGTTGGGAGGTCATGTTGTGGCTGTACAGGACATTGGTGAGGCCACTTTTGGAATACTGTGTGCAATTCTGGTCTCCCTACTATACGAAGGATGTGCAACTTCAAAGGGTTCAGAAAAGAGTTATGCGGATGTTGCCAGGGTTCGAGAGTTTGAACTGGAGAGAGGCTGAATAGGCTGGGGCTATTTTCTCTGGAGCATTGGAGGCTGAGAGGTAACCTTATAGAGGTTTATAAAATCTTGAGGGGCATGGATAGGGTGAATAACCAATGTTTTTTCCCCAGGATGTGGGAGTCCAAAACTGGAGGGTCTTGGTTTTAGATGAGAGGGGAAAGATTTAAAAGGGAGTTAAAGGGCAACATTTTCATACAGAGGCATGTATGGAATGAACTGCCAAAGGAAGTGGTGGAGGCTGGTACAATTTCAACATGTAAAAGTTGTCTGAATGGGTATATGAATAGGAAGGATTTGGAGGGATATGGGCCAGGTGCTTGCAGGTGGGACTAGATTGGGTTGGGATATCTGGTCGATATAGATGAGTTGGACCGAAGGGTCTGTTTTTGTGCTGTACATCTCTATGACTCTATGACCCTATAAATAAAAGAACGGTACATGCCAGCAGCAAAATTAGAATTGTTATTAAACTTACAAACAATCCCTCTCATGGCCAACTCCTTTTATCCTTTCATGGTTTGTGAGCATCACGGCAAGCCAGTATTTATTACTTCTCCCCAATTGCTCATGAGATACACTGTGGGTGTATCTACTCCATCTTGAGTAGGTACACCCATATTGTTGATTGGATGGGAATTCCAGGATTTTGATCCATTGTATTGAAGGTATGCCAATATAGTTCCAAGTAAGGATAATGTGTGCCCGAAATTGGAGTTTATAAGTGCTGGTGTTCCTATGCATTTGTTGGCCTTATCCTTCAAGACTAGGAAATCAATACTCAAAAATATTTACATTCCAGAGGAATAGGCAAAAAGGATAAGGAAGTGTGACAATTTTGCTAATAATGGAAGTTTTCAGTGTAATACTGAGTAATGATTATGTGCAATGAGTCATGATGTGGAATCAGTTTGGGTGGAAATCAGGAATAGCAAATGATGCATGGGAGTCATCTACCTGCCTGAGTAGAGTTGCCTCACTGAAGGACAAAGTAGAAATTAGAAAATGCTGGAGGCATGTAAGAAGGGCACTGCAATTGTCATAGGTGATTTTAATCTGCATATTGACCAGGAAAATCAGATGGGCAAAGTGACATGGAAGATGCATTTCCAGAGTGCAACAGGAATTGCTTCTTCCAACAGTATGTTGCACAACCTACCCAGGAACAGGCTATTTTAGATCTAATAATAGGATTAGGATTAAAATATCCCATAGTTAAGGATTCAGGAGCAGGAAAGTCTTACTGCAATTGTACATGGCCTTGTGAAACCACACCTAGAGGATTGTGTGTAGTTTTGGATCTATTGTCTGAGGAAAGATGTTCTGCCTTTGCATGGAGTGCAATGAATTTTTCCTGGGACGGCATGACTAACATATGAAGAGAGACTGGATCAGTTAGGACTATATTCACTCAAGTTTGGAAGATTTGGGTGGGGGGGGAAATCTCATAGAAAGCACAAAAGTCTAACAGGACTAGACAGGGTAAACACAGGAAGGTTGTTCCCAATGTCTAAGGAGTCCAAAACCAGGGATTGCATTTTAAGGGTATGGGGTAGACAATTTAGGACTAAGACGAGAAATTTCTTCACAAGGAGAAAGGTAAGCCTGTGGAATTCTCTACCACAGAAAATGATTGACGCTTCAACATGGATTGTTTTCAAGAGGTGTTAGATATACTTCTTAGGGCTAAAAGGATCAAGGGTATGACGGAAAAGTGGAAAGAGGATACTGAATTGGGTGAACAGCCAATTCAGTCTTTTTTTTTTCCCCTGTTTATATTATTTTATTAAACAAATTACAAACCAGTTTACAAAAAACATTGACAGCTGTACACAAAAGACAGCAATTTTACAAGGGAGAGGAGCAGCAAAGCTAGGCCCCGAACCCTACTGTTCAACCATTTCACAGGGAGAGGAGGACAAACCTCAAATCCCAGTTCCACATATGACAAGACAGTGACAATGACATTTATACATTAGACAATAGCCAATTCAGTCTTGAGTGGTCGATTGGCCTACTACTGCACCTGTTTTCTATATTTGTTGTGGCTGCACTCATTCAGACAAGTGGAAAGTACTTCATCACACTCCTGATTTGTGCCTTATGGGTGGTGAGCAGGCTGTGGGGAGACAGAAGGCCATTTTTTTCTGCATAATTCCCAAACTGTGGGGAACTTGCTATTGTAACCAAGGATTTTAACTGACTGGTCTAATTTAGTTGGTTCATGGTAACCCTTAGGAAATTAATAATGAAAAAAAAATCACCCATACTGTTGAATGTCAAGAGCAGAAGATTTGAATCTTGTTGGATATGGTCATTGCCTGCACTTTTATGGCATTAATATTAAATGCCACATATCAGCCCAAACCTCAAAATTGTCCAGGTCTTGCTGCTGCAATTATCTCCACTTCTGGCTTTACAATGGAAGGAAGATAATTGATGAAACAGTTGAAGACATTAGGGCCTAGGACACCATCCTGAGGAGCTGAGATGATTGGCCCGCAAGAATCATAATCCTCTTTGTTTGTGTTACAAATTACTTCAAACATTGAAGTGTTTCCCCCCCGATTTCCTAAATTTTGCCAGGGCTCCTTGAGCTCCAAATGCTGCATTAATGTCAAGAATTGATACTTTTAACTGAATTGAATCTTTTATTGTCATGTTCATTAAATATAAAATATGGTGAAATATTCATGCACCGGCACCATTTTCATTAACTTGAAATAAAAAAAACTTGAAGAGAGTCCAACCTCTCTTCCAGTCCCACTCCAAGCTACACCAGCCCATGCCATATTGCCAGCAGAATGCCACTCTAGGCTATACCAGCACACACCATGCTGCTGCCAGAGTCCCACTCTGGGCTAAACCAGCCGGTTGATTCTTTGGCCATGCTGCCACTGAAGCTACTACTACTCCAGAACCCATTGAAGTCATCTTCCTGCCAAAAGAGCTCTCTTTAGAAGGTAAGTATAAGCCGACACTAAAAAAAAAATTTAAAGAAAAAGGAAAGAGGGAAAAAGAAGTAGATTAAGAGGACAAGCCTGATCACAAGAGCCCATATGCTACCTACTCTGCCTCTATCATTATGGGGGATTTAGCAATGGTAATCACATTGAATATTAAAGTGAGATAGTTAGGCCTTTACCTACTCCAAAGAATTAAAACTCCGGAACCTTATCATCTGTCCTTCATTTTTCTTATTCAACTTGTTTGTTAAATTTGAATATGAGAAAGATTAAGAATTAGCTCAATCTTGACCAGATGGGCCAATGGGCTGAGATGTGGCAGATGGGGTTTAATTTAGATAAATGCAAGGTGCTGCATTTTGGAAAAGCAAATCAGAGCAGGACTTATTGGTAAGGTCCTGGGGTGTGTTGCTGAACAAAGAGACCTTGGACTGCAGGTTCATAGTTCCTCGAAAGTAGAGTCCAGGTAGATAGGATAGTGAAGAAGGCTTTTGTTTATTAGTCGACGCTCCAGAAAAAAACAACGCAAGCCTATTCAGCTTCTCCCTATAGCTCAAATCCTCCAACCTTGAAAACATCCTTGACTAAAGGAGTTGGGAGGTCATGTTGTGGCTGTACAAGACATTGGTTAGGCCACTTTTGAAATATTGTGTGCAATTCTGGTCTCCTTCCTAATGGAAGGATGTTGTGAAACTTGTAAGGGTTCAGAAAAGTTTTACAAGGATGGTGCCAAGATTGGAAGATTTGAGCTATGGGGAGAAGCTGAAAAGGCTGGGGATGTTTTCCTTGGAGCGTTGGAGGCTGAGGGGTGACCTTATAGAGGTTTATAAAATCATAAGGGGCACGGATAGGGTAAATAGACAAGGTTCTTTTCCTTGGAGTGGGGGATAGGTTTAGGGTGAGAGGGGAAAGCTATAAAAGAGACCTAAGAGACAACCTTTTTACACAGAGAGTGGTGTGTGTATGGAATGAGCTGCCAAAGGAAGGGGTGGAGACTGGTACAGTTACAGCATTTAAAAGGCATCTGGATGGGCATTTGAGTATGAAGGGTTTAGAGGGATATGGGCCAATGGTTGACAAATGGGACCAGAAGAGGTTAGGATATCTGGTTGGCATGGACGTGTTGGACCAAAGGGTCTGTTTCTCTGCTGTACATCTCTATGATACTAAAATGACTAGAGTCTTAATCTTTGAATACTAACTTCCAAATTAACTCATAAACCTTTTTTCTGATTTGTGTGGCTTAGAGCAGTGTTTTATTGTTCTGTATTCATGAGTTTGTACTTATTTCTTTTAACTGTTATTCTGATGTTTCAGTGAGCCTCGCTAGTTCTGAAGGTTCCTCCCTCATCTTCAGAGCACAGTCTGCTTCAGAGCATTGAGCAATCTGAAATTACTATGATAAAGAATATCTTTACTCAGCAATCAAAATTCTGCTATGGTAAGTAATCTGTCATTTTCTAGACTGAAAATAATTCACAGAAGAATAAACAAAAGTTCTGGATCTGAAGGTTAGTTCAAGGCTATTCAGTGCTGCTTGGTTTAATGGTTAGAAGTGGGTGTTGGGCAATATGAAATCTGACCCTGTAACTACCGGTACTTTTAAAGCTACTAATTGTTGCACTGATTTAAACCACTAGTCCTGTTATTTGCTGTTCTGAAACTGCAATTATCTTTCATCCCCACTGTGTTTTAAATAAAAGCTTGGGAAAACAGATTAATGATATCCAAGAAAATGTTATTCATTATTTTGTTTTGACTATTTCCTGCTGTGACTTCTGTTGTGATAAGGCAGACTGCCCTGACTGCAATGCTAAAATGGCTATTCATCTCCTGTCAACTTCAGTCAGTGAAGTTACTAACATATTTGAGCTGGCAGGTGAGGAGGGTGATGCATCTTGACATCAGGCAGCATTTGAACAAATATGGCATCAAGGAGCTGTTCTAAAACCAAAGTCTTTGGGAATTGAAGGGATATTCTTCACTGGCTATAGGCATATGGAACACAAAGGAATGTAACTGTGGTTATTGTTGGCCAATCACTTCATCCCCAGGACATCACTACAGTAACTCCTTGGATTTGTGTCCGAACTCCAGTAGTCATCCACTGCTTTATCAATGACTTTCCCTCTATCATAAGGTTAGAATTGGAGATATTTGCTGATGATTGCTCGATGTATAGTATTCCATACCATTTGAAGTTATCAGTTTCCACATGTAGCAAGACCAGTGCAACATTCAGGTTAATAAAGCCACCAAGCCACAGAATGATCATTACCACCAATAAAACATTTAACCATTTACCATGACATTTAATGACATCACCATCATTAAATTCTCCATGAGAGTATCCAATTTGATCAGCATTCCCCACCATCACTATCTTTTTGAGATTATTATCAACCAGAAGCTTAACTGAACCAGCCACATCCAGACTGTGCAAGTGCAATTCAGAGGCTGTTGTGAGTGACTCACCTTCTGACCCCTCCAAGCCTTTCCATTATCAACAGGGCACAAGTCAGAATTGTGATGGAACACTGTTCACTTGCCTAAATGAGTTCAGCTCCAACACTTAAGAAGCTTGATACCATTCAGTACAAAGAAGCCTGTTTGATTAGCACTCTATACACCACCTTAAACATTTACTCCCTCCACCAGCAGTACAAGAGGCAGCATTGTAAACAAAATGCACTACCATACCTCACCACCAAATCTCCTCTGATAGCTCGTTCTAAATCTGTGATCTGTACCACCCAGAGAAGCTAGGACAGTAGAGGTTTGATAGTACCATTATCTACAAGGTGCCCTCTAAGCCACACAACATTTTTATTGGAACCATAGTTTCTTCACTGACGTGATTCAATATTCTGGAATTCCCTTTCTAATAGCATTGTGAGTGTACTTACACCACATGGAAAGCAGTGGTTCAAGAAAAAAGTTCACTACCTCCTTCCTAAGAGCAATTTGTAATGGGCAATAAATATTGGTCTTGGTAGCAATGCCTGTATCCAATGGATGACTTATTTAAAGAGGGAATATCACACCTTTGGTCCTGCCCTCACCCACTGTTCATGAGCACACATCCTCCAAGCAGGGATCTACAGATGTCATCTGACAGCAAATGTCATGGTTGATTGGGAAGGGTCTCCACCCAATACATTAATTACCTATTTTTCTCTTTTAAGATGCTGATGCACAGCCAGTCTTTTTGTTCCTGGAGTCCTGCCAGATTTCTTCTTGGAAAGTCTGCCTTTCCAAGAAGCACTAAAGCTAATTACTGGACCTCAGCCATTGCCCCATGTGTGGCCAGTTAACGGCAGATGTACTCAATCTATATTACAGGGAACCCTTTACTACCAAACAAACTACAAAGAACTGCTGATGCCGGAAATCGGAAACAAAAACAGAAATAGCTGGAAAAATTCATCCGTGGAGAGGAAGCAATGTCTCTTCTTCAGAACTGATTTAATTTGCTTTATTATTGTCACATGTACCTAGTGAAGAGTTTTCTTTTGTTTTGCATGCAGTAGAGGCAGATTATACCATACATATGATTGTAGCTAGTGGTCACCCAGTCAGTATTTTGGTATATGTTGGTATCTTTGCTGAAAATGGAAGGAGAGAGGAGCAAATGGTAGGTAGAGATGGAGCTGAGAGAGAGACAACACCAGTTGGGCAGGCAAAGGAATAGATAATGATGAGTCAAGGAGAAAGAAAAGCTGCTAATGGGGGGCTATCAATGGGTGAAAGGGATTGACTGTGAGGAAACAGGACTTGAGATGTGGGGGTGGTTTAAGAGCTGCTCACAATGTGGTCCTCTACACTGGGGAACAAAATGCAGACTGGGTGACCACTTTGCAGAACATATACATTCTGTTTGCAAAGGTGACCCCAAGTTTCTGGATCTCTGTCTTGTGTTAGCTGCAGTGCTTCAGTGAAGCTCAGTGCAAGCTGGAAGAACAACACATTATTTTCTGCTTGGAGCCCCTGCAGCCCTCCGGACTCAATATTGAGTTTACAGTGGCTCAGTGGTTAGCACTGCTGCCTCACAGCACCAGGGACCCGGGTTTGATTCCAACCTCGGGTGACTGTCTGTGTGTGGAGTTTGCACACTCTCCCATGTCTGCGTGGGTTTCCGCCAGGTGCTGCAGTTTTCTCCCACAGTCTAAAGATGCGCATGTTAGGTGGATTGGCTGGGCTAAATTCCCCATAGTGTTCAGGGATGTGTAGCCCATTAGGCACAGGAAATGCAGGATTACAGGATAGGGGGCTGGGTCTTGGTTGGATGCCCTTCGGAGAGTCAGAGTGGACTTGTTGGACCAAATGGCCTGTTTCCACACTGTGGGTATTCTATGATTTTAGAACCTGGACACCTTGTTTCTTGTCCTTTACCCAACCATAACACTCCAAGTACATTCACAGCTTTTCTTCCATTATCCATTCCTTTGTCTGCCCAAATGCTGTTTTCTCTCTCTCTCTCTCTGTCTGGACCCCATCTCCAACTATCGCTTACGCTTCCTCCTCCTCACCCGACTACTTCCGTGTCTTCAGTATATATACCAACCTTTCCAAGTTCTGAAGAAGGATTAATAGACCTTAAATATTGACTCTGCGTTTTCTCCACAGATGCTGTCAGATCTGCTAAATTCTCTGGCAATTTCTGTTTCTGTTTCAACCCTTTATAACTTGTGGCACAAAGGAAACTAGCAAGTTTTGAGAAAATTTGTAGCTCCGGTTGAGGTGCTGCATGTAGGTTTGCTTACTGCGCTGGAAGGTTCATTTTCAGACATTTCATTACCATACTAGGTAACATCTTCAGTGAGTTAGTGGTATAGCCCGCTTTCTATTTATGTGTTTGGGTTTCCTTGGGTTGGGTGGTGTCATTTCCTGTGGTGACATCATTTCCTCTGGTGATGTTATTTCCTGTTCTTTTTCTCAGGGGGTGGTAAATGGGATCCAAGCCAATGTGTTTGTTGATAGAGTTCCCGTTGGAATGCCATGCTTCCATGAATTCTCACGCATGTCTCTGTTTGGCTTGTCCTAGGATGGATGTGTTGTCCCAGTCGAAGTGGTGTCCTTCCTTATCCATATGCAAGGATACTAGTGAGAGTGGGTTGTTGATGTTCGTGTACCCTGGTGGCTAGTTTTCTGCCTGTTTGTCTAATGTAGTGTTTGTTACAGTTCTTGCAAGGTATTTTGTAAATGACATTCATTTTGTAAATGACAATATATGGTTAGAATTTGAATTCGGCATAACAATGCACACTTCATTCACCCAACGTATACTGGTCCTTAATTACATTCAAAAGTGGAACCCAGTAAGCAAAGTTGGCTGTGTCAAACTAGTAGAAAGGACAAAAAAAAACAGAAGTACTGATTGGCTTCAGTCTGGGTAGCAAGTCATGACACATTGAAGGCACAATCGACCCTGCACTGTCCTCCCTGCCAACCTCTATGGACTGGTAACAAACTTGGAAGAGCTGTTGCAGATACTAGTCAAGGGTCAACCTGGCACAGTTGTAATCACATAAACGTACCTCTCATCTAACGTTTCAGACACTTGCATCACCATCCTTTGCTATATCATGTCCAATAGGCGGCAACATAGCAATATACAGTCAGAGCAGATGAGTTGCATAGGTAGTGGCCCAGGCAGTTGTCAGCATTGTTTCTGTACTCCACAAGTCTCATTACTTTAGATCAAATATGAGCAAAGAAATGAATCAATATTCTTTTATCTTGAACATCACTGAGGTGGAAGCACCAAGAATAACAGGGGCACAGAAGGTATTACCATCAGCAGTCAAGTTATGAAGGAGATAATTGCTGGACTGGACTTCTGGCTGGTGGTAGGAAAACCTACACAAGGGAGTAACTTGCTTGGCCTTGACCTTACCAATTATCCATAACATCCCATCTTAAAGCATCACATGTTAGGAAGGACGTTGTTGGGTCAGCATCCTGGAACTTGCTGCCTAACACCACTATGAAGGTATATTAACTGCATGACCTCCAGGGTTCCAAGATGGTTTATTATACCAGCTCCAGAATAACAAGGGTTAGGCAATAAATCCAGAGCAATACGCACATGACATTGACATCAAGTGGTGAGAAATTGCAGAGCTCTGAGATGCAGAGGGATTTGGGTGTCTCGTGCATGAATAGCAAAAGGTTAGTATGCAGATACAGCAAGTAATTAGGAAAGATAATGCAATGTTATCATCATTGCAAGAGGAATTTAATACAAAAGGATGTTATGCTTCAGTCGTATAGAGTGCTGGTGAGGCTGCATCTGGAGTACTGTGCACAGTATTAGTTGCCTTATTTAATGAAGGATGTCAGTGCATTGGAGGTAATTCTGAGAAGGTTTACTAGACTAATTCTGGGAAAGGACAAGTTGTCTTGAGGAAAAGTTCAACAATACAGGCTTATATCTGCTGAGTTTAGAACAGTAAGAGGTGACTTGGTTGAAACATTTTGAGGCCTGATGGGTAAGACTTTGAGAAGTCGTTTCCTCTTATGGGAGAATCTAGAACTCGATGTCACTGCTTAAAAAGTCAGGGTTTGCCATTTAAGATAGAGATTAGGTGATTTTTTTTCTCTCAGGTTTGAGAGTCTTTGGAACTCTATACCTGAAAAAAGTGGCGAATGCAAAGTCCTTGAATATTTTTAAGGCAGAAGTAAATAGACTGTGGTCAAACAGGCACGTACGAGGATATTGGGGAAGAATGTGGATTTGAGGTTACAATCAGATCAGCCTTGATCTTATTAAATGACAATACAGGCTTGAGTTTCTGATTGGCCTATTCCTGTTCTTAATTCATATGGTTATTATGAGCTTGTTAAAATATCAAATCCATAAGAAACAATGGTGGTGATAGTCAGAAGCGGGACATCTTTTATCACATAATGCTTGACTCGTTCTATTTGCGTGACTTATTCTACTCTGTCCAGAAGCCTATGTCTGTACTGAGAAACAGTAGGGTTTGTGTTATCTAGTACCTCACAAACTAGCCGGCACCTCCAAATTCACACCTTTCCAATACCCGTTGTGCACTTTAGTAGCTGGAGGACTTTCTGAAGCTACCAGTAACTGAACACTATCAGGTAATTCTGTGGAGAGAGGTACTGTTTGAAGTTCAAGGGCACGTTTATACTGCTGTTTAAGGTGCTAGTTGTGCCTCTGTTTCAATAGAATCTACCGTTGTAGTAAACACCATTTTAATGGGTCTGGATTATCAATTCCATTCTGGTATTATGGAATCCAATAGCCCAAATAAAAGCAGGGCACACAAGTGCAAAGTAATTGAGGACTGTTCTACGTCCACATCTCCATGGACACTATCAAAAATACTTGGCTGTATGTTGAGGATGGTTCTCCATTTACGCAGACACCTCAAAAATTAATTGAGACACTGACAGATACCCAGGCACTCTCTGAATCAACAAACAATGGGAAGAATTTCTGGCTGTAACAGGCTGCACTTTTTATGAGGTATTTTTGGTGCTGGAGGTAACTTTCTTGAAATCCAGGAGCAGCAATTATCGTTTTATATACTGTTGCATTATTTTGGAACTTTGGAGGAAAAAAAGACAAAACAATGGCACTTTTAAAAGGGAGAGGAACAGACAAAGGAAACACATGGTGAGGTCAGTGCAGGAGAGAGAGAGAGAGAGAAAGAAACCCACACTGCTAACTGACACAGCAGTGAACCTGCGTAATTACTGCCTTTGCTGATGATTTCATGTATCGCTGGACATCGGAGTGCATCTGGAAAATTAACAAACAGTGAAATTCACAACTGATCTCGGAGGAACCTGTTTGGGAGCGGTCACAGCAGATAAGTGGATAGTTTTAAGTGTGACCTTGGGGAGTCTGCAATAGTGAGTAGAGTGGGTTCTTTCTTCATTGTATGTTTTATTGAGATATGTTTCTTGATTAAACTTAAAAATATGAGCCATAAGTATTAAGTTAGGGTGGAGCAGTGTTTTGTAGAGGAATAAGGCGAGGCTGTTTTCTTGGTCTGCAGATTGGAAGAAACAAAAATGGGTCTTAGTAGAGTGATATGCTCTTCTTGTTGGATGTGAAACTTTAGGGAGAGTTTATGTGTTACTGAGGATTATATCTGCAATAAATGTCGTTGGTTGCGAGTCCTATCAGATCGAATAGAATGGTTGGAGTGACAGAGGCGATGAGGAATTTAGAAGAGCAAGGGGGTGTGATGGATGGCAATTATAGGATGCAGATACAGTCACATAGATGAGTTAACTCTAGGAAAAGTAAGAGAGGTAGGCAGGCAGTGCACAAGTCTTCTGTGGCTATCCCCATTTCAAACAAGTATGCTGCTTTGGAAAATGTGGGGGTGATGGATTATCAGGGAAATGTAGCACGAATAGCCAAGTTTCTGGTATTGAGACTGGCTCTAATGCAGTGAGAGGTAGGTCGGGTTCCAAGAGATTGATTGTGTTAGGGGACTCTAGTCCGAGGTACAGACAGATATTTCTGTGGCCAGCAGCGAAAAATCAGAATGGTGTGTTGCTTCCCTGGTGCCAGGGTCAGGGATATCTCGGAGAAGGTGCACGATGTTCTCAAAGGGGAGTGGGCCCAGCAGGAGGTCATTGTACACATTGGAACCAACGATATAGGAAGAGGAAAGGTTGAGATTCTAAAGGGAGATCATAGAGAGTTAGGCAGGAATTTAAAAAGGAGGTCCTCGAGAGTAGTAATATCTGGATTACTCCCAGTGCTACAAGCTGTTGAGGGTAGAAATAGGAGGATAGAGCAAACGAATGCATGGTTGAGGAGCTGGTGTATGGGAGAAGGATTCATATTTTTGGATCATTGGAATCATCTCCCTGTGTCTGCGTGGGTTTCCTCCGGGTGCTCTGGTTTCCCCCCACAGTCCAAAGGTGTGCAGGTCAGGTGAATTGGTCATGCTAAATTGCCCATAGTGTTAGGTGCATTAGTCAGAGAGAAATGGGTCTGGGTGGGTTACTCTTTGGAGGGTCGGTGTGGACTTGTTGGGCCAAAGGGCCAGTTTCCACACTGTAGGGAATCTAATCTAATTTAATCTCTTTTGGGGTAGAAGTGACCTGTACAAGAAGGATGAATTGCACCTAAATTGGAAGGGGATGAATATACTGGCAGAGAGATTTGCGAGAGCTGCTTGGGAGGATTTGGTGAGGAGGGGGGTCGGGGTGAAAAATCCCAGGGAGATAGCGAGGAAAGAGATCAAGCTGTGACTGGTACAGTTAAGAAAAGAAGCAAGCCAAATGGTCAGGGCAGGCAGAGACAAAGCAGAGAACGAGGTAGGACTGATAAATTAAACTGCATTTATTTCAATGCAAGGGGCCTAACAGTGAAGGCAGATGAACTCAGGGCATGGTTAGGAACATGGGACTGGGATATCGTAGCAATTACAGAAACATGGCTCAGGCATGGACAGAACTGGCAGCTTAATATTCCAGTTTACAGATGCTACAGGAAGGTCAGAAAGGGAGGGAAGAGAGATGGGGAAGTGGCATTTTTGATAAGGGATAGCATTACAGCTGTACTGAGAGAAGATATTCCCGGAAATACATCCAGGGAAGTTATTTGGGTGAAACTGAGAAATAAGAAAGGTCTGATCACCTTATTGGGATTGTCTTAAAAAACCCCTAATAGTCAGGGGGAAATTGAGAAACAAATTTGTAAGGAGATCTCAGTTATCTGTAAGAATAATAGAGTAGTTATGGGAGGGGATTTTAACTTTCCAAACATAGTCTGGGACTGCCATAGTGTTAAGGGTTTAGATGAAGAGGAATTTGTTAAGTGTGTCCAAGAAAACTTTCTGATTCAGTATGTGGATGTACCTACGAGAGAAGGTGCAAAACTTGACCTACTCTTGGGAAATAAGACAGGGCAGGTGATTGAGGTGTCAGTGGGGGAGCACTTTGGGGCCACGACCATAATTCTATTAGTTTTAAAATAGTGATGGAGAAAGATAGACCAGATCTAAAAGTTGAAGTTCTAAATTGGAGAAAGGCCAATTTTGACAGTATTAGGCAAGAACTTTCAAAAGCTGATTGGGGGTAGATGTTCGTAGGTAAAGGGATGGCTGGAAAATGGGAAGCCTTCAGAAATTAGATAACAAGAGTCCAGAGAAAGTATATTCCTGTCAGGGTGAAAGGAAAGGCCGATAGGTATAGAGAATGCTGGATGATTAAAGAAATTGAGGGTTTAGTTGTGAAAAAGAAGGAGGTGGATCTAAGTTGGCAGCGAACTAAGAAGATCGCACTGCAGAGCTTTGCATCACAGCACAAGCAGGAAGATCCTTTAACCCGCCCAACCCAGGTCATTGGGATTTCTTGGGACTCTGGAAAGATCGTGGAGTCCCAAGAAACTTCTAAAAATTAACTTACTTGTGTCTTCAGCAGTCCAGAGATGCCAAAAAAGAGAGGAGGATCATCCAAAGCCGGGTCTGCATTTCAGCCTGCAGCAGCCTCGGAGCCGATTACTCTCCAGGTCCTGGTGAACCAGCTCTCGAAATCTCGTGAGATGCTGGGGAAACAGATTGAAGAGAAGCTGGCTCCAATCTCTCTCCTGCTGCAGAAGCATGAGCAACAGCTGGGAGACCTGGAGAAGTGGACGGATGAGGGGGAGCAAAGAGTGACAGTGGTGAAAGCTAATGCGAGTTCATCTAAGGATAGAATCTAAGCCTTGGAGACGCAGGTCCATAATTTGCATGACCAAGTGGATGATCTTGAGAACAGGGGCAGGAAAAAAAACATTCAGATCATCGGTCTGCCTGAGGGTAAGGAAGGTGAGCGGCCTGTAGAATTTGTTGAAGTTTGGCTGCTGAAATTCCTTGACTTGGAGGCTGGGCATGAGAGGATTGAAGATAGAGAGGGCTCCCCCGGTCGCAGCGCGGAGATCGGGTCTGGGTCAACGTCGTCATCCTCTCCTGGTGTGGTTCCATTATTACCGGGATAAGGAGCGAGTCATGGAAGCTTCCAGAGTCCAGGGGAAGGATCCGAAGGCCCTAATTTACGAGGGCTCTAAGATCATGTTTTTTCAGGACTTCTCAGTGGCGGTGATCCAGAAACAAAAATTTTATGACATTGTCAAGAGAAGACTGAGGGAGCTTGGGATTCAGTACTCCCTGTGGTATCCGGCGGTGCTTCGGTTCACCTTAGATGGATCCATACATCTCTTTGACATGTTGGAGAAGGCAAGAGACTTTGTGAACAAACTAACCTAATTTGAACAATTGTAGTATGTATAAATAGTGTTGTTTGGGTATGTGTTTATCATTCTGTAAAAGAAACGGAGGAAATCCGGTTGGAGCTTTATTTCTCTTTTTTTTCCTCTATTGATAATAATTTCATTTAAACTATGCCTGGTGGTGGTTGAGATGTACCTTTTCAATTTCTAAGTTAGGATATACCAAAGGATGGGTAGAGTATTTATTTCCCCCTTTATTTTAAGAAAAATTTTTTTTATTCATCGTAGTATTCTATGAGGTGTTTATTCTTTTCTGTTTGTGTTTGCAATGCGGCTCTAGCTGGGGGAAGTGAAGGTAGTTGGGATGGTTAGATGCCTACTTATGGGCAGTTTGGGATGGGTAGTTGCCCTCTCTGGGCAGGGGATGAGTTCCCCTACTCAGCGCTGTTGGCACTTAATATGTTGGTTTGTTTTTTGGTTTGTTACTTTTTATTCTCAGTAGTTTTGTAGGTTTGTTAAATGTAGTGGTTTTAGTTTATGTAGTTTTTATATTTGGTAGATCATGTGACACTAAGGCTCAGCAGTTTGTGGTTCAGATTCCTCCTCTCTGGAATTTAAATGTTATTGCAGAAGATTATGGCTAATGATTTGATTAAATGGTGTACCTGGAATATCAAGGGAAGTCACTCACCAATTAAGAGGACGAAGGTAATCTTGAGTCTTAGAAAGGAGAAGGTGGATATTGCTTTGTTACAGGAGACACATTTGGATGACAAGGAGCATCTGAAATTACAGTAGAATGGCTTTGACCGAGTTTATTTTTCATCATTTAATACCAAAAGTAGGGGAGTGGCTATATTGGTTTGGAAAAATCTCCCATTTAAATTGTTGGAGTTTGTTAAAGACACACACGGAAGGTTTGTAATTCTTAAACCATGATAAATGGGGAAGAATACAGTGTTTTAAATGTTTATTACCCCTCAGCTCATTCCCTTAAATTTCTGGTAGATGTTTTTTCTAAATTGATAAGTCTCGAGTCCCGGCACATCATTATAAGGGGAGATTTTAACTGTCTCATGGATCCCACAGTAGACAGGTTGCCCAAAGGTCCCTTGATACCCTCTGTACAACACTTAGTGGGTCTGTGTGGGAAATTAGGGTTGGTGGACGTCTGGAGGCGTCTCCACCCTACAGGTAGGGATTTTACATTTTTCTCCAATCCGCATAAATGTCACACGAGGATTGATTTTTTTTTCTGACCCCTGCGGTAACCCTGGATCTGGTGACATCTTGTACGATTGGTAATATTACCATCTCTGATCATGCTGCAGTCTACCTTATGGTTAAGATTAAGGATATTACAGTGGGTTCGAGGCACTGGCGAATGGATCCCTTTATCCTCATGGATAATAAGTTTGTGGGGTATTTCTCTAGGGAATTCCGAGGGTTCCTAGACATCAACACAGGCTCAGTTGATAGCTCACCCGTTCTCTGGGAAATTGCCAAGCTTATGCTAGGGCGTTAGTTATTTCATATTCCACCAGTAGGAAGCGGCAGAAGGGTGAGCAGCAACGTCTCCTTGAAGCACAGTTGAAGGCAGCCAAGAAGGCCAACTTTGACAAGACTCTCGTTGGTCAAACTACAGAGGATTATGGCACTGCGGTCTGCACTAAATTCCGTGCTCACGCAGACGGCAAAGAAGGAGCTGGCTTTTGCAAAGCAAGGATTATACGAGCATGGTGACAAGCCAGGCAATACTTAGTGTATCTTGCCAGAAAGTGGAATGCCCCACAAGCCATTACGGTGATTGGGGAAGAGTCTGGGAACCTAACATGCGATTCTAAAAAGATTAATGTGGCATTCCAGAGATTTTACTCTAAGTTATACCAATCTGAGGATTGTGAGGAGGGGCAGGCCAAAATGGAATCCTTTTTTTAGAGATCTGAAGCTCCCGGATGTGACTCCCAATCAACAGTCCTTTCTCAATGCCCCGTAATCAGAGCAAGAAGTGCAGGAAGCTGTGAGGCAGCTTCAGAGTGGAAAGGGGCATGGTCCTGACACACTTCCTAGTGAATTCTATAAGGAATTTATAAGTATACTGTCAGGCCCGATGCTGAATATGTGTAATGATTTTGTTACAGGAACCACTTATTGTCAGCCACTGGGTGGTGTAATAGAGCAACTGAAGGCTTTGACCTGAAACTATCAACGTTCGCTCCATACTTTGCTGACAACCTCCACTCTGTACTGTTCAGGAAAGTACCTGAAATTAGTCCCTCAGTCATAATTATGGCCAAAGTGCAATAGAAAAGCAAAACATTGTGCCATTTTAAAATAATTTTAAAAGTTTGTGATTATACCTCAAAACAATATTGTTTGGTTTTCCATTGTTTGATTCACAATATTTTAAAGAAAGAACCCCTGTATTTATACAGTGCCATTCATGACCACAGCTTTACAACAAACTAATTAAATGTTTTTGAAATGTAGTGGGAGTTTTAACAGGAAGCAAGGCCATTAAATTTGCACGCAACAAGCTCCAGCAAAGAGAACTGCAAAAAGAAAGTGCCAGAAAGAGCATAACAGTGCATGCCTATGGAGTACCCAAAGTAGACAGCAGGAGGCTGGAAAAACACAGCAAGCCAGGCAGCATCAGGAGGTGGAGAAGTCGATATTTCGGGTGTGACCTTTCTTCAGGACTGGGGTTGGTGTAGGGGGAGCTGTAGATAAAAGGGGTACGAGGGCAGGGTGGTGAAGTGGGGATAGGTGAAGACAGGTAGAGGATACAACCTGGTTGGTTATTAGGAGGAATGAATCCAGTTAGTGGCAGGGAGGAGTGGAAGTGGTGGGCGTTGGGCGGGAAGGGCTGGGAATGGAATCAGGGGATAGAAAGGGAGGTTATTTGAAATTGGAGAACTCAGTGTTGAGTCTTCCGGGCTGTAGGCTGTCCAAGCGGAAGATGGGGTTCCTCCAATTTGCGGTACCCAAACCAGCACTGCAGTGACATCATTCTGTCCCAATCGCTAATATTTGTTGTGCTTATTTGATCACTATGATGTTTTATACTGGCAATGCATTTCACAAAGGGAACATTGGAAAAATTCTGCATGTGCACAATGAGTTTTTAGGTGTGTCAGAAGTATAGCCATGTAAAAATGGTCATATAATCTGTTTTAATAATGTTGATTGAAGATGTATTGACCAGAATGCTGTGGTAAACCCAGTTTTCTTTAAAATAGTGCCATGAAATCTTCTGCATCCATCTGAGACAGCTGATAGGGCCTTGGTTTAATGACTCATTTGCAAGATGGCACCTTAGACAATGCAGCACCTCCTCTGTACTGCAGTAGGTGTCACCTGGATTTATGCTGTTATGAGTTTTTGCATCATTTTTACTGGTGAATCAGTGGAAGGGCAGAGTGAAACATGAATACACTGTAAGAAAATCGAAAAACTCTGAACAAGAATGCTGCTTAGTACCCTTTAGTGACAGAAAAAGATAGACAAGCCAGTTACCTGTGCAAGGAGACAATACTTTTGAAGTTGTGGCTTTGGGGGAAAGTACTTTATATCAATAGATGCTGATATATATGGTGACTGATGTTCAGTTGTGACAGACGAAAGTTTTAAGGATGAGTCAAAAATTCCAATTAAATTCCACTGAGGAATTTTCTTAAGAATACAACCAGCAGAATACAACTTAAAGACAATGACTTAGGCTGAACATATTCTGAGATACTTAAGAATTAATTGATGTTTAACAATATATATCATATTCGGGAGGGAGTGTTCTCTGACTTTCCACTACTTTACAGACCAGGTTTCTGTTTACTAGCATTAAATCATTCCTTTCTTCCCAAAGGACCATGGTTATCTTCCCTGCAAGAACCAGGTATCTGTACAAAGGTGCTGCTGATGTTTAACCAGTGCAAAGTGCACCATCTATTAGCAGAGAGCACAGGCCCATTCTCTACTTGTTCAACAATTAACATTCTATCCTTTGGCACAATGGATTTCAGCAGCTTTCGAAATACATGGTTGGCAAATTCACCCTCCAAAGTGCCAAAAGGCCTGGGAAGATTATTTGAGGAGGCAACCAATCAAAGAAAAGTCCTTCCCATCAATGTAGAATGGACAACATTAGTGAGGAGTTGCTTTTCCAATCACAGGCTCTTTATTTCATTTCCTGCCATTAGGTTCACCATGACCTTGTTAACAGCAAATGCAGGAAAGAAACAACCTGTGATTGGAGAAACTGAGCAGAGTAAATCATGAGGAGAGGAAGGATGAAGAGTGAGCGAACCACTGGAGAAACCTTTTGCTGGGGGGCAGGCTGAGGCTGGGATGCTGCCAAAGTTGTAAGGGGGGCCTTTTTATCTGTAAACCTTTTGTCATAACTGCCAAGGTTGTGGAGCAGTCTGTTAGGAGTTCTATCTGCAGGTCCACATGTGTAGAAGGGGTGAGAGGAATAGGACCGGTTTGTCTTAAGAAGAGAGATTGTGCAGTTTAAGCATATACTCTCTGAAATTTAGAAGAATAAGGGGAGATTCAAAGTAGCAGATTCAAAACAGAGATGAAGAGAAATTCTCTTAAAGGGTCATGAGTCTGGAATTCCCTACCCCAGAGTATGTTGGATACTGGAACATTGAGTAATTTTAAGGAGATAGATTTTTAATTACTAATGAGTTGAAGGGATATGGAGAGCGGGCAGGAAAATAGGAGGAGTTGATAATTCAGCCATGATAATATCAAATGGTGGAGCAGGCTTGAGGGGTTGAATTATCTATTCCTCCTAGTTTTCATGTTCTTACATAGAAGTGTTGGAGTGAGCTAGAGGCTGCAAGAGGGTAGACGGAGAGGCTGGGAGATGTGTGGGGTGAGAGGGTAGACCTGCAAAGATGATGGAGAAAGAGGAAGGCTGCAAGGGACAAGGGAAAAATGGATGTTTACAAGGTGCAGACAAGGATGCTGGAAGGAGGGGAGAGAAGGGAGGGGAGAGTGATGAGGCTGCAAGGGGGAGGAAGAAGGTTCTGAGAAGGATCACTGGACTCAACGATAATTCTGCTTTCTCTCCACAGATGCTGCCAAACCTGCTAGGTTTCTCCAGAAATTTCAGTTTTTGTTTGAGGCTAGAAGTGGATTGAGAGAGGGAGGGTGCAAGGGGGGGGAAAGAGTGGGAGGCTGAAAAGAAAGGAAAGTAACAGAGGCTGTGGGGGTAGGCCAAGGGAAGCTAAAAAGAAGGAGGTTGCAAGAGAGGAGAGAGAGACAAGCTCGAAGAATTAGCAAGTGATTGTTGATAACAAGTTCTAAATTTTATCATAAGAGGAGACAGCCTCTTCACATCTATCCTGTCAAGACTCCTCAAGATCTTAAATGCTTTAATTAAATCACCTTACTCTTCAAAACTTCAGCACATACAGGTGTAACCTGACCAAACTTTCTGTATAAGACAACCCCCTATTCCAGGTGTTAGTCTAGTAAACCTTCTCCAAATTGTCTCCAACACATTTATATCTTTCATTAATTAAGGTGAACAATACTATGTAGAGCACTTTAAACTAGTGCCCTGCAAACCGTGTCAGCAGCTTTGTTTTGGAATGTGGTACCATCCAAACAGATGGCGTATACGAAGGAACTGGGAGAATGGAATGGGATGGACATGGGGTATGACGAGCTGTAGTGAAGATAGCATTGGAGTCGGTGGCTTTGTAGTGAAGAGCAGTGGATAATTTATTCTCTGAAATGGAGTCAGAGAGGTCAAGGAAGGGACGATGTGAAAGTTATAGAGGGGTGGAACTTGAAGGCAAGTACAACTAAGTTTTCAAGGTTCTGGTGGGAGCACGAAACAGTCATCAATGTACCAACAAAAGCATTGGAGAGGGGGTCAGTGTAGTACTGGAACAAGGATTGTTCCACACACTCCATAAAGAGGCTGGGCATAACTGGGACCCATGCAGGTGCACATAGCCACTCCTTTGACTTGGCAAATGTGAGATGATTTAAAGGAGAAATTGTTCAGTGAAAGAGCAAGTTCAGCCAGGCATAGAAGAGTGGTGGTGGACGGGGATTGTTCAGGCCTCTTATAGAGGAGGAATCCGAGATCTCTCAGACCGTCCTGGTGGGGAATGGAATTATGGAGGGATTGGACATCCGTGGTGAACAAGAAGCAATTAGAGCCAGGAAACTGGAAATTATCCATATGGTGGAGGGCATCAGTGGAAGGCAGATGTAAGTGGGCAGAGACTGGACAAGTGGAGAGAGGATGGAGTCAAGGTAGGAGGAAATAAGCTCAATGGCTCAGGAACAGGCTGATACAATGGGGCTATCGGGGCAGTCTAGTTTGTGGATTTTGGGAAGGAGGTGGAAGCGGCTGTCTGAGCTTGGGGGACTACTAGGTTGGAGGCAGTGTGGTGTTCTCCAGAGGTAATGAGGTTGGTGATAGTCCTAGCAACAATGGCTTGATGTTTGGATGTGGGGATCGTGGTTTGAGAGGAGACGTCTCTGGGAGTTGGCGTCAAGCCTCTGCAAGGTACAGATCAGTGCACCAGACTACAACAACCAGTCTGGCCAGTTTTGTCAGCCAGTTTGAATACAAAGTTAGGGTTGGACTTGTAAGAGTGAAGTGTGGCAATTTCAGGTTATAGTTGGTGAGAGGATGTAGATTAGAGTGGGTGAGAGGAGCAGAGAAATTGTGATGGCAGATGTCACGACAGCAGTTTTCGATGAAGAGATCGAGTGCAGGTAAGAGGCCAGGGAAGGTGTCCAGGGAGGGTGAATACTGGAGTTGGGTGAAGGGATCAATGGAACAAGGGGGAAATCCTGTCCAAAGAAGTGAGCGTGGAGACGGGGGAGGCGGAGAAACAGTTCAACATCATGACAAGCCTGAAGTTTTGAAGAGTAGGGTGTAAAGATATGAAGCTGAGTCCTTTGTCAAGGACCCTTTCATTGCTGACTTAGTATAGCCATCAACTTCCTAACAGTTCAAAAATCTACCTCATGTAAATGCTTACAGTGATCTAGGTGGAAAGAAACAACAAGGGGTCATCAAACAGTCGCCATAATGTAGGGCATAGTACAAATCAGGAAATTCGAAGTGCGTGTTATATGGATAATATAGCAATAATGGAGACTTTAATTTACATTTAGATTGGATAAATCTAATTAACATGAATGCTGTGGAGGATGAATTCCTAGAATGTTTGATATTGTTTGGCAGAATAATATGTTGAGGAATGGGTGAGTTTAGATCTAGCACTAAGCAATGAGAAAGGGCTAATTAGTAATCTTATTGTAAAACAGCCTTTCGGAAAGAATGACCATAAGATGCAATTTTACATTAAGTTTGAAAATAATGTTTGTTGGTTTGGAATACAACCTATGAAGTAAAGGTTGACTGTGGTAAATTGGGAGCTAATTAAAAGGTACTCGTGATAAACAGACAATGTGTTACACTTTTTAATTAATACACAGTTTACAATAAAGTACATTCCTTTGAGGTACGAAAACCCAATAGAAAAAGTGATCCAAACATGTCAAACAAGATAAATTAAAGATTGTATTTGTTATAAACCAGACCAAAACCCCTCGAAATATATTAAGAAGATAGCCCAGACCCTAACGCTTTCTTGTTTTAAAGACAAGTGCCAGGTATTGCGTTCCAGATGTAAGTCAGTTGGTCAGACTACCAGTCTTGAAGCAAAACACACTTTATTTATATACTATATTTAAAAGACAACTTAAGAAAGAAAAATTGGAATAACTTAACTCTGTTGAAAAACTTAACAGAATAATGGATTATTTAACAGCTAAATTAACTGTTCCAATATAGTAACATCCCTTAAATGTGCCCATGACAAAGGCATATTATTCAGTAAAACAGTTTGTTTCACAAGCAATTCCAGCAGCAGGAAGAGAACCCCAGCTGTTAACTGTAACAAAGGGAGGAAAGATTAGCTTCAAGACCCAGCAGCAACTGCTACTGAGAAATTAAAACTAAAAATCCTGGTTCTGTGGAGTTTGACCCCACCCATTCAGGCTGCTTCTATGGTTCCAATTTTTTAAAAAGCTCATGGCATCACAAACTGAGTAAAGGAGGACTAAAAAATTGATAAAAGTAATGAAAATAGGATAGAAAAGTAAACTTGCAAAAGAGATGAAAACAGACTGTAAAAAGGAAAAGAGTAGTAAAGTTGAATGTGGGCTCATTACTTGTTGAGATTTGAGAATTTGTAATAGGGAATAAGGAAATGGTAAAGAAACTAAACTCTCTCACCCCTTCTTTACATTCATTCCGTCTCTCTTTATTACACTTTAATCTCTCTCTCTCACTCACATACATACAAAGGTTTGTTGATTTTGTTATGGGAGAAGAGCTTGCAAAGGGATAACCGCAGCACCAGTGTGAAGGATCTGAGGTTGGTACTGTTAGTTCACAGTGTTGAACACTGGGCAACATTTTAATTATCCTTCTCTCTGATCTGAATGCTCCTATTTTTATTGTTTCCTTACACTGAGGAACAAATGGAGCCAAGTGTTGAATTAAAATATAAACACTTTGGTACAGTTGAGAACAAAGGCAAATCAAACGGTCAGGGCAGGCAGGGACAAGGCAGAGAAAAAGGTAGGACTAATAAATTAAACTGCATTTATTTCAATGCAAGAGGCCTAACAGGGAAAGCAGATGAACTCAGGGCATGGTTAGGAACATGGGACTGGGATATCATAGCAATTACAGAGACATGGTTCAGGGATGGACAGGACTAGCAGCTTAATGTTCCAGGATACAAATGCTACAGGAAGGACAGAAAGGAGGCAGGAGAGGAGGGGGAGTGGCATTTTTGATAAGGGATAGCATTACAGCTGTGCTGAGGGTGGATATTCCTGGAAACACATCCAGGGAAGTTATTTGTGTGGAACTGACAAATAACAAAGGGATGATCACCTTATTAGGATTGTCTTATAGACCCCCTAATAGTCAGAGGGAAATTGAAAAACAAATTTGTAAGGAGATCTCAGTTATCTGTAAGAATAATAGGGTAGTTATGGGAGGGGACTTTAACTTTCCAAACATAGACTGGGACTGCCATAATGTTAAGAGTTTAGATGGAGAGGAATTTCTTAAGTGTGTACAAGACAATTTTCTGATTCAGTATATGGAATGTACCGACTAGAGAAGGTGCAAAACTTGAAGTATTCTAGGGAAATAAGGCAGGGCAGGTGACTGAGTTGTCAGTGGGGGAGCACTTTGGGGCCAGCGACCATAATTCTATTAGTTTTAAAATAATGATGGAAAAGGATAGACCAGATCTAAAAGTTGAAGTTCTAAATTGGAGGAGGATAATTCTGATTAGGCAAGAACTTTCAAAAGCTGATTGGGGGCAGATGTTCATAGGTAAAGGGACGGCTGGAAAATAGGAAGCCTTCAAAAATGAGATAACAAGAGTCCAGAGAAAGTATATTCCTGTTAGGGTGAAAGGAAAGGCTGGTAGGTGTCGGGAATGCTGGATGTCTAAAGAAATTGAGGGTAAGATAAAGAAGAAAACATATGTCGGGTAGAGACAGGATAGATCGAGTGAATCCTTAGAAGAGTATACAGGCAGTAGGAGTACACTTAAGAGAGAAATCAGGAGGGCAAAAAGAGGACATGAGATAGCTTTGGCAAACAGAGTTAAGGAGAATCCATCAGAGTTTTTACAAATACATTAGGGACAAAAGGTAATGAGGGAGGGAATAGGGACCTCAAAGATCTGCAAGTAGGCCTTTGTGTGGAGCTGTAGGAGATGGGGGAGATACTAAAGGAGTATTTGCATCAGTATTTACTGTGGAAAAGGACGTGGAAAATATAGACTGTAGGAAAATAGATGGTGGCATCTTGAAGAATGTCCATATTACTGAGGAAGAATTGCTGGATGTCTTGAAATGCATAAAGGTGGATAAATCCCCCAGACCTGATCAGGTGTACCCTAGACCTCTGTGGGAAGCTAGAGAAGTGATTGCTAGGCCTCTTACTGAGATATTTGTATCATCAATAGTGACAGGTGAGGTGCCGGAAGACTGGAGGTTGGCTAATGTGGTGCCACTATTTAAGAAAGTTGATAAGGAAAAGCCAGGGAACGATAGACCAGTAAGCCTGACGTCAGTGGTGGGCAAGTTGTTGGAGGGAATCCTGAGGGACAGGATGTTTCTGTAGTTGGAAAAGCAAGGACTGATGAGGGATCGTCAAACTGGCTTTGTGCATGGGAAATCATGTCTCACAAACTTGATTTGCGTTTTTTGAAGACATAACAAAGAGGATTGATGAGGGCAGAGCGGTAGATGTGATCGATATGGAATTTAGTAAGGTGTTTGACGAGGTTCCCCATGGGAGAATGGTTAGCAAGGTGAGATCTCATGGAATACAGGGAGAACTCGCCATTTGGATACAGAACTGGCTCAAAGGTAGAAGACAGAGGGTGGTGGTGGAGGCCTGTGACCAGTGGAGTGCCACAAGGATCGGTGCTGGGTCCACTACTCTTCATGATTTATATAAATGATTTGGATGTGAGCATAAGAGTTATAGTTAGTAAGTTTGCTGATGACACCAAAATTGGAGGTGTAGTGGACAGCGAAGAAGGTTACCTCAGATTACAATCTTGATCAGATGGGCCATTGGGCTGAGAAGTGGCAGATGGAGTTTAATTTAGGTAAATGTGAGGTTCTGAATTTTGGAAAGGCAAACCTTAGCAGGACTTATACACTTAATGGTAAGGTCCTAGGGAGTGTTGTTAAACAAAGAGACCTTGGAGTGTAGGTTCATAGCTCCTTGAAAGTGGAGTCGCAGGTAGGTAGGATGGTGAAGAAGGTGATTGGCATGCTGCCATTGGTCAGAGTATTGAGTACAGGAGTTGGGAGGTCATGTTGCGGCTGTACAGGATATTGGTTAGGCCACTGTTGGAATATTGCGTGCAATTCTGGTCTCTTTCCTATCGGAAAGATGTTGTGAAACTTGAAAGGGTTCAGAAAAGATTTACAAGGATGTTGCCAGGGTTAGAGGATTTGAGATATAGGGAGAGGTTGAATAAACTAGGGCTAAACTAGTGTTGGAGGCTGAGGGATGACCTTATAAAATCATGAGGGGCATGGATAGGATAAATAGACAAAGTTTCCTACCTGGGGTGGGGGCTTTCAGAACCCGAGGGCATAGGTTTAGGGTGAGAGGGGAAAGACAGAAAAGAAACCTAAGGGACAACTTTTTCACTCAGAGGGTGGTACATGTATGGAATGAGCTGCCAGAGGAAGTGGTGGAGGCTGGTACAATTGCAACATTTAAAAGGTATCTGGATGGGTTTATGAATAGGAAGGGTTTGGAGGGATATGGGCCGGGTGCTGGCAGATGGGACTAGACTGGGTTGAGATATCTGGTTGGCATGGCCGAGTGGACCGAAGGGTCTGTTTCCGTGCTGTACATCTCTATGATACAGTCATTCAAGGCCCTGGACGTGACATTCTGCCATACTTGACTGTAACCTCCAGGGCGTCTGAACAGAAAGGAGGCAGCCTCATCTTCCACCACATCCAGTTGTCAAACTTCTTATCCCTTGCTGTCTTGACACCTTAGCAAACTCACCATTAACACTGCTCATAGTGTGGGATCTTGTGAAGCCATTCATGCACACAGCTTGTGGCTTTGTATTCTATGCTACTTTCTCCCCACCCCCACTCCCCTCTCATTTATCTCTCCACCCTTCAGGCACTCTACCTGTATTCCTGATGAAGGGCTTTTGCCCAAAACATCGATTTTCCTGCTTCTTGGATGCTGCCTGAACTGCTGTGCTTTTTCAGCACCACTAATCCAGAATCTGGTTTCCAGCATCTGCAGTCATTGTTTTTACCTTGTTGATTTTAACCCTACTGCGAATCCTCTTGCAAGGATGCCTGCCTTGAAGAAGTTTTCCTCCTCTCTCTACAAGAATCTCAGGGAGTCCCTCTCCTATGCAACTCCCAGGTCCTCCCTGACCTATCACCTTCATCCCCACTCCCACTCACATATTGTACTCTATGCTACTTTCTCCCCACCCCCACCCTCCTCTCATTTATCTCTCCACCCTTCAGGCACTCTGCCTATATTCCTGATGAAGGGCTTTTGCCAGAAATGTCGATTTTCTTGCTTCTCGGATACTGCCTGAACTGCTGTGCTTTTCCAGCACCACTAATCCAGAATCTGGTTTCCAGCATCTGCAGTCATTGTTTTTACCTTTTCTAATCAGAAGCTATTTCTGTTCCGTATTGCTACTGATAGGTTCATTCGTGAGAAAAGATTAGAGGAGCATTTGTTGCACAATTACCCACTTGCACTTCCTGTATTTTGAACAATATCTGATAGGCCATGGGAATTGTGGTCCCCAGGCTAAGTGGCCAACAAGTTTGAATCAGGTCATTTCAGAGAGCAATTCACAGTCAATCACATTGCTTTGGGTCTGCAATCACATATAGGCTGGACAGGTCTTGCAGATTCTTACTACTGGGATTGCGGGATTGTCCTGTGAGAAAGAATTTGGAAACTGGCCTGTGTTCTTCAGCAGAGTGATCTAATTCACAAATACAATGATGTGGAGGTGCCAGTGTTGGACTGTGGTGGACAAAGTTAAAAATCACACAACACCAGGTTATAGATCCAACAGATTTATTTGGAGGTACAAGCTTTCGGAGTGCTGTTCCTTCATCAGGTAGCCGGTGGAGCAGGATTGTAGGACACAGAATTTACAGTAAAAGATCATAGTGAAATACAACTGATGCAATATAGAACATAGAACAGTGCAGCACAGTACAGGTCCTTCGGCCCACGATGTTGTGCTGAGTATTTATCTTAATCTAAGATCAGAGAGAGAAAGTGAGGGCTGCAGATGCTGGAGATCAGAGCTGAAAATGTGTTGCTGGAAAAGCGCAGCAGGTCAGGCAGCATCCAAGGAACAGGAGAATCGACGTTTCGGGCATAAGCCCTTCTTCAGGAAGGGCTTATGCCCGAAACATCGATTCTCCTGCTAATCTAAGATCAACCTAACCTACTCACCCCTTCGTTTACTGCTGTTCATGTGCCTATCCAGGAGTCTTTTAAATATCTCTAATGTCTCTGACTCTACTACCACTGCTGGCAGTGAATTCCACACACCCACCACTCTCTGCATAAAGAATCTACCTCTGACATTTCCCCATACCTTCCTCCAATCACCTTAAAATTATGACCCCTCATGACAGCCATTTCTGCCCTGGCTATCTATCTATGCCTCTCATTATCTTGTACACCTCTATCAAGTCACCTCTCTTCCTTCTTCTCTCCAGTGTGAAAAGCCTGAGCTCACTCAACCTCTCTTCATAAGATAAGCCCTTCAGTCCATGCAGCATCCTGGTAAATCTCCTCTGCACCCCCTTTTAAGCACCTACATCCTTCCTTTAATGAGGCGACCAGAATTGGACACAATATTCCAAGTGTGGTCTAACCAGGGTTTTATAGAGCTGCAGCAAACTCTTGCAGCTCTTAAACTTAATCCCCCTGTTAATGAAAGCCAAAACACCATATGCCTTCTTAACAACCCTATCAACTTGGGTGGCAAATTTGAGGGATCTATGTATGTGGATCCCAAGATCCCACTGTTCCTCCACACTGTCAAGAATCCTTTTTTTATAGATATTTTTATTGGAAATTTAACATTTTTACAAGTTTACAAAAATAAACAAAAATCTCAAGTACAAACATTGATATACAATTAAATCTTAAATAAATAATAACCAAAATTTAACAAAAGAAAAATACCGAGGAAAAGAAAACAAAACTCAACTGACTACTAATCTAACCTACAACTTAACCAGAGTGTATAATTAAGTCTCTTACATTATTCAACTAAGAGAAAGAAAAAAAAAACAACGGATAACACAGAAATTGGATAGTGAGATACATGCTCGGAATGTGTTAACCTCAAATGTAACAAAATCCGTATTCGTGCAGGATTCCTCTCCCAAGGGGCCCCAGACCAGCCAGGTTCGCAGGGGGGCCCTCAGCCACCCAGTTTACCAAAATATTTTTCCTTGCACAGAAAGAGAGAATAGAAAATAATCTCTTCCCATGCATATCCAGGGAGGGTAAGCTCGAAAAGCCCAAAAGGAGAGAAACAGGGTCCACTTTAATTTCCGTTCCTAAAATTTCTGTCAGGGTACTTGCTACTTTTGTCCAGTATCTACAGATCTTATGACAGGTCCATAGGCAATGTACAAGAGTGCCCACCTCTATTTTACATTTGGGACACATTGGAGATGCTCCTGCCTTAAATTTTGCCAATCGATCCAGTGCTATATGGGCCCTATGAAGTATCTTCAGCTGGATAGCCTGAGTTCTGTTGCAGATGGTGATTCTTCTGGCGTTTTCCCAAATGTCATTCCACGTTTCTATAGAGATTTCTAGTCCCAAATCCTGAACCCATGTTTTAAGAAGATTGTCCATATCTCCCGATACTTCATCATGTAATAAATGAGAAATACTACTGATGGAAGATACCCCCATTGATCATAGCACTCTACATTCTCTATCTGATTTATAAAGACTATCTAATAACGTAATCTTCTTCTGTATATAATCTCGAATTTGGAAGTATTGAAAGAGGTCTCCATTAGGTAATCCGAATTTCTGACGCAGCTGTTCAAAAGACATCAGGACCCCTTCTTTAAGTAGGTCCCCTAAACATGAAATACCCCTGGATCTCGAGAGTTTAAAAGTGGCATCTGTAAACCCCGGTTGAAATCCCCATGCTCCCACTATCGGAGCATAGGGGGATGTTTTGTGAGTTGCCCTCATTTTGCCGCATTATATTCCAAGCTTAAATTGTGTTTAGTATTATAGGGTTTTTACAGTGATCGGTAATGATTTTCCTCTTGTCTGAAAATAAAAGGTTAATAAGTCGGCATTTTACTTAAGAAGCCTCGATGTCCAGCCAGATTGATTGCGGGTCAGAAAAGACCCAATCAGCTATGTAAATTAATAGGGAACTTAACTGATATTTCCTAAAATCTGGGAAGTCCAATCCTCCCCTTGCCTGTGAAAGCTATAGCTTCTTCAGCTTAATGAGGGGCCGTCTATCATTCCAGATAAAGGAACCCAAGCAGCCATATAATTTACGTAGTGCCAGACTCGGCAGCATCACCGGAAGCATTCTCATAGAGTATAGGAGACGGGGCAGGACATTCATTTTAATTAGTGCTATTCTACCCAGCCAGGAAATTGGAAGGTCTCCCTATCGCTGGAGGTCCTGCCTTATCCTTTCCAGTAAGTGCACAAAGTTAGCCTTGTATAACTGACCAAATACTGGGGTGATACAAATGCCTAAATATAAGAAAACCTCTAGGGACCACCAAAAGAGAAAGTGGGATCTGTCCACTAAGTGGGGTATCATAGCAAGGCCACCCATTGGCATAGCCTCCGATTTTGAGAAATTAATTTTATAGCCTGAGAATGCACTAAATGTATTAATAACTTGGATTAAGCAAGGCACGGACATCAGAGGATTACTGAGGAACATCATCTGCATAGAGGGTAATTTTATGTTTACCTGTACCAATCCTCGGGGCCACTATATTAGGATCAGCCCGTATAGCTTCTGCTAGTGGTTCAATTATTAGCGTAAATAACAATGGCGAGAGAGGGCATCCCTGACGGCAGCCCCTACCCACACTGAAGCTATCCGAAGCTAATCCATTGGTAACCACAACTGCTTTGGGATCACTCTACAATGTTGAGACCCATTTGGTAAACCTTTCCAATGCCAAACCTTTCCAATGTGTAAAACAAATATGACCATTCAACCCTATCGAATGCCTTTTCCGCGTCTAATGAGACGATCACTCCTGTTATCTTTCCCTGATGGCAGGCTTGAATCATATTCAAAACCCTTCTAATATTATTGGATGATCTACGGCCCTTAATAAACCCAGAATCCTGTCTTTAACCCTGTATTCAGCATTCAAATTTGACCTTCCAAAATGAATCACTTTGTATATTTCTGGGTTGAACTTCATTTGCCACTTCTCAGCCCAGCTCTGCATCCTGTTAATGTCTTGTAGCCTGCAACAGCCCTCATCACTATCTACAACACCACCGACCTTTGTGTCATCGGCAAACTCACGAACCCACTCTTTCACTTCTTCATCTAAGTAATTTATAAAATCTACAAAGAGCAGAGGCCCAAGAATAGATCCCTACAGGACACCACTGGTCACCGACCTCCAGGCAGAATACTGTCCATCCGCTACCACTCACTATCTTCTTTTGGCCAGCCAATTCTGTGTCCAGACAGCCAAATTTCCCTGTATCCCATACCTCCTAATTTTCTGAATGACCCTACCATGGGGCTTATCAAATGCCTTACTGAAATCCATATACACCACATCCACTGCTTGATCTTCATCAACCTGTCTTGCCACATCCTCAAAGAACTCAGTAAGGTTTGTGAGGATGACCTGCCCCTCACAAAGCCATGCTGACTACCTTTAATCAAATTATGTTTTTCCAAATAGTCATAAATCCTATCTCTCAGAACCCTTTCCAGTATCTTGTTTACCACAGACATAAGACTGAATGGCTGGTCATTCCCTGGTATTTCCCTATTCCCTTTCTTGAACAGAGGAACAACATTTGCCTCTCTCCATTAATCCAGTACTATTCCTGTGGAGAGTGAGGATGCAAAGATCATCAGTTGAAACTTTATTGCTGGAACAGCACAGCAGGTCAGGCAGCATCCAGAGAACAGGAGATTCGACGTTTCGGGCACAGGCCCTTCTTCAGGAAGAAGGGCCTGTGCCCGAAACGTCGAATCTCCTGTTCCCTGGATGCTGCCTGACCTGCTGTGCTGTTCCAGCAATAAAGTTTCAACTTTGATCTCCAGCATCTGCAGACCTCACTTTCTCCTGCAAAGATCATCACCAGAGGTGCAGCAATCTCATTCCTTGCTCCCATTGTAACCTTGGATATATCTGGTCCAGCCTTGGGGACATATCTATTTTGATGCTTCCCAGAATTTTCAGCACATCCATTTTCTTAATATCAATCTGTTCAAGCCTATTAACCTTGTCCATACTGTTCTCGCTATCAATAAGGTTCCTCTCTCCCATGAATATTGAAACAAAAAACTAATTTAGGGTACCACAATGATCTATGTATCTTAAGCCCTCCCTCCTGCACCAGCCCTGTAGCCACATATTTAGCTGCAGTCACTCCCAGTTCCTCACCTCACTAGCACGTGGCACTGGTAGTAATCCTGAGATTACGACTCTGCTTGTCCTGCTTTTTAGCTTACAATCTCACTCCCTGAAATCACTTTTTATACAGACTGTAACTTCACACCTTTAATGCATTGTCAAAGTTGAGATGTCATCTTTTTAAAATTAAACCTGAAGTTACCTCTGGAATGTGACTTCAAAGAAGTTCTGATATTTACACATTAATGAATTGAAACCTGCAACCCATTCTAAAAGATAAAAGACTTAACAGAAAAGTAGGTTTGTTCAATATAGTATCATACAAATGATGCAATATGATCTTTTGCTATAAATTCTGTGTCCTATGATCATGCTCCCCTAGCTACCTGATGAAGGAGCAGCGCTCCGACAGCTTCTACTTCCAAATAAACCTGTTGGACTAGGACCTGGTGTTGTCTGATTTTTAACTTTGAAATATACAAATTCTTTCAGGGTCCAACAAGATAAATGCAGAAAAAATGTTCCCCTTAACTGAATGGACACAGTCTGAGGATCATAGAGTCATAGAGTATGGTAGACAGGAAGGAAGCAGACTCTTCAGTCCAACTTGTCCATGCCGAACAGATATCCTAAATACATCTAGTCCCGTTTGCCAGCATTTGGCCTGTATCCCTCTAAACCCTTCCCATTCATATACCAAACAAGATGTCTTTTAAATGTTGTAATTGTACCAACTTCCACCACTTCCTCTGGCAGCTCATTTCATTCATGCACCACCTCTGCGTGAAAAAGTTGCCCCTTTGGTCCCTTTTAAATCTTGCCCCTCTCACCTTAAACCTATGCCCTCTAGTTTTGTATTCCCCCATCCTGGGGAAAAGACCATGTCTATTTACCCTGTCCAAGCCCCTCATGATTTTATAAACCTCCATAAGGCCAGCCTCCAATGCTCCAGGAAAAATAGCCCCACCCTATTCAGTCTCTCCCTGTGGCTCAAATCCGCCAACACTGGCAACACCCTTGTAAATTTTTTCTGAACCCTTTCCAGTTTCTCAACATCATTCCTATAACAGTGAGACCAGAGTTGCACACTGAATTCCAAAAGTGGCTTAAACAATGCCCTGTACAGCTGCAACATGACTTCTTAACTCCTATACTCAATGCATCGACCACTAAAAGCAAGCATACCAAACGCCTTCTTCACTATCCTATATATCTGCGACTCTATTTTCAAGCAACTATGAACCTGTCCTCCAAGGTTTCTTTGTTCAACAACCCTCTCCAGGACCTTAAGTGTACAAGTCCTGCTCTGCTTTGTCGTTCCTAAATGCAGGAGCAAGCCATTTAGGACTGAGACAGCAAGGAATTTCTTTGAACTGTCAGCGGTGAATCTTTGGAATTCTTTCCTTCAAAGGGCTGTGGAGGCTCAATCATGGAGTATGATCAAGACAGCAATTTCTAGAAATTAAAGACATTGAGGGATTTGGGGATAATGCCAGAAAATGACATTGAGGTAGAAGATCAGTCACGATGGAGTTGAATGCTACAGCAGGCTGGAGGGCCAAATAGCCTACTCCTGCTCCTATTTCCAAAGTTCCTGAATTAATTGGAGAGATATGTTAATGTGCCCCATTAAGTTATTCACATTCTTTATCGCATATTAATGTCTGGCATTAAAATAAACTAACAGAAATTAAAGTAATAGATTGGGTTCTAATGTGTATTAAATTGACTATGTAAACCATATAATGGAGATACTAGTGGGCATCTTGTGTATTACTGGAAATGACTGCCAAACAACATACTTTTATATTATAACATACACTGGAGTTAAATGAAATGTAACACCACTCTACATATTTTAGGACAAGTGATTAAAGCGTCAGTCAAATCAAAACAATTTAATGGAGGAGAGTTATGTAGAGATTGCAGAGAGATTCAGGGAGAGATGTCAAGAGCCAAAGGCCTGGATAGTAAAGACATGACTGCCAGTGGTGGTTGTGATGAAAATTTGGGATGTTCAAAAAGCCAGTCTCTAGAGTAGTCCTTCTCAAACTTCTTCCCATTGAATCCTCCTTTGATGTTCTTCAAAAGCCATGACCTCAAGCCTGTGGGATGGGGATTGGTGGTGGTGATGGCAAGGGTGTACTGTTTCATTTGCCGAGTTAAGTTCAGTTTATAAGACCACTGGGTTAGAAGAGCTGAATAGGGTTTTTCTATATCATAGTTGCTAAAGTCGAGATGGCAAGCAAAAATGGCTCCAACTTTCTATACATGTGCAAATAGAGCTGGTGACATTAGCCAAATGATATTTTCAGAAGTACTCTAACATTTCTGTTTGCAGTAGCTCTGCTTATATTTCATTCACAGTAATTATGAAATATGAAGTAATAGGGCCTTAAGCAGGTTTGTCTAATTTGAATCAATTCCTTCCATGGATTGTATTTGCTTCTCTTACCTGCAAAAGAAAATTGACTAAAGTCGTTTCTGTAACCAGGAGCCACTTACTGCTTTAGCTCTGGTAGCAACACTCTTCTCACTGTGTCAGACTGCGATGGCATCAGGCCTCAATGCTGGGACTGGACATACCAATCAGGTTCAACCTCTGGTGCAGTGGAGAAGTGAATTCAAAGTTATATCCATTCAATTTTACGATGGTAGAGCTGTAATGATTGCAGTTTTTACAATCTTCTCAAGAACCATCCTTCAGGAGTTTGACTCCACTCTGCAATGTGACAGAGCCATCTTTATCTGAGGCAGCTACTGTTATGCAACAATGTAGCTGTGTTTGTGCCCGTGCAAAGTGAATGTACTAAACGTGGTACAAACCAGTGGTTTTCAACCAGTCTGTTGCAGCACACTGGTGTGCCATGACAACTGTTTAAGTGTGCTGTGAAATTATGTACAAAGGTATTGAAAATCAGCAGAATTCAACTCAAAAGCCATCAAACCTGCACTACAGCAGAAACTTAATCACAAAGGTTACACCAAGAAATGTCTCCACCAGACAGTGCCATCAATCATCCTTGCTCACTTCAGGAAGTATACTGCAGCAGCACACTACAGAGAACCTTCAATACTGTTAACCAGTACCTGTCAGACTCCATCTGGAGTACTGCATTATATTTTGGACGTTGACCTCAGGAAGGAAATACTGGCCTTGAATAGAGTGCAGGAGATTCAGCAGAATGAAAGAATAATACAGAACAGGTTGCCATTCAGTCCATCAGGCCTGCACAGCAGGCTCAAGGGACTGAAGAGCCTATTTCTTTTCCTGTTTCCATACTGTAAATTGATTTTTTTAATATATAAATCCAGCAGTACTCTTACACACACTTGAACATTGTAGTGGTTGTAGCGAGGTCAGACAGGTGGACCTCATAGATTATGAGTTCCCTGAGTGTCAGACATCCTGTTCACTCTGACAGCTGGCTCTGGAGGAGCTGGATCAGTGACAAGGACACTCCATTGTCGTCTGTCACCTGAGAATTGTGGAGCTCAGACCTGATAAATAAAAGGCGTAAATAAAGGGTGACGTGGTGACAGGATACCAGCCTCTGTTCAGTTACTTCGAACATATTTCTTTCCCATCACCCAATCTCCCGTGGTTTTTTTTTAAATCTATTAATCACCACCCATGTTTCCAATTGCTTAGTTTACTACAAAGCCCATTAGGGGTAGTGCAACGATCAAAGGTGAGAGAGAGGCAAGGATGGGGGAGGGACAAAATCAAAATGAAGTTGGAAGAGGAGATAATCCACAGCTGTGGTATTCACCTCTCTCTGAAGGCGTCGAGAATATTAGTGGACACTGCGTGCACCCTCTCCAAGGACACCTGCGCACAAGCATAACCTCGGAAGAGAGGCAGACAGACAGCAGCCATGAGCCCTTCACAGCTGCTGCCGTAACCTGTTATTAGCCAATTTGGCCAGGCCCAGGAGCAGACCCATGAAGATGTCATCTGACTTGCCCACACTGCTCCACACCAGATGCCCAAAGATCAGGAGTATGGGCCTTATGTGCAACCAAAAGCACCATGAAAGATGTTTCAAATAACAAAAAAGGATGTGCAAGTGCCCCTTATCAATATTGACGTGGTCCACAGACTCCGCAGCACTGCAAAATTAAAGCTGAGCTCAAGTCTGTGAACCACTGTGACCTGGAGGTGGTTCAGGAATCAAGGGTCAATGAGAAATTCTGTCCAAGGAAGGGTACGTGCAGACAGGATTCCACCACACACCTGAGCATTCTTCAACTCATCCACAATGTCAGGTCTAAACACTCCTGTTTTCAGGTGACAGGTGGTCAAGCATTTGTTAATTTTGTTTCAGATTTCCAGATCCTTGTTGTTTACTGGGATAAAAACATGAAATTATTCAATGAGTATAGTGTACAGTTCACATGTCAGTTAAGCCCTAGTTCTCAGCACCAAAACCTTTTAAAAGTCTGCATGCAAATCCTCAATGACTATTTATATTTTCACTGTAATTAGTAGGCAATTGCCCAGCATTGACTAATGTCATTTTAGATTGGAGGACTGTAATATAGTTGAGCCATTAATTTACTCATTTATTCACTGAAGCTGTGATTACTTGATTAATTAATAAACCAGAGCAGACTTGAGATTTATTTATTCATACACTGGGGCAGGAAGCTAGTTATTTTAGTGGAGCAGGACTCCTCAGTAGAGCAAAAACGTAAGTTTCAGAATGCAAATATTGAGACGGAGTAGTAGGTCATTAACTGTCATAGTTAGGAGGGCCAAAGGAATTGACCAGGAAGTGGTTTGGGATGTCTATGTCTCTCATTTAATCTGTAAATACAGATCATATAGCCATTGTAGGGGATAGCAGATATGAGTAGAAATTCATTTTCATCATCAACACAATTGTTTTAAGTCAAAATAATGTATTTTAGAATTTGAATTTTTGGGAGTATTCAGGCTGGGGGTTGCATTTAAGACCAGGACTGGAATCGTGTCGCAGGAACTATTTGATACAGATAACATTAAATCATTGTTTCTAATCGACAGACTGAATCTGAAAAAAATGGGCATTACAATTAAATGACACACTCCCTCTCACTTTGCGAAAAAATGGCCCAAAGTCTGCTGACAACTATGAAATTGTCAGTGCTCACCATCATTATTCCCCCTGACACTGACAGCATCTGTGCAGAATAACACGGGAAACCTGAAGTTGCTGTGAATGATTTTTCTCTAGAAGCATTACTATTTAAGGATCCCCAACTCAAACCACAATCATAAAGGTCAAATTAATTTAATGAGAACTTCTAAATGATGTTAATGTTGTTGGATAAACCGTTGAAAAAGTTACATCTTTATTGAATGACGTACCAACGTGTTACCGTTGAGGTTCCTGAAGAAACAATTTAACATTTATAGAATCTCAATGTTTTAATTTTCAAGTTTATTTTTATATTAGCTTCTCTGTGAATCCAAATTATAATGCAAAAAATTTAAATTAAACTTGCACGATACTTAGTGCTTTGAACTTCCGGGTTTGGCGTCTGTGAATCTTTCAATATGATTGGTTGTGTATTTGCTGACATCACTGCAGTTGTAGTTGAAACTTGCTCTTGGCGCCAGGATTTAACTGACAACATAAGGATCATTCGATTTTTATTCATAGCTTTTTCGAGATCAGAAGAAACCTCAGTTTCCCTGCTGACTAGAATCCTTAACTTTTATTAGTTTGTTTAACAGGCTAAATTGTAGGGGAAACTCTCAGACTAGTAGGGAGGCTGTGTAGCAAGCATTAATGTTCCCCATTTAAAGGTAACATACTGTTACATTTTAGACATCATCAGTGTCAAAAAATCAACACTAAAGTCTAGCAGCTGAAAATAGGTGTGACAAGATTTTACGACGCATTAACTGAATACCAGAGCTCAGTTACAACCTGGCATTATCACAGCAGAATCAGATATTTGTGCAACTGACTCTGAATTTATAGCTAAAGATCCATATTGTCAGACCAACTGTACATTTTTACACTCAGAAGCATTAAGATGTAGGAAAGGAAGTTGCAGCTTTTACATTGCACAGTAACTTAGGAATAGATGATTTTAAATAGTCTCCCATATAATTGGGATTACTGCCGCTGAAGATAAGACAAGCAAAAAGTTTATAATCAGTTAAAAACTCCTTGTTTACACACACTGCCAATTGTTAACAGTAGGAACATCAAGCATGAGTGGCTGCTCATTCTAGTCACAAAGTATAAACTTTTGCATTAATGCATAAGTCATCTGATGGGCGTTTATAAAATTATGCGAGGCACGAATAGAGTAGAGTGGAAATGTCGAATACTAGGGGGCTTTGGTTTAAGGTAAGAGGGGTAAAGTTTTAAAAAAGATGTGAGGCAATTTTTTTTTTACACAGATAGTAGAAGGTGCCTGAAACACACTACCAGGGGAGGTGGTAGGAAATATACTATTTGCGTTTATATATAATGTACTCCCAACCAGTTTGTGTGCAGTAACTTGTGGATTACTTTGCCGGAAATGTTATAATCAACACAGAAGTATTTTCCTTAAATTGTTAAGACTGAAAGGATGACATCATTTAAATGGAAAGGTTCAGATAGAATATTTAAAGCTGTGCTTTATAATTATAATCCGGAGAAAAGCCTACAGTACTCGTTGCAGTTTTCAGTAATAGAAAACTGTAATTCAACTGCAATTTGGGAGAACAAAATAAGCGTGCCAGAGAATGAAAAAAAAGAGACTGACTGAACAAATTCCACTGAGACCGGGACTAGCATAAAACATAAAACATAATTTCATGTCACAATTGAACATTAACAGATAAAAGGATTTAAATGCTTATCCTTTTTAAAAGATGGATAATGTAATAAGGGTCTATTTCAGAGGGGAAAATTCATGATAGAGACTTGACAAAGAAAATAATGACTGATAATTTAGTTCTCCTTCTAAGATACTCCTTAAAACCTACCTCATGTGAGTCCATGTCAAAGTTTGTTTAATTACACATTTAAAGTATGATGAAGATTTATAATACATACTCATCCTAGATGTGCAGTTTCATCTCGGTGAAGGTAACTATTTTAAGATGTCAGAGTCTTCAGAACATGAATCAGACATGATTTCCAAGAAGGCATGGGATTGAAGTTTAGCGCTTAGTAGAAAACTAGCGGAGTTCATTAAGAATTTGTTTACAAAGGTAAACTTTTATGACATTAAAAGAAACAGGGCAAGGACAGTTACTTTGTGAAATCTTAAACCTGTTTCAGCAGTCCAAACTGTAAGAACTAAAATAGTGTCCAGGCTACATGGGTTACAGAATAGGGTAGTGGGATGGGATACTGTTTGAAGAGGAGTTGGTGTTGACTCGATGGGCCACATGGCCCGCTTCAACATGGTAGGGTTCTATGATGATATGAAACTGACAGGAGAAATCCAAGTCATCAAAGCTGGAAAGAAGTCTTTCAAAACTGGATGGAATCAGTTCAGTAAGAAATTAAAGAGTTAATTTGGAAGTGACACCTAATTGCAATTGAGCATCTATAAAGGATTATGTTGATAAAGCTATGAAACTTTGTTTTGGTGTTTATGTTAATACCTTTCTAAATTGTCATGTATATCGATTTTTCTTTTATGTAATCAACTTATATTGTTTTCATTAAAGAACATAACAGCACCAGTCTCAAATGAATGTTTAGTGACTAACCAACTTATCTAACAAATCAAGCTTTATTCTGGGATCTAACTTGTCAAGTATTACCATCAGCTAGAATAATAACAGAAGTGCTTGTGACATTTTACTCCTGAAAGGTGTCAAATAAATACAAGTTCTTCTTGTTCATCACTTGCCTTGTAAATAGAAAGCAAAAGTAATGGATAAAATCAGACTTTCTCAAATGCAAAAATCATTGATGTACACAAGCAAATTATAAGAGCAATGCTCTTGTAAATAAGAAATGTTACTCATAAAGGTATGTCATTGGAGAGAGTGAGAAATTTATGATTAAAATTGTGAACATGAGGAGGACATCATAAAAAAAGCTGTCAATGTGGCCAAAAAAAGTTAAAAGGCAACTGATTATCAAAATGGAGAGAAACTTCAAAATGCTTTGGTGCTGAAGGATCTAGGTGTCCTCATGTATTGGTCTCCAATGCAGGTAATAAGGAGGGCAAATGGAATTGTGGCATTTAATATTAAAAGAATGGAGTATAAACACAGGAAAGTGAGGTTGCAGTTGTACAACACATTGATGACTCTGCATGCAGTTTTGGTCCCATTGAGAAAGTATGTAATTGCATTGGAAGCAGTTCATAGAATCCCTACAGCATGGAAACAGGCCCTTTAGCCCAACAAGTCCAAAGCAACCCTCCTAAGAGTATCCCACCCAAACCTATTACTCTATATTTACCCCTGACTACTGCACCTAACCTACACATCCCTAAACACTATAGGCAATTTAACATTGCCAATTCACCTAACCTGAACATCTTTGGATTGAGAGGAAACCCACGCAGACACAGGGAGAACATGCAAAACTACACACAGTCACCTCAGGTTGGAATTGAACCCTGGTTCCTGGCACTGCGAGGTAGCAGTGCTAACCACTGAGCTACTATTGCTTCATGAGGGGAAATGACTGCTCTCCGTTTCCTTTGTCAATCCTGTTTAGTACCTTATATACATAAATTAGATCTGTTATCCTCTAAATTATAGCACATATTGGCCTAAACTGCTCAAGTTATCCTCATTTAAGAAGCCTTTCATCTCTGGAATTAATCTAGTGAACCTTGTTTAGTTTGGGATTATGGTTGTGGTAACTAGTTGGATTGAAGGCTGTTTCCATGCTGTTTAACTATGATAAAGGAAGATACAGAGTCCCCTCAAAATGATGGAAGCTGAAAATGTGTTGCTGGAAAAGCGCAGCAGGTCAGGCAGCATCCAGGGAACAGGAGAATCGACGTTTCGGGCATAAGCCCTTCTTCAGGAATCAGGGCTTATGCCAGAAATGTCGATTCTCCTGTTCCCTGGATGCTGCCTGACCTACTGTGCTTTTCCAGCAACACATTTTCAGCTCTAATCTCCAGCATCTGCAGACCTCACTTTCTCCTCAAAATGATGGAAACAGACTTCTGAAAGTTAGGAACTGAACATACTCATTGAGCACAGAATGAGATACTTCAGACATACCAGTCCAGATAAATCTCAAACTAAACTAGTCCCACCAACCTGTGCTTGGCCCATATCCATCCAAACCTTTCCTATTCATGAACTTATCCAAATGTCTTTTAAACATTTTAACTGTACCTGCTTCCACCACCTTCTCTGGCAGTTCATTCGACGTGTAGATGACCTTTTTGAGTGACAAAGCAGGTTTGATGGGCTGAATGCTTGACTTCTGCTGCTGTTCCTTATGCTCCTAACAACAAACATTTTTCTGGTAGGTCGTAGATTTCTTCTACAGAGTCCTTAAATTTTAATCAAGTGCTAATGTATACTGTTAGATATTGGTTTTACTGTAATGGTTCACCTTCACATTACATACTATAATTCATTATAAAAGGGACACTAGAGCGTTCTACACTAGTTACATTAATGTAACTGGTGAAGCAGTATTGCCAACCACAGAGCCAGTATGCCACCCCAGGTCAGCCATGTTATTACCAAATAAAGGTAACTTATATATGTGCAAAGTTCTGATTTGTGCAATCCAAGGAGCACAGACAGATGACTAAACGCTTGGTCAAAGAGTTACATTAACTGGTAGGCAGAGATACTTAGGGAGTTGTTGAGCTTAGTGCCCAAGTAGCTGAAGGCCAGTTATGAAATTTGGCAATTTGCAAATCAAACTTGGAGGAATGCAGGAACCCTTCAGGATGGTTGAACTGTAGATTACAAAGATGGGAAGGAAGCAAGCCCATTAAGAGATTTGAAAACTGAAAATTTTAAAGTGGGAGTCTAGATCAGTAACTAATGTTAGTCAGCGAGCACAGGGTGATGAAACGCAATACATCCTCTTGTGTTTTAATTGTACAACCCTTTAGTCTAAAATTGACCTGGTGTTCTAGATTGCCTCATGAGGGGAAATGACTGCTCTCCATCTCTTTTGTCAATCCTTTTTAGTACCCGATATACATGAATTAAATCTGTCTTCCTCTAAACTAAAGTGCATATTGGCTTTGACTGCTCAATTTATCTTCATATAAGAAGCTTTTCATCTCTGGAATTAATCTAGTGAACCTATTTTAATTTGGAATTATGATTGGAGTGGACTAGTTGGAATGAAGGGTCTGTTTCCATGCTGTGTGATTACAATTGAGGAAGATACAGGGTCCCCTCAAAATGATGGAAAGTGACTTCTGAAAGTTAGGAACCAAACAGTCATACAGCACAGAAGCAGATGCTTCAGTCCAACCATTTGCCTCGGTTTTGCCCATATCCCTCCAGCGTTTCCTATTCCTGTCCTGGTCAAAATGTCTTTTAAATGTTGTAACTGTACACGCATCCACACTTCCTCTGTCAGTTCATTCCACATTAACCACGTGTAAAAAAGTTGCCCATCAGATCCTTTTTGAACTTTCTTCTCTCACTTTGAAAAAAACTGCCCCTTGGTTTTGAATTCCCTCATCCTAAAGAAAAGACTCTTGCTATTCACTATCAATGCTTCACGATTTTGTAAACTTCTATAAAGTCATCCCTCAACCACCTTCACCCCAGTGAAGAAAGTCCCAGCCTATTTTTATAACAAACTTCCAGTCCTGACAACATCTTGGTAGATCTTTTCTGAACATTCTCGAATTTAATAATATCCTTCCTATAGCAGTGACCAGAACTCACCAAAACCTGTACAATGTCAGCATAACATCCCAACACCTACTCTCAAAAGGTCTGTGACACAATTTTCAAAGACCTATATACCTGAACTCCTAGGTGTCTCTGTTCTACAACACTACCCTAGGCCTTATCATTAATTGTGTAAGTCCTGTCCTTATTTGTTGTACCAAAATGCAATATCTTACATTTATTCAAACTCCATCTAACACTCCTCAGCCCGTTGACCTAATTGATTAAGATTGGTGATAAGGGAATTGTTTAAGTTTCTTGCCATTTCCTCATTAGGGGGATGGCATAGTGGTTAGCACTGCTGCCTCACATCGCCAGGGACCAAAATTTGATTCACACCTCAGGTGACTGTGTGGAGTTTGCACATTGTCCCCATGGCCGAGTGCTCCTGTTTCCTCCCACACTACAAAGGTGTGCAGGTCAGGTGAATTGGCTGGGATAATTGCCCATAGCATTAGGTGCATTAGTCAGGGTAAATATACAGTAGGGGAATGGGTCTGGGTGGGTTGCTCTTTGGAGGGTCGATGTGGATATTTTGGGCCAAAGGACCAGTTTCCATACTGTAGGGAATCTAATCTAAATGTTCCCATCCCTATCTGTAAAGAACCCACATTGGCTCCTGAAGCATTTTTCCTGGACCTAAAGCTTCTAGATTACATACTAACTTGCATTCATTGTTTTTTTTTTGATTGACTAGATTCAAAATAGCTCCCAACCCTAAAGCTTACCGATACAACAGATAGCTCAGATACTAACCAATTCTAAGTACCAGGGTGGTCAACTACGATAGCTAGCTAGCCAGCCAAACTAGATAGATAACTAGACCTCAATACCAGGAAAAAAAAAAATGGAATGACTATAGGAGAACTCAGTGGGTGGGGAATCCATTACACATCACTGTTTCATTAAAGCTACATGGAGTCTCAAACTACCTGAGCAGGAGTTGGGGGAACTGTTGCAGTAAATGAACATGGCTGTCAAAAGACCTCAACTCCACTTGTCTGGCTAGCCCTGCTACCTTTACATTCTTGATTGACAGAATCAAATAGCTTTAAAAACACGTGACCTTGTCTCCATTGTTCTCTGGATGAGAATGTGACAGATCAACAATCACAGATTTTAAACCTATTCCCTGCTTTTCACTGACTGGAGACAGGTGCTTGGTGGATATTAGCAAAGCCATTAATGGGTCAAAGGCTTCCTTCCAGAGGCAAAGAAACCTGAAAAAAATATTCAGCTTCAGGCTGAAACAAGTTCTGCTAGTCAAGAGAGTAGATGCTAATTTTTCTGCAGGGTGGTTCTGGATTATAGAATTGAACCCAATTTGCTTAATTGTTTGCAATCAAGGTTGGTTTGTATAAGAAAGCAATATCAAGATTGAGTTTATTTTAAAATGCCTCCTGCCAGTTTGAGTCATAGACACAGCATGGAAACAGACCCTTCAGTCCAAATTGTCCATGCTGACCAGATATCCCAACCCAATCTGGTCCCACCTGCCAGCACCCAGCCCATATCCCTCCAAACCCTTCCTATTCATATACCCATCCAACTGCCTTTGCAATGTTGCAATTGTACCAGCCTCCACCACTTCCTCTGGCAGCTCATTCCATACACATACCACCATCTGAAAAAGTGTCTTAGGTCCCTTTTGTATCTTTGCCTTCTCACCCTAAATCTATGCCCTCTAGTTCTGGACCCCCCCCCCCAGGAAAAGACCTGTGTCTTTATCCTATCCATGCCCCTCATGATTTTATAAACCTCAAAGGTCACCCCACAGCCTCTGCTGCTCCAGGGAAAATAGACTATTCAATCTCATTAGGAAGCAAATTATTAAAAACTGAGACCAAGTATGGCTCAATACTTGCCCATGGTCAGTACATGAAGGCAGACTAGTCAAAGAGACACTACTTGGATCAGTGGTGAGTACTGCTGCCCCAGCAGAGGAGTTTGATGACAGTGCAAACTCCACATGGACATTCCTGGTGCCTGCATAGGTTTCCTCCCAGTCCAAAGATGTGTAGATTAGATGAATTAGCTATGCTACATTGACCAAAATGTTCAGGGATGTCTAGGCTAGGTACATTAGTTAGGGAAAATGGGTCTGGGTGGAGATACTCTGGAGGTTGTGTGGACTTGAACAAATGGTCTGTTTCTACACTGTAGGGAATCTTTCCTCAAATAGAGACTGCAATTCTCAGTAGTGATGTTACAGAATGATTACTTACATTTAGATTAATATTTAATTGTTGGATATGTAACAGAATGCAAGTTCTGGTTTACTCTTGAGAACCAGTTTGATCTGGTCATGTAAAATTAACTTTGTCCCTACACTAGTAGTGAATAAATAGGTGTGTGTAGTCTTTTCCTTGATACTTGAATTACTGCGTGGTTGGACTCAATGGAATTTTACACAATGAGCAAATAGAACTACCAGCTGGAATTTGCACTTTGCAGAACAGCAGCAAACCACAAGATGGATATCTGGAGCAAGCCAATTGTTTTAAGTAGTGGTGTTGATAGTGGTACAGTCCCTACCAGGACTTGGGGGGGGGGGGGGGGGGGGATGTATAAAGCAAGCTTTTGCACCAAGCCAAACTTTTGGCTGAAGCTGGAGGCATTTTGGACTTTATGTCCTTAGTCCAGGAGCTTTCAACATTTGCTGTTCTAGGAGGTTTGGAATGGAACAAACCGGTCATGAAAATTTAAGCACTGGAATGTAATATATCTGGACAGTACAAAGAAAATGCAACCACAATAGAAACCATGATTCATGGGGTACAAGTCTGTAGTCAGATGGGTCTAAATTTAAACTACAAGCATAAACTACTGGCCTGATCTTTATGTTCCTTCATACAGTTCAAAGTATGATGTACTTGCAGCTGCCCCAATATCTACAAGATCACAAATAACAAATCAAAAGAAAATTGTGCTGTGCTAGTTTAATGGTCAAACATGATTTTACAGGAGCAGTGTCCATACAAATGTCTCAGAACATCAGTTAAACAGCTTAAATTTGGATAGTGACACTGAAGTTGCCAACAAAACATGATTTTTGCACATTTTGCCTGGAGTGCTGGCAGTTACTGTCTCAAAAGTTACTTTCAACCTTAGCAGAAGTTTGGAATGAGTTTGCTTTACAGCACTAGGGCTGCCACGGGCAGAAAACTCAGGTAGAGTTGGTAGGTTCACAGCTGGAATTTGATTGCTCTAGGAACACAAACATCTTTAGAAAGTCAGGAAAATGCAAAAAGCTTTCAGAAATATTCTGCCCAATTTACAGCATGATATTTGACAGTGTTAAGAAATAAGGCTGTGGCAACCCTACTGAATAGGCATAATCTTCTGCATCAATAGTGACACTGATCCATACTTCATAATTTTCACTTTCACAATGATTTCTGGCCAAAAACAAGATGTCTTAAAATGATCACTCCCTTAAAGCATTGTGGATAAAATTTATGAACTGTAAAAATCTCATGATGAAAAGGCAGTCAGTCAGTCTTCGAGACATGCCAGTGTCTCTACTTTAAGCTCTGCTTACGGATACAAGACCAGGTTGATCAGCCTGGCTATTGATCCACATTCGAGTGGCAGTAGATCTCACTAGTTACGTTCAGAGGGTCTGTATCAAACCTCTCAACTCAAATGTTCCCTGACCAGGTCAAATGTGGCAGACCTGGTAGCAATTTCTTAACTGGGGCAACTGCCAGGACTCCTCCTTCCAAAAGGGAAGTTTATTTCAAGGGGAGAAGATTAACAGAACCCACAAGTATCACATGAATATGGTGATTCCAATTATGCAAGTCAATGCTGCAGATACCACCAGGCTACAATTAAAATTTTACAGTTTCAAAGATAGAAATGCAGAACAAATGAATAGTGTAAAGTATAAGAAAAAGACATTAGACAAGTCTCAATGAAATTTTTAGCTCTGACCACAATACTGCTTAGGCAACCTCTTCATCCTCCTCAAATTCACCCTCTTCCTCAGCTGTAGCATCCTGATATTGCTGGTACTCAGATACCAGGTCATTCATGTTGCTCTCAGCTTCTGTGAACTCCATCTCATCCATGCCCTCACCAGTGTACCAATGCAAGAAGGCTTTCCTCCTGAACATGGCAGTAAACTGCTCAGAGATGCGTTTAAACAGCTCTTGGATGGCTGTACTGTTGCCAATAAAGGTGGCAGACATCTTGAGGCCTCTGGGTGGGATGTCACAGACAGCAGTCTTGACATTATTGGGGATCCATTCAACAAAATAGCTGCTGTTTTTGTTCTGGACGTTCAACATCTGTTCATCCACCTCTTTCATGGACATGCGACCTCGGAAAATGGCAGCAACGGTCAGGTAGCGGCCGTGTCGAGGGTCACAGGCTGCCATCATGTTCTTGGCGTCAAACATCTGTTGGGTAAGCTCAGGTACTGTCAGGGCACGGTAATGCTGGCTACCACGGCTTGTCAGAGGAGCAAAACCTGGGATGAAGAAGTGCAGGCGGGGGAAGGGGACCATGTTCACTGCTAGTTTACGCAGGTCAGCGTTGAGCTGACCAGGGAAACGTAGACAGGTTGTTACACCACTCATGGTGGCTGATACAAGGTGGTTCAGGTCACCATAAGTGGGAGTTGTGAGCTTGAGGGTTCGGAAACAGATGTCATACAGAGCCTCGTTGTCAATACAGAAGGTCTCATCTGTGTTCTCTACAAGCTGATGGACAGAGAGAGTTGCATTATAAGGCTCTACTACAGTGTCTGACACTTTTGGTGAAGGCACAACGCTGAAGGTATTCATGATTCTGTCTGGGTATTCTTCACGGATTTTACTAATGAGGAGTGTGCCCATGCCAGAGCCAGTACCACCACCCAGTGAATGGGTAAGCTGGAATCCCTGGAGGCAATCACACCCCTCAGCCTCCTTCCTCACCACATCCAGAACAGAGTCAACTAGTTCAGCTCCTTCTGTATAGTGACCTTTGGCCCAGTTGTTCCCAGCACCACTTTGCCCTGAAACAAAGGATGCCATGTTTTTAGTAAATTACATTTTGCAACAAAGGTTAGTTTTAATTTTGCAACTAGTACTAAACAAAGTGCAAGTTAAATTATATTGCTGGGTACACCCTTCATTCACATAGGGCAACAGCAGCTTCTACCAGGAACTAGTCACTCATTACAGTTCAGATGCAATTAATTGGATTGTGCACTTGAGGCAAAGTAGTGAAAGAATTGAGTAAGTGAAAATTCCTTTTAGTACACAGCTGGAGTTCAGCTCTTAAGCTGAAACTATTGCAATGTCTGATTTCATTAAAAATGTTAAACCATACAGGTTAGAATTTTTGATAAGTGTAGGACATGAGCCACTGGCTGGCCAGTATTTTAATGCTTGCATCTAGCTGCCCTTGAAAGTAGCGGCAAGCTATCTTGACCCATAGCAATCCACATGTGGGTTGACCCCCAATGCTCTTTGGGTGCAATTCCAGGATTTTGACCCAGTAGTCAAGGAATGGCAATATTTCCAACTCAGGATGGGTGAGTGACTTGCAGGGGGTGATGTTCCCATATGTATCTGCTGCTCTTGTCCTTCTAAAGGAAAGTACTTTATGGGTTGGAGGAACTGAATTTCTGCAGTGCATCTTGTAGGAAGACACTGCAGCTACCATGGAGGGGAGAGTGGATGCAGTGCCAATCAAGCAGGCTACTTTGTCCTGGATGGTGTCAAGCTTTGGATCAGCTTCAACAGCACACTAGACTCCTGATGTGTGAATGGGCAGGCTTTGGGCAGTCAGTCAGTTACTTGCTGCCCTGTTCTACCCTCTGACCTGCTCCTATAGTAGATGTTTAGGTGTTAGGCTGATTGATTGACAGAAAGCAGAGGTAGAACTGACAGCACAAATGATCTCCTTCAGATAGAGATCATGCAAACATCAACAGGCTCCAGAGAGAGATCAAGTCAAGATTTGTATTCTGATCAATGAAAAGGAATAAGCCTGTGAATTAGAAGGATTACTATCCCTGTCTAAACAGGATAACCTTGACATACATGTAGGAATAAATAAAGAATAAGTGATATTATTCCATAAACCTATGGAAGTACCATTTAACTGAGTTTTTTAACCCATCTAGAGACAACTCAAATTTTAGCACATGACTCTTCATTGAGACCAGTAGCACTTTACAAGAGCTACCAGCTGTCTCAGCTATTTACACAAGCTTCACTTACCAAACACAAAGTTATCTGGCCTGAAGATCTGACCAAATGGCCCAGAACGTACAGAGTCCATAGTACCAGGTTCCAGGTCCACAAGGATAGCACGAGGAACATATTTGCCACCTATTGAAAGTTTGTAGGGTTAGATTACTGCTACATAGCAAGCTCAAATCAAAAATAGGTAACAGACAGACGGAGGAGTACCTGAAGCTTCATTATAGTAGACATTAATTCTCTCCAACTGCAGGTCAGTGTCACCATGGTAGGTTCCAGTGGGATCAATGCCATGTTCATCACTGATAACTTCCCAAAACTGAAGACAGAATATTAAAACATCAAGCTCATGTTGTGGCTAATACATGTCTACAATTATAATTCCAGGCTGAACGAGCAAACTGCTTTTAGCACTTTAATGCAGGACTTTTTTTAAAAAAGGTTTTGCATTTGCTCCCACTGACTTGAAATACATTTGTTGCATAGTACCTTTCTCTGCACTGGTGATGAATTATCTGTGGGTGAATGAGAATTTATTTTCACTGACCTTTTAAACATCTGGACATTAACTGGAAACAATGAAAGCTATTTCTATCCTTTGGAAAGCTCCCTCTAGCCACAGAAAAAAGGAAAACTATTAGTACAGCAAGCTTGCACAGCCTAATAATGAGCAAGTCACCATCACGTTAAAGGAATTACTGTTGTAACCACAAAGCAGACTAGTTTTGAAGAGGAAAAACAATCCTGAGCCAGATCATATTTTCAGACTTAAGGGTCTTTGCCTCTTTCTTCCCCCCTCTTTCTTCTGAATAAATAGGTAATAAAGCAAAAAAAACCTAGTCTGCAAAGGGATTCAGACCAGATAAGGAGGCAAAAACATGAGATTGAATTAATATGGAAAGCTGGGGTTAGGCACTTTGAGGGGAAGATTTAAATGGAAAATAAACCTTAGGAATGATATAATGACATTAGAGGTTGTACTATGTACAATAATGATACTGGACTTGAAGTTATGCTTGGAGTCAGGAGTAATGCACTGCCTGCAGTGATGTCACCTATTCAAGACAGGAGGAGTTTCTTCTCAGTACTGTATCTGTGAAATTCATTACCGTAAGGGCTGCAGATACTATTGAGCTTATGCAAGACTGATGTATGAATTTTTAAGTGATTGAGAATCAATTATTAGTAGAGGCAGAAAAGTTAATTTAGGAACATCAGATGAACCAGTTTTATTGAATGATGAAGCAGACTTAATGGTCTAATTGCCTACTGCTCATTTATCTTAGGGTCTTGTATCTGGCAGCAAGCCTCTTTCAACAAGTTCTGTTCACCCCCTAAAGCCATCCCTATGCAATGTTCCTGCATCCACAGTCCTGTTACGTTTATGCTATCCCACACTAAATTCTGCTAAGCTATTGTCTTTAGTCAGATGTGGGCCTCTGCTCTCTCACCTCCAATTTAAATCAAATGGGGAAAAAAAAATAAATCAGACCTTAAATGTTGTGTAGGTGTGTAATGTACCTTTAGGAGGGTGAAAGCTGGTAAGGACTGACCGAAAGCAGTGTGCTAACAATTTAAAATTTAACAGTTGGTTGTGAAACAAATAGCTGGAGATGCATTGCCATGGTACACAAATTTTAATTTGGCTAGTTTAAATTATGCCCATTGATACCAAAACCCAATCAAATTTGAATGTTTTGATGACATCAAACCAACAAGATGGTCTGATGTTTTGGGGTATATAAAATTAGGTATTTTTGAACAGCTGGGGAGAACTGAACAGCAAAGAGCAGCTCAACCAACTGTTAACAATAGCTCTCTGAAAGGTACCTGTCTGTAAGTCATCATAAGATGAACGATGACTACTGGAATCTAGAGAAAGTTCAACATCTGAAGACAACTGGTTTGGAAATGTGTTTTTGTAAACCTTAAAAATTGGGGTTTTCTTTAAAAATCAGAACAGTACTGTAGAGAGAGGTAAAATATAGGTTTAAGAGAAAGTTGTAAATAGTTGTCTAATGCTCACTTGAATTTAAAAATTGTTAATTTCTTTAAATAGTAATATTTGGGATAGTTCTTTGCCACTCAATCTCATACCATAATCTGAAACTGTCTGGTTTGATTTAAAGGGGTTTACCATGTCATAAACCATATTATTGCTCTGACTCCAGTCACTTATTCTATTATTTCCTTTGCTTCATTTAGGTATAATTCAGAATTCACCATCCAGCCAAGATTTTGATAGCCTCTAATAGCTACTTTAGTTTTGAAGCTATTTTAAATATGCTCTTACATCCAGGGCCTCCTGCTTTAAGAAACAAAATCTACATTCATTGTTGATCCCTAGAACCAGGTTTAAAATTTTTTCTGCACTCCATCAACCCTTACCATAGGTGTCTCATTGCAAACCTCCATTACCAGGAGGACAACTTGCCATCATTGTGCCCACATTCCCTATAATCACTTGAATACAAATTGAACTCTTTCTGGGATGCAGCTTGCTTTGCAAAATATCTTTTGCATTTCAGCTTTCAGTGATTACTGCCCTTGACAAAATTGCACCAGTGTGAACATCCAAAGTGGCAGTTCATGACAATTACAGTAATTCATATTAAGCCAGGTGATAGTTTAATATTGAAATGTTAAAAAAATCTGATATAATAAACTTTAGGTTTCCTCCCAAACTCCATACGATTTATTCTTCCTTTCCACTCAACTGGGTAAATAAATGAAAGTGAATGGTCAACTGAAGCCAAGGCCAATTTAGTGCTTTAAACCCATGGCTGTACTCAGTGCAAGTACCAATACATAGTATGCGATGGGGCAAAAACATGAGCTCTTACTTGATATTTAAGTGGCAAAACTCAGAATTTTTCATACAAATAAAATGTATCTGCAATCACTATTTAATACTTTAAAAGGCCTAATTTAAAACACCAAAAGTAGAGAATGCAAATGTTGAAAATAGGTCAATTCCTGATATTTGGTATCAGGTAATTGCCATCCCACTCAACAGCATCTTTTTACAAAGAATTGCTGTTAAGTGGCCTTTCTATACCAATGTCTTAAGTTTTCAAAGAGATGTCAGAGCTCAGTCAATTTACTCATACAAAGTATCCTATACCCATGATTTCCAATAAAGTCTCATGGGTGAAATATCAACCTGATGGTAAAAGCAGTTGAAAATGGCAGAGAATTCAGAGGCATTGCAACCAAGAATCTTACACTGGATAAAGCAAGGTAAAGCTCACACCTCCAATTATGTGATCCACATTAGTGTGGGAGCTTGTTTTATGCACATTACAGCAATGACTACAGATCAAACAAGTGGCTGAGAATGTCTTGAAGAGGCTGTTCCCTCTTCACACCACAGATCCCCTTTCCAGGAGCCAAGCTAAAATCTAGTAGTTAAAACACATTTCTTTAACAGCATTTTAAGAAAGTTTTAAAAGTCTAGAAATTTGAACCAGTCACTATCAGTGAGTGCAAGCCAATTAAATTATGAAAATCAAATCACTTCAGTTGTATTCAAACTTAAGACAATGAGTCATTGCTGTACTAAGCACCAAATCTACCAGTTTTAGTCTTCCACAACTTCACTGCACAATTACATTTTTCCAAATCTCAAACTTCAGATCTGGCAAATCGTCAGAAGAGTTCATGGTAAGCATTAGTTTGGCTCTACACAGAAGCATTGTAGTGGGTAGTAATGTTGAGACACCAAGAAGAGTGCACCTGTTAGCAGTGCTTCAGATAATAAGCCTCCATTTTGGTAGCAGATATCTATCAAGTGGAAAAGAGGGTGTCATCTTCAGTTAAGAATCCACCTGCAAAAGGGTGGATACTGCACCCGGTTAGACGTCACCGTCAAGCTTAATAGCATCCTCTATCCCAATTCATTAACTAACGCAATTTTGATAAGAAACTGTCTCAAAAAAGTGAAAAGGACTACAGTCGCATCGTTTAATCTAGTGTCAAACCAATCCCACTTTAGAAAAAAAACATTCCTAATGAAGGGGCGTGAACTCTTTCCTAATTAAAATATCGAACTTCCACAAGGGTTAGTTAAGCCCCATCCTGAAATATCAGCATCGTTAAGCTTACTAAAAAAATACCGTGAAGAGCCGCACGCTGATAAAATCCCCACAAAGGGAGGCGCCCTTCTCTTTGTAATTCCCAGCAACGTTGATCAAAACCCAACTAAAATCACCAAAAGAATGCAGCCTGCGCGTTTCCCGCTGCAATAACCGGTTACTCCGACTTTAGTTAACAAACCCATAAAAAAAAAGGGGAAGCTCTGACTGGGATTAATCACCTCCCACCCCAGAAACAACACCGTTGATGATCAGGCGACATTAGAGATGCCGGATGCACACTGACGGCGCTGCCCACGATCTTAATCCTCAACGCGGGATTACTCCCGTGGACTAACCCCCATGATGGGGGGAGCCTGAACCCCACCCCTCCCGCCGCCGTCGCCCTCAGTGACCGAGGCCGGTTGGAGCCGGGCTCCCCGCAGAGGCCGATGCCGCCCATCCCCCGTCTCACACACGCTGCACAATCAGGGAGTGGCGCTGCAGGGCGGCCATGCTGGAAAGCCGCGGTACAACTAGGCCGCGCCGCCCAGGCCAGCCACCAACAACCACACACCTTGGCCCCGATCTGATTGCCGCACTGGCCGGCCTGAACGTGCACGATCTCCCTCATCCTGGCTGCTTTGAGGGGGCTACTGGAGGCTAATTTTAGTTTTTCTCCTTATTCCAAACGCTCCTCCCCTACTACGACGACCACAAAAGACCGAGAAGCGCAAAGTGCAGTGCTACCGCCCGCGCGGCGCCTTTTATTGTAGCCCTGTGTATCCCGCCCACTCCTGCTCTGTCTGATGCTGATATGTCCACAGTTTTGTCTATCATATAAGGCGTCCCGCCGTCCTTGGCTCTGATTGCTCAGCCTGCCTGTGCATCAATGTACCGCGCCCATTGCGCTGGTGTTCGCAGTGTTTCGTCTTCCATTGGCTGGACTCTGCTGCCTGGCCCGGAACAGCCCCGCCCATTCATGGCTGCATTATGGCATTTTCAGCTGCACTCGCCTTTGCAGCATATGCAAAGTATAACGCACAATGGACTGATTGCAACAACCGCACGGTTCTTTGAGCATTTTTTTCAAAATTGCATTTTTATATTTAAATACTTTACTTTTTTAAATGCATATTCACATTTGCGGGTTTTACATAGTTTTCGTCATCGGTCGGCAAATATGCGAGACTTGTCTGCTTCATCTCATTCAATGCAGCAGATTCATGATTTCCAATGTATTATTTGTCTTGTTAAAAATAATAACTTGCATTAATGCAACACTTTCCATCAATATCAGACATCTCAAAGGGTTTTGCGGCCAATCAGGGAAGGAGGCCATTCAAGACCATTGCTCACTCTCCAAATGAACATCTCAACTGGTGCAATCCTATCACTATCATTCTATCACTCAGCCAATTTGGTAGCCACGTTGTAAAACGAAGTGCCTTTTGAATTGTTGTCATACAGAAGCTAATATATACACAACAAATTCCCGAAAACTGTAAAGTGATAAAGGCCAGATAGTCATTATTATGAATGAGGGGTGGATATTCTAAAGTACATTAAGACTAACACCCCTGGTCTTACACATATATAAACTAGGAGTAGTAGCAGACCACATCGCTTTACAAGCCTGCTCAACATTCAATAAGATCATAGTTGGTACCATTATCCACATGCTCACCTACCCCGATAATACTTCACTCCCTTGCTCATCAGGAATCTATCTACCTCTGCCTTAATAATTTTCAAAATCTTAGTTTCTATCTCTTTTTCTCAGAGAGGACTGTTTGTCTTCTCATCCTTGGCAAATTGAATCCAAAATTGGCTGAATGGTAGGAGACAGAAGGTGATGGTAGACAGTTGTGTAATACGTATAAATACCATAGATGAGAATGTGGGAGGATGGTATGTAAGTTTGGTGATGACACAAAGTTTGGCTGAATGGTTAATAGTGTGAAAGAATGTCTTTAGTTATAGGAAGGTTATTTGGTTATTAGGGTGGCATGGTGGCTCAGTAGTCACCCCTGCTGCCTCACAGCGCCAGTGATTGGGTTCAATTCCAGCTTCAGGCAACTGTCTGTGTGGAGTTTGACATTGTCCCCGTGTCTGCATGGGTTTCCACTGGTTTCCTCCCACAGACCAAAGATGTGCAAGTTAGGTGGTTTGGCAATGCTAAATTGCCTATACGTTTCAGCGATGTGTAGGTTAGATGTGTTAGCCATAGGAAATGCAGAGATAGGGTAGGGGGATGGATCTGGGTGGAATGCTCTTCGGAGGCTGGTGAGGACTTGTTGGGCCGAATAGCCTGTTTCCATGCCGTGGGGATTCTATGAGGTTAAGATATCGATTGGTTGGAGAAATGGGCAGATCAATAGCAGATGGAATTTAACTCATAAATGTATGAGGTGATGCACTGGGAAGAAGTAACAAGACAAGGGAGACTTCAATGAATGGCAGAATACTTAGGAGCTCATACGAACAGAGGGATTTGGTGTGTTAGGTGGCAGGACAGATTAATAAGGTGATTTTTAGTGTTTTTTAGATTCAAGTTTTATTGTCACATACTCAAGTATAGTGGTACAGGAGCACAGTCGAAAGTGTACAAGGTTGCTATTCTTTTTAGGTTCAAAAATAGACAATAAGTTTAAAAGTTCATTACTGCAGTTCTTCTCTGTATAAAGTAGAAAAATAATAAAGTTAACAATTAAACATTACAGTCTTTTCTTAAGCCGTGGGCCTGCAGGCACTCGACACTAGGCTTTCCTATGAGGGCTTGGTCTTTCTTGCTGAGTCCCACTGAGGATCGCCAGCCACTTCGCCACTGACTGCCATCCAGGCTCGTGCTGGGCCCCAGCCGCTGCCATGCTCCATCAACTCTACTGCCTCCATGAGGTAAGTAAAAAAAAGAGAAAAACATGAGAAAAGCTGACGAAATGGATGAGATTCAGGCTCAAGAGCCCAGATGCTGCCTCCTCCACCGCCATCATCTTTAGAAGGCATAGGAGACACTTGTTTTATCAGTGGTACAGTAGATTACAAGAGCAGGGAGATTATGTTGGAGGATTACAATGTAGGTAGGATTACAATATTTCTGTCTTTTCTGAATCCTTTCAGGGCTTTCTTTCCTGTGTGTTGAGGGTGTTCCCTTCCTTCTTCCTGCTTGGTGTTGGTGCTATTGTCAGTCTGATGACCTGCTGGGTTTCTTCAGTAAGTCTGTTGTCTTTCAGGATTGATTCCATTGCTGCTAGGAAATCCTTTTAGTCTGCGTTCTTGCAGTTGTAGTTCATCCCTCGTACTAGGATGGCTTTTTCCGTGTCTGTGAGTGGTTGGCCTGATAGCTTCTTTATCCAGATTTCTGAATTGTCTGTGTTATTCTTGTGTGCCAGCTTGTCCAGTTTTTCTTGTCGGGTTAGTCTTTTCTTTGTCTTGGTCCACTGTTGTGTTAGACCCTTTGTCATCATGAAACAGAACAAATTGAATTAAACCCACAAACTCATAAACAACATCCTTACTGGTATAACATTCACCAAAGATGAAGAGAACAATAACAGACTACCCTTCCTGGATGTCACAATGGAAAGAACAACCAGTGGAGGCCTACAGACCAGAGTCTATAGGAAAGCCACAAACGCAGACCAGATACTCAACTACAGAGCAACCATCCCAACACTCACAAACGGAGCTGAATCAGGACATTATTTAAACAACCCACAACACACTGCAGCACCTAGAAACTACGAACAGCTAAAGAAAAATACTTATACAATGTGTTCAAGAACAACGGGTACCTGATAAGCACAGTCCGCTGATTCTTAAACAACAAATCTAAACAGGAAGACACAACACGCCCAGAGACTCTAGCCACACTACCATACATCAAAGACATCTTGGAGATGATGACTAGACTACTCCAACCCTAGACATCATAGTAGCCCACAAACCTTCCAAGACACTGAAACAGGTACTGACGAAACTAAAGGACTCTGTAACAAGAACCAGCAAAATGAACCTGTCCCCATGACTTGTCCTACCTGCCTATCTTCTTTTCCACCTATCCACTCCACCCTCCTCCCTGATCTATCACCTTCACCCCCTCCTCCACTCACCTATTGTACTCTATGCTACTTTCTCCCCACCCCCACCCTCCTCTCATTTATCTCTCCACCCTTTAGGCACTCTGCCTGTACTCCTGAAGAAGGGTTTTTGCCCGAAGCGTCGATTTTACTGCTCCTCGGATGCTGTCTGAACTGCTGTGCTTTTTCAGCACCACTAATCCAGAATCTGGTTTCCAGCATCTGCAGTCATTGTTTTTACCCAGCAAAATGAACGTCACATACAAATAACCTGCAAGGACTGTAACAAAAACTACATCGGACAGACAGGCCACCAGGGTACACGAACACCAACTAGCCATCAAAGAACATGACTAACTATCAGTAGTGTCCTTACACACAGACGAAGAGAGACACCAGTTTGACTGGGACAATACATCCATTCTAGGACAGGCTAAATAAAGACACAGACGGGATTTCCTAGAGGCCTGGCCTTCAAATTGGAACTCCGTTAACAAACACATCGATTTGGACCCCATTTACCAACCCCTCAGAAAAAGTATCAGAAGTGATATCACCCACCTTAACAGACCAAGACACATAAATAGAAAGCGGGACAGAACACCAGTGCTTCAACGGAGGCTCACTGATGATGTTACCTAGCATAGTGATGAAACGTCTGAAAACAAATCTACCGGTTCAGCGAACAAATGTACAAAAAGAACCACAACCTGAGCTACAAATCTTCTCAAAAATCTTTGTAATTTCTTACAATCTTGGACAGAGCAGTTGACTTACCCTGCTGTGATGTATCCAGATAGGATGTTTTCTATGGTGCATCTATTAAAGTTGGTAAGAACCATGTGGACACACTGAATTTTCTTAGTCACCATACTGTAGGAAAGATGTGATTGAACTGGAGGGGATGCACAAGAGATTCACCAGGATCGTGCCTGGTTTGGAGCATTTTAGCTACAAAGAGAGGCTGATTAGGTTTGGGCTGTTTTCTTGACAGGAGAGAAGGCTAAGGGGCAGATATGATTGAGGCATATATGATTATGAGGGGCATGGACAAGGTAGATAGGAAGCAACTGTCCCCCTCATTTGAATGGTTAATAATGAGTGGGCATAATTTTAATGTGAAGGGCAGGAGGTTAGAAAGGACTTGAAGAAAAATATTTTCCCCCAGAGGGTAATGGGAATTTGGACTGTCGTGGAGCATATTAGAGACAAAAAAAAACTGCAGATGCTGGAATCCAAAATAGACATGCAGGAGGCAGGAGGCTGGAAGAACACAGCAAGCCAGGCAGCATCAGGAGGTGGATAAGTCAATGTTTCAGGTGTAATCCTTCTTCAGGACTGTGGCCCCAATCCTAAAGAAGGGTTACACCCGAAACATCGACTTCTCCACCTCCTGTTGCTGCCTAGCTTGCTGTGTTCTTCCAGCCTTCTGCCTGTCTTTCAAGGGTAGTAGAGGCAGGAAACCTCACACCATTAAAAAAGTACGTGGATGAGCAGGTAAAATGTGATAACATTCAAGGCTATGGGCTGAGTGCTGAAAAGTAAGGTTAGTGTAGATAGGTCAGCACAGGGTTGCAGGGCCTAATCTGTGTTGTAAGACTCTAGACTCTATCTTAAATGGATGACCCCTTATTTTTAAACAGAAATCCTAGTTAGATCCATAGAACCATAGAAATACACAGCACAAGAGAGGGCCATTTGGCCCATCTTGTCCATGCCAACCCAAAGACACACCTAGGTGCCCTTTCTAATCCCATCTTCCTGCACACGGTCCACAGCCCTGTAGCTTACAGCACTTGGAATTCAGATCCAGGTACTTTTTAAAAGAGTTTAGGGTGTTAGCCTCCATCACCAGCTCAGGTAATGAATTCCAGACACCTATCACCCTCTGCATAAAAATGGTTTTTCTTCACACTGTCTCAAATCCTTCTGCCATTTAGCTTGAATCTATGACCCTGGGTTTTGAACTCTCTGCCAAGGGAAAAAGGTTCTTTTTGTCTACTATCTCTCTCTACCCCTCACAAGTTTGTATACCTTAATCACGTCACCCCCTTAGCTCTCTCTGTTCCAAGGAAAAAAGCCCCAACCTCTCTGATCTCTGCTCGTAGCTACAATTCTCCAGCCCTGGCAACATTCTGGTAAATATTTTTTGCACTCTTTCCAGAACAATTATGTTCTTCCTGTAATGTGGTAACCAGAACTGCACACCAGTTGTGGCCTCACTAATGTCTTATGCAGTTTCCTCATTATTACCCAACCAAACAAAGACAAGTCTTATACAATTAGAAGTAGATCCTTGGGCAGTGTTGTAGAATGGAGAGACTCTATCTAATCCTCAGCAGCAACAACACATCTAAAACCTTAGCAGAAAGCATGATATCTCCAGCATCTGCTCAGGTTTTAGATGCGTTGTTGCTGCTGAGGAGTTGATTCACGCAAAGAGAGTGTGCAAGAAGAACCACGACCTACACAAAGAGAAATTCCTACAATATTAGCAGTAAATCATTAATTCTTCATCACTATATTCTTTACTCTTTTCACTTAATTCATTCATAGATGAACTATTACTTCACTCTCCCTTTGTTGCATCAGTAGAAAATACAAATGTACAATTCTTCAGAGGACCTGATCGATCTTCATTCAATCATGTGGGAGCAAGTAGCAGCTTAACCGTTTTCCAAACTGGTAGAAAGAGACAAAAGAAGATGTAAACTTATGCCCAATGATTTGGATGTGAACATAGGAGGTATAGTTAGTAAGTTTGCAGGTGACAACAAAATTGGAGGTGTAGTTGAGAGTGAAGGAGGTTGCCTCAGAGTACAGCGGGATCTTCATCAGATGGGTCAATGGGCCAAGGAGTGGCAGATGGATGTGACAAATGTGAGGTGTTGCATTTTGGAAAAGCAAATCAGGGCAGGACTTATACACTTAATGGTAAGGTCCTGTGAAGTGTTGCTGAATAAAGAGAGCTTGGATTGCAGGTTCATAGTTCCTTGAAAGAGGAGTCTCAGGTAGGTAGGATAGTGAAGAAGGCATTTAGTATGTTTTCCTTTATTGGTCAGAGCATCGAGTATAGGAGTTGGGAGGTCATGTAGTGGCTGTTCAGGACATTGGTTAGGCCACTTTTGGAATATTGCGTGCAATTCTGGTCTCCCTCCAAGAAGAAGGATGTTGTGAAACTTGAAAGGGCTCAGAAAAGATTTACAAGGATGTTGCCAGGGTTGAAGGGTTTGAGCTATAGGGAAAGGCTGGGGATGTTTTCTCTGCAGCATCGAGGGCTGAGGGGTGACCTTCTAGAGGTTTATAAAATCAAGAGGGGCATGGAAAGTGTAAATAGACAAGGTCTTTTCCCTGGGGTGGGGGAGTCCAGAACTAGAGGGCATAGGTTTAGGCTGAGAGGTGAAAGATTTAAAAGAGATCTAAGGAGCAATGTTTTCACGCAAAGGTGGTGTGTGTATGGAATAAGCTGCCAGAGGAAGTGATAGAGGCTGGTACAATTATAACATTTAAAACACATCTGGATCAGTATATTAATAGGAAGGGTTTAGAGGAACATGGGTTAAGGGCTGGCAAATGGGACTAGTTTAATTTAGGATATCTGGTCGACTTGAACGAATTGGACTGAAGGGTCTGTTTCCATGCTGTACATCTCTATGACTCTATCTTTCTCGAGTGACTAAAATGCGGAAATCTCAGTCTGATGATGTCTGTGCCTTCCAAGAAGAAGCATGGAGAAAATATACACCCTATACATCCTCCAAGGGAACCAAGAACAAAGTTAAACAGTGACACCTCCATGCAGAATAGAATCAGTGCATAAGTAGTTTAAGAGTTGAACGAAAGTCTTTTTTTGGGGGGAGTGGAGGAGTTAGAGTCATAGAGTCAAATAGCAAGGAAACAGACCCTTTGGTCCAACCAGTCCATGCCAAACATAATACCAAACTAAACTAGTCCCACCTGCCTGCTTCAGGGGTCAATAACTACGACGCTAATTGCTAAAGTTTTAATCGTATTCATGTCTCTCCATGTCATGTAAATAGTCAATAAGTGTTCACTGGTTAGCAAAAGCATATTTTATAGCTGTGTTCTATCAGAGGTGCCAGAGCATGGATATGATATTAATATAAGTTTAACATTTTCTCTTTCTCAATTATGAAGACTGATATAAAGTGATTATGTTGCAGGACTGTGTTATCCTCAATTGGACGTGCAGTATTATTTGTGCCTGTCTTTCAGAGCACCTGATCTTATTAATTACTATTTGGGATGGTAAATAAGTATGTAACTCTGCACCATTAAGACAATTAATGGATGTTGTTGACGAGCTGCTAAATGTGTTTGCATCATGACTGTGAACATTTATAACATTTTCCACCCTGTGAGTCATGACACTTCACCTCTTCTGACTTTGCAGGATCTTTTTCAAGAAATATGGTAGTGGAAAATGGGATTGGCAGAGATAAGTATTTGATGACCAGCACAGACATGAAGGGCCAAAGAGCCTCTTTCGTTGCTGTAAAATCTATGACTCCGTCTCATCCAAAAGTTGATTCGAATGACGTTGCAATACTGCTATAGTACTGCAATAGAGCTTCAGCTACAAATGCTGTGACAATAGATTCACATGGGAGTAGGCCAGTGTGAAGCATAGATTTGTTGAGCTGAATCGCTTATCTCTGTGCTGTAAAATACTTTGTAATTTTGGTTTCAATAAGCAGATTATGTTTCCTAAAACACAAGCCAATAGTTACACATGTAGAACAAGTGGACTCCTTTGGGGCTTTGTGATTTTATGATGCTGGCTGTTTCAGACAGAATTAAAAATTGCCTCTTGAATGTGATAGGAGGATGCACAGCTATCGATTTACAGTAATGATCTAAAATGAAAATAGAAAGCAGAAATATATCGATCCAGGTGTAAGTACTTATCACACACTGAAGAGTTTTACACAGAGTAAACTTGGACTTATTCAGAAAATTTAATCACAAAAACTGAAATTTAGGCAAGACCTGACAGTAATTGGCAATTCAAAAGGGAAAATTTTTTTGCTCAAAATTTCTGAAAAATCTAATATTTCTCCAGTTCTTAACAGCAAGCCTTTATCATGGACAAAGCTGAGTGGGGGTATATTTAAATTACAATTGCTTTTCCCCTCTGGAGCCCAAGATAGCGAGGTATTATTTGATTTACTCCTTTCCCTTTTCAGTCCCATCCTTTACTGAGAAAGGCCATAGGGTGTTCCCCAACCTCTGGCTTGGAGTTTATCAACAAAGCATTCAAAATGTAGGGGAATTTATTTGTTAATCAATTCACGCACAAACAATCCAGAATTTAGGAAATAGAAGAGCAAAAGTAATAGTTCACAAAATACAAGTTTTGGTAAATCTGTGGTTATCTTTAAAATTAATTCATTTGAGTTACAATATTCTAGAGGTCAGTATTGAATATAAGTTTCTTTTGTGATCAGGGCACATTAATTTCCCTTCTTACTGGTATAACTTCCTTTCAACCAACGACTTGGAGACAGAAATGGAGGGAATCTTGCTCTCCTTCTGAAGGTCAAACAGCAACTCACTTAGAATCTCAGAATTAAGCCACTCAATAAACTTGTATTTCAATCATGTGACAATGTTAAGGGATTTCTGCTGCTGATAGCCCACCTCAGTGGGCTAATTGGAATGGCATTAAGCTAATAGTTTGGCTTTACCTCCCTCATTGGAGTTTCCACTGTGAGGCAATGAAGTACGGTGTGTTCTGCTATAATGCAGTAGTTGCGTTCTCGTGCAACTTCGTGTCACAGAAAATCGCACAATAGAAATAATGGGGCCTCTGGTTAAACAGGGTTGGAACAAGCCACCAAAAATATCAGTAAAAATTGAAACAAAAGTAGTAATTAGCTTAACACAAACAATAGCACATTGTAAGTAAATGTTAAAATCATATATACTTAACAAAGGTTTAAGGGGTTTCTGAGTTTGCTGAGTTACCGTACTGTTTTAAGACGGAGCTGAGGGTCATCACCAGCATCATCATTACTTTCAGGTGTAGTTCTGGGTACAGGTTTACGATGAAAGAAAATATTTAGTCCAGAGGTGGATGGCTGTGGTTTATTATCCTCTGACTGTTTCTTGGGGGTTGACTTAAAAAAGGCACCTAGATATTGCTGCTTTGCCATCTTTCTTCTTTCATGAAGAAGCTGTTCATAGGGTTCCAGGTAAAACGTTCTGCCATGAACTGCTATCCTGCTGTGTTCTGCATTGTAATTATTGTCTTCTAAGTGCTTCTCAACTTCCCTCAGGATAGAAGACAAAAGAAAGGTGGAAAGTTCTCATGGTGCTGGACTTCATTGTCTTCATCTCGAGCTTCAATTCCCCCTGCAGCAACAAGTTGTTTTAGATCAGTCTTGATATCTATAAATCCAACTTGCTTTGCAAGAGCGACACAACGTTCTTTGTTTCTGGAAGCTCCTCTGACGGTTCAACTTCTTTAAAATCATGAAGAAAGTCTGGGAGAAGCTTCCACCAAACTGCATGCAAACAGGCCTTACTGACATCATCCCAGGCCTCCTCAATAACATCAATAGCATTCTTATTGTTAAAACCCTTCCAAAATTAAAGAACATTGTCCTCATTATCCCCCTCAGTAGCGGCGATAAGCTTCCTGATTGTGCGCCTTAAATTATAAGCTTTAAAAGTTGCTGTTGCATCTTGGTACATGGGTTGAATGAGAGAGGTTATGTTCGGAGGTAGAAATAGCACTTTGATGTTTTCAGAAAGCCCACCAATGGTGGGAGGATGGCTTGATGTATTGACCAAAATGAGAAGAATCTTGAAATACAGACTTTTTCTCCTGCAATAATTTCTAAAAACATCCTCGAAAACATCAACAATAAGGTCAGAAAAGATTTGCCCTGTCATCCAACCTCTTTTGCCTGACCGGAAGTAAACATCTTGAGTGGACTTAAGGTAACCAGGGATGGAATTGCATAATAGTCAATGGGAGTTCACATTTTAAAAAAAATTCCCCAATTTACCAATTGCGTTACAGCCAAATCACGTTGACGAAATGCACATTATAGGAGAATGACCTGTAATTGTAAAAGCATTAGGGTAAATTTAACATTAAGGATCTTGGTTTCATCTTTTGTCCAGAGTTATCTGGAAGCAGTCAACTTGTCTCTTGAGTCTTTTTTGTCAGCTATAGCTGAAATGCTGATACAATGTAAGGGGAGCAGTAGCTTCTGGAAATACCTTCATGTATTCAACTTCGGGTATTTTATGAGTACAATAAGGTTGTTACTTTTAAAATTAATAGAATTTAAACACAAAATATGAAAGAAAATACTTTTGGATTTCTCTTCATGCCATCTGCCTAGGATACACTTAAAAAATCATTTGCTGGTGGATACATAATAATGTTCTTTAAATTATATTAATTAGCAACTTTAACATTGTGAAATGTGCCAAAGAGCTTTATATGAGAGTTATTAAACAAAACCTTACATTGAGCCACATATTAGAACCAGTGACCAAAAGCTTGGCCAAAACTTGGGATATGACGAAAATCCAATATTAACAGGGGCTAGAATTGTTAAAAATTAGAATTGTTAAAAATGGAGGTAATGGGGGATTCTTGGGCTGGATGAGGTCACAGAATACAGGTGGGTGATTTCAAGCGAAGTTTTGATGTTTGTAAAATCCAGGCATTACTGGGCAAGGAACAAAGCAGGTAAGTCTGCAAAGGCATGCTGGGTGAACAGGACTTGGTCCAAGTTCAGACATTGAGCATGGTTAACCAAGGAAGTTAAGGATAGTATAAAATTAAAAGTAAAAACAAACAACGTGGCAAAGATTAGTGGTAAATCAGAGGATAGGGAAAATTTGAAAAACCAACAAAAACCAACCAAAAAAAAATAAAGTTGGAGAAAATAACTGAGGGTAAACAAGCAATAATAAAGAAACTGACAGTGAGGGCTTCTTCAAATATATTAAAAAGAAAGAGGCCAAAGTAAACACAGGCCCCTTACAGAATGAGGCTGTGTAAATAATAAAGGGGACTCAGCAGCACCTTTTAATAAATACTTTGATCAGTCTTAACAATAGATTGTAGGAGAGGTGATTTCCCAGTGGTATCATCTATTAATCCAAAGACCTAGGTAATGTCTAGCTATGGCAGATGGTAGAATTTGAATAAGGAGTCTAATGATGACTATGAAACCATTGTTGAAAAAACCCATCTAGTTCACTGATGCCATCCTTACCCAGTCTGACCTATATGTGATAGCAATGTGATTGACTCTTAAACTGCCCTTTGCCCTCTATTGCAATTAATCTTAGCCAGCAATGCCTTCATGCTGTGAATGAATAAAAAAGATACCAAAAATATTAAAGCAAGGGGCAAAAAGTGGGGAAGGGAAATATAACTTTCACTGGCAGAAAAAGTACTTGTGAAACTAGGGGAATAAAGGCTGATGAGTTTCCTGATGGGTAGTGTCCTGGAACATTAAGGGAAGTAGCTACAGAGATGGTGGATGCACTGAGTCATCTTCCAAAGTACCTTCAGACAAATTTATTGGAGTTCTTTGATGAGAGCAACAAACAGGATAGATAAAGCAGATGTGATTTGTTTACATTTCTGAAAGGCATTTGATAAGGCTACTTAATAAGCCAAGAGCCCATCGTGTTGGGGATAGTATGTTAGAATAGGGATTAGCAAGGTGATATTGCCATTATCTCTTGACAGAGGATTGGCTAATGAGTAGGAGATTGAAAGTTGGGTTAAGGGGTGCACTTAGATCGCAACTGTGGGGTGCCAAAAGGATCAGTACTAAGCTTACACTTATTTATAACTCAGATTGCCAAGGTCTTCAGAGGAATATCGACCAGTTTAAGTGAGTCGGTAAAACTTGGCAGATAGAATGGGAAAATGTGAGGTTATGCACTTTGGCAGAAAGCACAAAGGAAAGATGAATATTATTTAACTGGAGGAAGATCTTCATGTTGTCATTGCCTACAGGAATAGTGCCAGAAGACTGCAGGATAGCAAATGTTGTCCCCTTGTTCAAAAAGGGGAGGAGAGACAACCCTGGTAATTATAGACCAGTGAGCCTTACTTCGGTTGTGGGTAAAGTGCTGGAAAAGGTCATGAGATGGATTTATAATTATCTAGAAAGGAATAATTTGATTAGGGATAGTCAACATGGTTTTGTGAAGGTTAGGTTGTGCCTCACAAACCTTACTGAGTTCTTTGAGAAGGTGACCAAACAGGTAGATTAGGGTAAAGGAGTTGATGCGGTGTATATGGATTTCAGTAAGGCGTTTGATAAGGTTCCCCACAGGAGGCTATTGCACAAAATACGGAGGCATGGAATTGAGGGGGATTTGGATCAGAAATTGGCTAGCTGAAAGAAGACAGAGGGTGTTGGTTGATGGGAAATGTTTATCCCAGAGTTCAGTTACTAGTGGGGTACCGCAAGAATCTATTTTGGGGCCACTGCAATTTGTTGTTTTTATAAATTACCTGGATGTGGGCGTAGAAGGATGGGTTAGTAAATTTGCAGATGTCACTAAGGTTGATAGAGTTGTGGATAGTGCTGAAGGATATTGCAGGTTACAGAGGGACACAGATAAACTGCAGAGCTGGGCTGAGAGGTGGCAAATGGAGTGTGAGGTGATTTACTTTGGAAGGAGCAACAGCAATACAGTTTACTGGGCTAATGGTAAGATTCTTGGTAATGTAGATGAGCAGAGAGATCTCGGTGTCCATGTACATAGATCCCTGAAAGTTGCCACCCAGGTTGATAGGGTTATTAAGAAGGCATATGGTGTGTTAGCTCTTATTGGTAGAGAGATTGAGTTTTGGAGCCATGAGGTCATGCAGCTATACAAAACTCTGGTTGCGGCCGCATTTGGAGTACTGCGTACAGTTCTGGTCACGGTTTTATAGGAAGGATGTGGAAGCTTTGGAAAGGGTTCAGAGGAGATTTACTAAGATGTTGCCTGGTATGGAGGGAATGTCTTATGAGGAAATGCTGAGAGACTTTTTTGTTAGGGAGAAGGCTGAGAGGTGACTTGATTGAGACATATAGATAATCAGAGGTTTAGATAGGGCAGACAATGAGAGCCGTTTTCCTCAGATAGTGATGGCTAGCACGAAGGGACATTGCGTTAAATTGAGGGGTGATAGATAAAGGACAGATGTCAGAAGTTGTTTCTTTACTCAGACAGTAGTAGGGACATGGAACGTCCTTCCCGGCAACGGTAGTAGAGTCGCCAACTTTAAGGCATTTAAATGGCCTTTGGACGAATATATCGATGAAAATGTAATAGTGTAGGTTAGATGGGCTTTAGGTTGGTTTCACAGGTCAACGCAACGTTGTGAGCTGAAGGACCTGTACTGTGCTATAATGTTCTATGTTCTAAGACTGCAGTAAGCAGTAGCATGGTTGGATTTGGGGAATCCTCACAAAAAGCTAGCATACAACAGCAGCAGGTAATTGGGAATGCAATTGAAATATTGTTCTTTATTTCAAATGGAAATGGAGGATGAAAACAGGGAAGTCTTGATATAACTGCACAAGGCACACCCATACCTAGAATGTTGTGAACTGTGTTGGTCCCCTTATTTAAGGGAAGATATCCTGACAACGGAGGTATATAGATGAGATTCAATAGGTTGATTCCAGATATGCAAGAATTTTCATATGAGGAGTGGTGAAGTAGATTGAGCCTGTATTCCTTGGAATTTAGAAGAACAAGAGGTGAGTTTCTTGAAATGTATACGATTCTTAGGGGACTTGACAGTGTAGATGTGGAAAGGATGTTTCCCCATGTAGGAGAGTCTAGCACCAGAGGGTAAATCTCAGAGTAAGAGTTTGGCCATTTAAGACATGAGGAAGAATTTCTTCTCTCAGAGGGTAGTCTGTAGAATTCTTTACTGGGGGGGATGTAGAGACTGGGTTGTTAAGTATATTCAAGCTGAGATGGACAGATTGTTAATCAGCAATTGTTAGGGAAAAGGGCAGGAAAGTGGTGTTGAAGATTATTGGATTGCTGTGAGCTAATTGAATGGCAGAGCTGACTTGATGGGCTGAATGGCCTACTGCTGTTCCTATGTTTGATGGTCTTACATACAGCAGAGTTCTAGTTAACAGCAACATGTACAGAAAGCTGCAAAAACACAAGAGGCTTCTTGAATTTAGTAATTATTTTCCGCTGAAGTTGAAATAAGTTCTTTGCCAAGGTCAAGCAATCAAATGCTAATCATCTTCACACCTTAATATAGAATTAAATATTGCTAAAAAAAGACATGAAGTTGAAGATTTTCATCTTGCACTCATCATGCCTAGGACAGAAATAACTCCACGAAGGCTGGGATTCCGTCACTAAGTCACCCATTATTTACATAGGACATGAGCTAGCTCAGAGGCAGCTCCTACAGTGAACAAAACCTCCGACACTTCTGTTTATATCTGTCAGCCAGGGCTCCCTGAATGGACCAGGTTAACAGCCCCAATATAGGAACGTATTTTCTATGAGATCCACCTGGCTGACCTAATTCTAATTGGTATGTGACATGACAAATCAAACTTAGAATGGGAATATAAATTCCTACAGCATGAGAAGACAACACTGATTGATTAGACAATGGTTGGCATGGTGATGCAGCAGAAATTGTGAATTATCAATCTTAATTACCTAATTAAACTCAGACCAGGCAGGTGGACTCTGATTGGTCAAAGCATTGGCATTGGGAATACAGCAGGGCTTGGCAGTCTCATTAGCCTTTCTCAATGCAAAATGTACAGTGTGAACAAAACAGAGTCTTGTGGGTGAATATTTGTTGCTCCTGGCATGTGCAATGAGTCATAATGCATGCCCAACCTATAATCTTAAAATAATTTCCAGTGTTATTGTTAAAACAGTCGGGATTATTTGGTAATACAACAAAAGAACCACATCTAATGTTGGTCATGGTATTCTGAGGTTTGTAAGTAGGGGCTGGTTGACTATAAGCGAGTGGGCTTAAGGTCTGTCTCTGGGAAAATGTTAGGGTCCATTATAAATGATGTAATAATAAAACATTTGGAAATACATATATAATCAAGCAAAATCAACATGGCTTCATGAAAGGAGGAAGAGCGCCTTAGTGGGCGGCACGGTGGCACAGTGGTTAGCACTGCTGCCTCACAGCGCCAGAGACCCGGGTTCAATTCCCGCCTCAGGCGACTGACTGTGTGGAGTTTGCACCTTCTCCCCGTGTCTGCGTGGGTTTCCTCCGGGTGCTCCGGTTTCCTCCCACAGTCCAAAAATGTGCAGGTCAGGTGAATTGGCCATGCTAAATTGCCCGTAGTGTTAGGTAAGGGGTAAATGTAGGGGTATGGGTGGGTTGCGCTTCGGCGGGGCGGTGTGGACTTGTTGGGCCGAAGGGCCTGTTTCCACACTGTAAGTAATCTAATCTAATCTAATCTTCTGCCTGGGAACCTTCCAACCACAAGAGATGAATTCAGATTTTTCCAGTTTCCTCATTTCCCCTCCCCCCACCTTGTCTCAGTCAAATCCCTCGAATTCAGCACCGCCTTCCTAACCTGCAATCTTCTTCCTGACCTCTCCGCCCCACCCCCACTCCAGCCTATCACCCTCACCTTGACCTCCTTCCACCTATCACATTTCCAATGCCCCTCCCCCAAATCCCTCCTCCCTATCTTTTATCTTAGCCTGCTGGACACACTTTCCTCATTCCTGAAGAAGGGCTTATGCCCAAAACGTCAATTCTCCTGTTCCTTGGATGCTGCCTGACTTGCTGCGCTTTTCCAGCAACACATTTTCAGTTCATGAAAGGGAAGTCATGTCTGCCAAATGTATAACGGTTGTTTGAGGATGTAACAAGCAGGATAGATAAAGGGAACCAGAGGAGGGAATACAATTGGATTTCTAAAAAAGTCCACACATTATGGTCTTATGCTTAGTACACTGCCTGCTGTGAATGGTCAAAGAGACATGCTATTTGGATACAGTGCTCCACGTGCTGGGATTTATGGTCTACATACCTGGTATTGAAACCCATATACCATATTACTCATCATTGTTTAAAACAAATCATGTTTCTGGTTTGACAGCTTGTTAGTGAAGGCTACCAATAACATACAAATATAACTTAATTTACAATGACAGAACCCCTTGCAATTATTATATTTTATTTCCTGTTCCTGTACTTTCCACATTTCCATAAATCGAACAAATTGGAACAACTAGAGACTAAATGTTAGTCTGACAAATGGTGCTTCTAAAAACATAGTACTGCCAAAGCTGGGGATGTCAAATAAGATCAAAAAGTACTGAAGAATCTCAGCAGGTCTGGCAGCATCTGTGAAGAGAGAAGAACAGAGTTAACATTTTGAGTCATATTGAACTCAGAACATTAATGTTGTTTCTCTCCCTACAGATGCTTCTAGACCTGTTAAGTTTCTCTAGCACTTTGTTTTTATTGCTTTTATTATTCCTGGTCCCCCTTTCAGAGCGAACTTCTATTTGTTTAAGGGAGAGGAGAGGAGAAGAATTTGTTTAATGGAAAATTTGTTAAGATCTAGAATGTATTACACAACAACGTGGTGCAAGCAGACTCAATACTGACTTTCTATAAAATCAGAAGTCATATGACAGTAGGTTGTAGTCCAACTGGTTTATTTGAAATCACAGGCTTTCGAAGACTTCACCTAACGAAGGAGAAGCGCTCCAACAGCTTGTGATTTTAAATAAACCTGTTGGACTATATCCTGGTGTCGTGCAACTTCTGATTTTGTCCACCCAAGTCCAACACTGGCACTTACAAATCTTGACTTTCAATAAGGAATTGGTAACTGAATTGGGAGCTAGAAACTATTTCAGAGCCAAAGAGCAAGCACGAGGGACTGTAACTAATTGTATCAGTCTTTCAAAGGATCGGCATGGGTTGATGGCCTTTTCTGGATCATTCTGGGATCTTGTCCCTTTCACACAGAATTAAAATAACCTTTTAAGTGTCAAGTTTCAGGATTAGAGATCTACCTTTTTCTCAGAAAGGATCTAGAAATGACTTCCTTTAGTGGTTATATTCTTGAACAAAATGAATGAAATAGATTTTTTAAAAAAACACATGTTCTAAAATAGAGCGGTGGTTAGTGTTGAGGTTGTGTTGTTTGAGGATGGTGAGTGGACGGTTTGGCAGTTGGTTGGTGGGAGTCAATGTATTGACCAACAATCCTGATGTTTTTCACAACAATTGGGCAACCAAGGAAAATTACCTTGGATTTATTTCCTGGAGAAAGTCAGAGGATCATGATCAGGCCAATGATGAGGCTTCAGCAAAAGTAGGTGGGGCCTAATTAGTATTAAAAATGGTGACCTGATGACACCATCTGCTCCATGTCTTCTACATGATTGAAGGCTTGGGAGAATTTTCACACTTTCAGCTGTCAGATCACTTACCTCAGGCGAAAGGCAAATACTTAGCTCTTTTTAGAACTGCTTTTAGCAACTGGACTGCGGACTTCGCAAGGAAGTCTTGGGCCTCCCTGTGCCTGAATCATATAATTAGAAACTTGCCTCTGCCAATCATACATCCCTCCAAACTAACCCTAGGGACCATCACACGGTAATTTGTTACAAACTGCAAAATGTTGGATAACGACTCAGAACTACTTGTAGAAGGTCTCACCACTAAGATGTGTAGAGTTTTCATGCTGTCATAATATAAAAACAGAATACTCCAGAATACTCAGGTCAGATAGCATCTGAGAGAGAGAAATGGAGCTAACAGTGACAAAAAGCAAGTAACTCTCGGCCAATTACCCTATTGTTGGAAAAGTGTTGGAATCAATTATTAAGGAAACTGCACATTTGGAAAATCATAATCTAATTAAGCAGAGTCAGTGTAGTACCATGAAAAGGAAATCATGTCTTGCTAATTTATTGGAATTTTTTGAAGAGGTCTCGATTAGAGTGAATAGAGAGAATCAGGAGATGTGTTGTATTTGGACTTTCAGAAGGCATTTGACAATGTGCCTCAGAAAAAGTTAAGTCATAAGGTAGACCACAGTATTGGAGATAATATATTGGCATGGATAGAGAATTGGCTAATGGGCTGGAAACAGTGAGTGGGGAGAAGATGCTCTTTTTCAGTTGGCAATCTGTGCCCAGTGGAATTCTACAGAGATCAGTGTTGGGACTACAGTTGTTTACAATATATGTTAATGACTTGGAGGACGGAAGTAAATGTACAGTCGCCAAATTTGCTGATGGCACAAAAATATGTTTAAGGCAAGTGGAAAGGAGATGCAAATAGTATACAGAGAGATATTTATAGGTTAGGTATGATCAGATTGTTGGCTTATGGAGTGTAATGTGAGAAAATGTGAAGTTGTTCATTTAGAAGGGAAAATAGAAGAACACAACATTATTTAAATCGAGAAAACTGCAGAAAGGTGCAACATTAAGGGACTTGAAGGTAGTTGTGCCTGAAACACAGAAAGCTAGCACACAGGTGCAGCAGGTAATCAGGCAGGCAAATGGAATGTTGGTCCTTATTTCAAGGGGATTGGAGTGTAAGAGTAGGAAAGTCTTAATGCAACTGTACAAGGTGCTGGTGAGGCCACATCTGGAGTACTCCGAACAGTTTTTGGTCCCCTTATTTAAGGAAAAATATTACTTAATTGAAGCAATTCATAGGAGGTTCATGAGGATGATCCCTGACATGAAAGGATTATTTTTTGGGCAATGACTAAACTGGGTGGGATTCTACTTACTGGAATTTCGAAGAATGAGCGGTGATTCTTAAGGGACTTGACAAGGTAAATGCTGAGAGGATGTTTTCCCTCAAGGGAGAGTCTATGACCAGAGGTCATGGTCTCAGGATAAAAGGGCACTAACCTAAGGTTGAGATGAGGAGGAATTTCTTCTCTCAGTTGACAGTCTTTGGAACTCATTGCCACAGTGACTTTTGTGGGCAGGGTTCTTGTGTATATTTAAAGCTGAGACAGATTCTTGATCAGTCGGGGAATCAAGGGTTATGGGAAAAATACAGGAAAGTAGCCATGAGGAATGCCAGAGATCATGCATGATCCAACTGAATGGTAGAGCAGGTTCAAGGAGCCTCTTTCTGTTCCTTTTTCTTAAGATCTAATTTTGCAGATCTGTGCTATCACCAGAACAAGGAAGAGCTACCGATGTACTAGATTTTGAATGAAAGGGTTTGGGGTTGGGGGAAGGGGAAGGAAAACATGAAGAGAGTGTGTTAGGCTGTAAAGCAGGAGAGATTATATGACAAAAGGTTTCATGGTTCAAGGTGTAAGGGAATGGGTACAAGGGAACAAACAAAAGATGTCCCCAGAGGTGGTGTGAATGGCAGAATCCTAAATCAGAAATCAAATAATGAAGGGAGTGGATTGTGTTTTTATGGAGCTTTTATTTAAGTTCAGTGAGTTAATGAATAAGGATTAATGGTTCCATTTACAAGCTAAGTAAGGACAGCAATGGTTTGGATATTAAGCAATTCTTCTTTTGTCAGATGGTAGTGGGGATATGGAAAAGGCTGCCAGTCCTGTGGTGAATGCTGACTCACTGCATTCCTTTAAGGGAATGCTGTACTTGTTTCTGGCTGGAGTTACAACCTTGTGCGAGAGCGCTTATATCCTGCAATATCAATCATGGTCTATGTGATCCTGTGATCCAGTTTCAATTGCATTGCAGAGTGGAAGAGGAATTTCCTACTTTCCCTCAATACTTGAGATTTTAATAAAAATCTATGTTTTTACTTTTCCCAGGTGATTTGGGCAGGAGGCGATATTATTAACACAGTTCAGAACAATCTAAAAGACTAGCCAGTCTGTCTTTTATAGTTCATTTTCTTTCATATGTCTATGTGAAGCAAAGATGGAATGACCATAAAATAACAGGGAATAATTTAGTGTTAGAGAATAGATTGAGGTGAATGGGTTTGAAGTGAGATATAACTGGGCCCAGAGAGTCTGAGAGACCAGATGGGGAATGAGAGGGAACATAAAATAAAATATTATTAGAACTGACCTGCTTGCAGTGGTCTTGAGGGTGGAGGAAAGTTTGAGTGAAGACAGTGGGACAGACATCTGATCAGCGCAGTAGCAAACCTTTAATCAGTAAAGGCATTAGTACCTCATCCCTGGGTTTCCCAACTAATCACAGAATTGTCATCATGTCCACATCAGCCAGTGGAAAGATCTCCGTGTGAATGGATCCTGAGAACAATCAGAATGGTTACATCTTGCACTCGATCTGAAACCAAAGCAATGGAAGCAAGACATGCAAAGATCATCTCCATTTTTGCAACTCAGTAAATAGTTGATGTTCCAGCTCTGAACCTAGTGGCACTCCACAGCTAACAGTTTGCTTTGGTGAAAATGACCCATTTTTTCATACTCCCTATTTCATATTCATTAGCCAATCTATCCATACTTATACGTCACCCCCAACACCATGAGCTCTGTTGTTGTGTAGTAATATTTTGTGAGGTTCAAATATGCTGCATATGTTGATTCTCTATCTGCATATCCTCAGAGAACTCATAATAAATTTGTCAAGCATGATTTACCTTTCATTAAACCAGAGGTGGCAGTAACAAGAGGGCAAGTGTAGACAGAGCAAGTGTTGGATTGTTCAGAGGGGGATGTGAGGAAGAGGTATGAGTGGAATAGATCATTTCCCCCCAACTCCCACCTCAGGTACCTGAGATTTTCATGGAGGTAATGGTAAAGATTGTGAAAGCTTGAGGAGATGCATTATTCCCCACAGGCAAGATGAAGAGACCAGCTACACAAACCAACCAGATGTGCCTGGTTGTCTTTGAAGCAGTCAGCAGCAGGTGTGGGGTCAAACATGGCTACAATGCTGCCAGACACTCAGCATAAGGGCAATAAGGTGTATCCTGTTAAGAAGCCCAACCCCACACATTGATTGCCTCAGTATTCTCCTGCTTAGTATTCCTTAGAACAGCATGCCTTGCAGGATTGAGGTGCAGAAGCTGTGGGTGATGTGACTGTCATAGATTGAAGGCATCATAGCAGCTTCCTGGATACCTTGCACAGAGATCGCATACAAAACAGTCCAGCTGCTTCAATGCAGTGGAATGCATTCTAAGTTTAAAATGCCACAGGATCCTCTGAGGTCACTTCAATTGCCTCACATTTGCAGTCACTGTCTTCCTGTAGCTTTGGAAATCCAGCTAGTGCAGCAAGAATAAGGGGCCTCAGTGTCTGACTGGCCTCTCCAGTGTCAGAATGGACATGATGAGTGGCCTTGAGATGACTTAGTCACCAGTCTCTTGGGAGACACACTTATGGGCAAAAGATTGTGAAATTCTGCAGCTTTCACCTGCAGATTCTAGAAGGAGCTGAACTTGAGGCAATTCAGATGGTAATTAGTAAAATGAACATTTCCATATGAATAGGAGACAAATGAGAATTAGTGAGAAGCAGAGGCCTTGCCAGGTGAGTAGGATATTCCTTGGTTCCAGCAATGTAGAAATAAACTGACACTAGGTTGAGATTTGCTCATTACAGCCACCACTCTGAATAATTGCCGTGCCTATTAATACCAAGGAAGTCATAGAGATTGTGTCCTACTCTAGCTACTCTGAAGTCATGAGGGTTAAATTAGGTTGTGTAGCTCCTGTTTTTGCACAGAGCCTGAAATGGTTATCAAGAAATGCATGTGATTTATATGCAATGCAAATAAGGAAAGCAATGTCTGTGTAGGTCATTACTGCAATATTGGTTTGCTCCAGTAAAACGGCTTTTTCATGACGAACCGATTCTACAGATTACAGAATTAAGAAAAAGTCAATGATTATATGAGTAAGGGGTTAACAATGTCTTTATTCTAAGAATAGCAGCAGAACTTGTTCATAATGAGCAATGTCATAGTGATAACATATCACATGGAGCTGGAGCCTGAGTCTGTAGGATTCCAGAGTAGTCCTGTCTTACTGTACCTTGCGTGTAGTTATGATTCATAAAGCTTGTTGATCTCCCTCATGAGTATATATAACTGACCGTATTTCAATTATCACCACCACAAATTCAATTCCCTCCCCAGCAAACAACACTAACTGTACTGCTAAGTTGTATAACTTGGTTTACTATTATTCGTCAGGGCTATTTGTACTTGTTCTAGCCTACCCGTGTTTCTAGTCCCACTGACATGGCTGTTTTAGATCTTAAACGAAAGTACAGGCATTGGAACAGGACAGGCAATGTCAGATCAGCCACATTTTCCATATAATGTGTGATCTTCAATCCCATTGACTGGCAACTAATCCAATAGTACACGTTTTGTGTCACTCCATGAGACATTCCTAACCATGTTCTTAATCCTAGCCCAAATCTTATTTTATCCCTAAACGTTTCTCTAAACCTGACCCTATTCCTAACCCAATTCTTAATCCCAACCCTATACCCATTCCTAACCTTATCATTAACATTACAACTAATCCTAATTCGATTCCTAATTTAACCCTAATCCTGTAAATACTGATAGAGCTAACCCTCTTCCTACACCTATATCTTACCCTATCTCTACCCCTAACCCCATCCCTACCCCAATTTAAAAGCCTGGCCTACATAGTGAGAGCAATAACAAAATAAACCAGAGAAAGGTCTCATTGGGAAATGATAGCTCTTTTAGCAACATTTTTTTAAAAAACTTTCTCTTCTGATGCTGATAAACTGCAAAATGCAGAAGCAAGTACTGCTATGAACGGGATTTTGGTTCACCACATTCACTATTAGAAGTAAACATTAGGAATATACAGTAAGGTGGTAACTAGTATGAAGAATGTGGAAGAGCCAGTATGTAATATCTTCAAACATGGTCCCGTCTGTATCAGTTAGTCATTCTGAGTCCAGCTTGGACTTGAATAACTGAAGGCTGCTCCTAAAAATTAAGTTAAAAATCACACAACACCAGGTTATAGTCCAACAGGTTTAATTAGAAGCACTAGCTTTCGGAGTGCCGCTCCTTCATCAGGTCTTTGTCACGATCTGATGAAGGAGCGGCACTCCGAAAGCTAGTGCTTCTAATTAAACCTGTTGGACTATAACCTGGTGTTGTGTGATTTTTAACTTAGGTAAGTGTTTATGCTCCATACTCACCACTCCCAAACTACTACTTCTCATACTATCAGAATTTCCTTGTATTCCTAATTTATCGACTGCACTTTTTAATTACTTTCCTTCTGTCTCTGAGTTGTCTGGTACTCGAATTGTACCTGGTGTTTTATCATTTCCTGTTGATTCAGTCTTCATTTTGCTGATGTCTTTCTGTTTTAGTTGATTTGGTTGCTCCATGATCCCCAGTGGCCTAATGAACTTCTTTCTCTCATGTATATATTCATATGTCAGTTTAATATTTTAATTCTGCTTCATCCTTTCAAAAAGAATCTTTCATTGTTCAAGGGCAATTAAGGATGGGCAGCTCGCCTCACTGCTCGTGGATAAACAATACAAAAATGAAATTAAAACTGGGTGATGGGATTGATGAGAATTTTAAAAAATAAATTCTTGCATTATTATGAACACTGGCCAAAGGAGTGGTGACCACAGATTCAATGGGGACTTTCAAAGAGAATTAGGTAAATAATTAAAATAAAGGTATTTCAAAGTTATGAGGGAAAAAATAACTAAGGAATGGAGCTGTTTGAATTATTCCCCTGTGCTGTTGCATTGAGAAAACATTCACAATTTGTAAACATAATACGGAATTGAGTTTGGACCATCCATCCTCCAAACTTATTTCACCATTCAAGCAAATCAGCTTCACTTATCTACCTGAGCTCAGTATCTCAGAATGGCCTTTACCCTACAAAGGTAGGCAAGCAGGAGGCTGGAAGAACACAGCAAGCTAGGTTGCATCAGGAGATGGAGAAGTCAATGTTCCAGGTGTAACCCTTCTTTCAGGACCGGGGTGTGGGTGTAAGGGGAGCTGCAGATAAAGGGGTTGAAGGGGTCAGCATGGTGAGGTGAGGATAGGTGAAGACAGGTAGAGAGTACAACCTGGTTGGCCAATGGGAGGAATGGATCCAGTTGGTGGCTGGAAGGAAGGATAGATGAGAGGAATGGAAGGGAGGGGGAGGGGCTAGGAAGGGTGTTAGGTGATGGGAAGGGAAGTTATTTGAGAACTCAACGTTGAGTCCTCTGGGCTGTAGGCTGCCCAGGCAGAAGATGAGGCATTGTTCCTCCAACTTGTGGTATGGCTCGTTGTGGCAATGAAGGAAGCCAAGGATGGTCATGTCAGAATGGGAGTGGAAAGGGGAATTAAAATGGGCGGTGACTGGGAGGTCTGGTCTGCCCCTGCAGGCCTGGCTGAAATGCTCGGCGAAATGTTCCCTTAGTTTACATTTAGTCTCTCTATTGTGTGAAGACCACATCGGGAGCACCGGATACAGTAAACTAGGTTGAAGGAGAGGCAGGTGAACCTCTGTCTCACCTGGAAGGACGTTTTGGGGCCAAATAATTCAAAAAGGCATGAAAGTAGAAGGAAAAATATCAGATATTGCTGGAAAAGCTCAACAGGTTTCACAGCATCTGTGGAGATAAGTCAGAGCTAACATTTTTGGTCCAGTGATCCTTCCTCAGAACTGATGGCAGCTAGGAAAATGTCACTTTATATGCAGATGATAGGGTTGGGGTAGGGGGATGGTGTAGATAAGGAGTAAATTATAAGTAGGGATAGAGCCCAAAGAGAGACAAGAACAATTAGACAGATAAAGGAGTGGATGATGAACTGCCCAGGAGGTTGAATAGCTATTAATGGGGACGGTTAGTGGCTAACAGTGTGTAATAGCAGATTATGTGTAACAAGGCCTGGTGTATGGGGGTTGGGTAAGGACATGGGAGAGCTCAAGCCTGAAAATTGTTGAACTTAATATTGAGCCCAGAAGGCTACAGAATTCCCAAGCAGAAAATGAGGTGTTGTTCATCCAGCTTGCGCTGAGCTTTGCTGGAGCATTGTAGCAAGCCTGAGACAGAGATGTTGATCAGGGAACAGGGTGGGGTGTTAAAGTGGCAGGCAATTTTTTTGTGGACAGAACATACGTGTTCTGCAAAGCGGTCACCTAGTCTGCACTTTGATCCCTAATGTAGAGGAGACCACACTGGGAGCAGCAAGTGCAGTGGACTAGATTGTGTGAAGATCAGAGTGGTGCTGGAAAAGGACAGCAGGTCAGGCAGCATCCGAGAAGCAGGAAAATCGATGTTTCGGGCAAAAGCCCTTCATCAGGAATAGAGGCAGGGAGCCTCCAGGGTGGAGAGATAAATGGTGGAGGGGGGGAGAGCTGGGGAGAAGGTAACAAAGAGTACAATAGGTGAATAGGGGTGGGGAAAGGTAGAAGAGTACAATAGGTGAATGGGGGTGATAGATCAGAGAGGAGGGTGGAGCGGATAGATGGGAAGGGAATTGGCAGGTAGGACAGGTCATAGGGACAGTGTTGAGCTGGAAGATTGGAACTGGTTGCCTGAAATGTCAATTTTCCTGCTCCTCGGATGCTGCCTGACCTGATGTGCTTTTCCAGCACCACTCTGATCTAGACTCTGGTTTCCAGCATCTGCAGTCCTCACTTTTGCCTAGATCGTGTGAAGTCCAGGTAAAGTGCTGCTTCACCTGGAAGGTATGTTTAGACTCTTTAATACCAAGGAGGGAGGAGGTAAAGGGACATATGTTACACTTTCTGCTGTTGGAAGGTGCAGTGGGGCCATGGGGATGTGTTGGGAGTGAAGGAAGAGTGGAGCAGGGTGTGCCAGAGGGAACAGTCCCTGCGGAAGGCAGACAAGGGAGGGGAGAGGAAAATGTGTCTGGTGGTGGCATTTCGCTGGAGGTGGCAGCTAATGATCCTCTGGATGTGGATGATGCTGAGATGTGAGATGAGGACAAGAGGCACCTTATTGCTGTTGCAGAAAGGAAGAGAGAGGGTCAGGGCCCAATGTGGGAGATGGGTCGGACCTGGCTGAGGGCCTTGTCAACTACAGTGCTGGGGAATCTTCAGTTGAGGAAAAAGATGGACATTTCGGAGACACCCTTGTTGAAGGTGGCAACATCAAAATGTGTGAGACAGAGACGAAGGAACTGGGAAAATGGAATTGAGTCTTGACAGGAAGCAGAGTGTGAGGATGTATAGTCAAAATAACTGTGGAAATCGGTGCGTTTGTAGTGAAAGTAGAAGAACCCATGTGATTCTACATTACATTCCAAAGTCTGGCTTTGCCATTGCACTGCTCAGTTCCCAGAATGTAACTGTTTGGATCTCCCAGACATTATGCATGTTGAGTGCATGCTCAAGCTCACTTTCTCTGACACCTTTTGGCTGGTTGGATGTGATACAAATGTATGAAGAAATGTACAAAATCTCCTGATACAGCACATTGTCAGTGTTTAGGAACACTGAGATCATGGATAATTATGACTGAGGAATAGCATTCATCACATCTCAGTTCAGCCATTCAGAAAGGCCCAACTGTCCTTCATCACAATATCCAAATTATAGGAATTCCCTTCCTGAACGTCACCATCTCTCCATCTCTTCATGTACTTTAAGGTTTTTCTTCTTAAACCTACCTCTTTGGCTAAGTTTGCGCTCACCTGTCCAAATATCATCTTGAATTTCTGTCTAATAAACATTGCTTTGCAACGTCTCAGGATGCTTAGTATCTTAAAGGTATGATGCAAATGAACATTGTTGTGGTTGTTAAATAATTGCAGGGTTCCTTTAAAGGTAATATTTTGAATTAATTTTCTCCATTTCCTCCACTTCAGTGTCCATAACTGTAGCTCTGAGATGTTTCCTTTTTAAAGGGAAATCAACCTTCATCAAATCTCAGATTCCTGGCATAACGAATTAACCTCATTACTTTTCTCCACTTTGCCCTAATGATTAGATTTGGATACAGCATTAAAGCTATTCACCTGACTAGAACAACCCTTGCACAAAATATTATGTCCAGCTGTTTGCGAATTCTGCTGTGTGCATTAGGCTGCTGCAGAACCCACATTCATTGGCTGTAATTTGGGACATGAAGTCAGGAAAGATGTGAAATTGATGCAAATCTTGCATTCTTTCCTTTAATATAGAAACACCTTGACTGCGGATTCTGAATGTTTAATTAAAGAAAGTCAGCGGGAACATTTTTATGACAATATCAAAGAAAATTAGTGATACGGTGCATTATACTTTGCAGTCTCTGTGCCTGTTGGCCAGCCATTTTAACACACAATCACATTGAGACACCTTTGAGTCTGAAGTTGCAAGATGTGGAAATTCACACAAATAATTCCTTATAAATTGTAGGTCAGGGAATATTTAACGGAATCCCATCTTGTCAACATCTGAAAAGCAGGAGTTGCTATTTATATTAACTCATTAACCTAATGAACTTACAAGGAGAGAGGCAGCTCCATGTCAATGAACAGAAAAAAGCATTTTAGAAAACTTCAGTTTGAGAAATATGCTACTAGTCACATTGTTTGACTTCAGCTATAAAGAAGTCAAAACAGTACAATTTATGGCAGTGAGTAGACCCCTACATACAACAATGTCTGAATGAACAAGAGGATTATGCCTGGGTCACCAATGATGCGCTCAACACAAATCAATCCATTAGGGACCTCCTTCAGCAGACATGCTACTTTGTAGTTTAGATCACAGTGCAAATCAGGAATGGAGGGGTTAGTATTCACAAATAGAAGGACTGATTTTAACTTCACCTGTGCAGGACATCCTGACTCACCTAGGAGAAATTGAGGACTCTCTCAGCCTCCTTGGGCCACCCCCCCCCCCCATTCCTGATGAAGGGCTTATACTCAAAACATTAACTCTCCTGCTCCTCGGATGCTGCCTGACTGACTGTGCTTTTCCATCACCACACTTTTCGATCCTGACTCACCCACCCCCCTTGCTGCCGCTTTTGGTTGCCTGACACGTCTAATTCTTGCCAAATCCAAGTCAGTTATGAGCTAATAGAGACCTGTTGGGGGGTAAATGAGGTTTGGGGATATGTAGGATGCAAAAGGTTTGAAATATCAAACTTGCCTCCAACCTACCTAAGTATATTTTACAATGGAGGCAGGAGGGGGAAGGTGGGACAGCAAACCTGATCCAGGAAATGGATTGGCCACTCTCTATTTAGATTATTTCAGTTGCAGCCCTGGCCAGCCAGGTTACTCAGGGAATAGGGAAACTTGACAGAGAAAGGGAGGTGAGGTATACTTGGTGCAAGAGATCATTCATTTAGCAGCACTGCTGTGGGCCAAGAGGAGCAGAATGCTTCTTCCCAGCATGCCAAGCTTGCTTACTTTCCTGTGATTGGTGCTGAACCACCTCTGGATCCTAAGATGACAGTAATTGGTGTCCATCCCCCAACTCCTCCTGAGATTTTATGTATTACAACACTGATTCCTTTCAGCTATATCTTTATATTCTTAAACTATTCAAAATGGCACCAGTTGGTGGCAACAGTTGAAGCTTTTTACTGTATTAGATTTGATTAGATTAGATTTCCTACAGTGAGGAAACAGGCCCTTCGGCCCAACCAATCCACACCGACCCTCGAAGAGTAACCCACTCAGACTCATTTCCCTCTGACTAATGCACCTAGTGACAATGAATCATCATTCATTCAATACTGATTTCATACATTACAACATTGATTTTGTATATTACAACATGACGACACTGATTTTTCAGTGCAGTGCTTTTAGATATCCTGAGATCGTGAAAAGTCTAATTATCAATTAAATAAAAATCGAAGGAACTGCGGATGCTGTAAATCAGAAACAAGAACAGAAATTGCTGGAAAAACTCAACAGGTCTGACAGCATCTGAGAAATCAGAGTTAACATTTCAGGTCAAGTAAACATCTGTTTGCAAAAAAGAGCCTGAGTTTCCAGTTGCCTGCCACTACAGCACACTCCCCTATTCCCTGGCCAATATCTCTGTCTCAGGCTTGCTGCAGCGTCCTAGTGAAGCTCAGTGCACGCTGGAAGAACAACACCTCATTTTCCACTTGGGGACCTTGTAACCTTCCATACTCAATATCAAGTTCAACATCTTTAGGGCTTGAGCTCTCCCATGATCTTAGCCAACCCCCATACATCAGACCTTGTGATCCCATAGTCTGCTATTGCACTCAGCCTCCCTTGAAATTCACTCCCTTCACCACCAATGCACAGTAGCAGCAGTGTGTACCATTTACGAAATGCAAATCTCACCAAGACTTCTTCAATACCACCTTCCAAACCTGCAACCTCTACCACCTAGAAGGACAAGTGAAGCAGATACAGAGGAACCTCAATTATCCGAAGGACACTGTGAGGAGTATTTCGCTCAGTTAATCGAATTCCAGATAATTGAATGCCGGATAACATAGTTTAGCCAAGCATTGAGACCTTGCGATCCTGCCGGATAATCCAATATTTGGATAATCAAATGCTGGATAATCGAATTTCCTCTATATGTGAGAACAACACCACTGACAAGTTCCCCAATAAGCCACACACCGTCCTGATGTGGAACAATATCACAGTTCCTTATTGTTGCTGAGTCACAATCCTAGTACCTCCCCTTCCAAACAGCATTGTGGATGTCCCTGTTACCTATGAACTGCAGCAATTCAAGAAGTCAACTCATTGCCACTATCTGCAGGACAGTTGGGAATGGTCAATAAATGCTAGCCCCCAGACTGCAATGCCCACATCCTGTTAAAGAATACATTTTAAAACAAATTATTAACCAAATTTTGCCTGAGTGTAATCTTTCTGTATGTTTTGATGAATATTGCATTCTCACGTGAATGTGTGAGATGTCAAATCCCTCTTAGTTAACATAAGGCTAGGCTGCACTCAAAGGTTTGAAATGCAAGAGCATAATATTCCTGATTATCTGACAACGGGTGCCTCAGAGAGAGAGAAAAAAATACTAGTTCACACAGTCCTTGGGGATAGGGCTAAATTATAATTTTCCATGTCACCTGAATCTCATGGCTGTTGTTTTGGTTCTTTTCCCCCCTTGACAGTAAGATAGGCATTACACGATGCAAACCCTGAAGGCAGACAGTCTAGCTGTCACACTCCCTGTTACCACAGAGTCTCACAGCTCAAGGAACTTTGCAGCACCAGACGGCAATACGGCTGCTAGATTTGTTGCATAGCAACAGTGCTCTTCATTCTGCTGACTACACGAAAGAAAGAAATTGCATTCACAGTGTCTTTCATAACTTAAAATGCTTTACAGACATCTAATTTTTAAAAAAATAGTCACCATTGTAATGTAGGAAATGTTGCAGCCAATTTGTGCATGACATATGACAATCAGTGATCTTTTTAGTGATAGTGGTTGCGCGGTGAACATTAATCAGATTACTGCTTTATTTGGAAATAGTGCAGCAGGAAATAGTTACAGCTACCTGGGGGTGCAGACAAGACCAGGTTTAACATCGTATCTGAAAGACAAAACCTCCAGCAGAGCTGTTCTCACTCAACACTACACAACAGATATACATGTGGTTGGTTAGATTCAAATCCAGCATTTAACCCTTATGCCCCAATTTAAGATGTGTTCAAAGCATAGTAACATGTGTTGCTGCAGAAAGCACCGATGACTGTGGGCAAGACCCTGAAACAGAGTAAGGGGACTCTTGATTGGTATTGCAAGTTAGAGCAGAAAGCTCCAATATTATCTTTTTGTATCTGATGATGCCTCATAGCCTCAAAAATCTGGATCAATATTAATGATAGCTTACATCCATTTCAGGCCCGTGTAACAATCTTGGTATTTTAATTTAAGATTTACCAGCATAAAGAACAGTCCTTCCTCAAAAAATAGATCAGTGTTCCTGAGGCTGCATAAACAGAATCGGCAGTACTCTCAGTCTGCACAGGATTGAGGCCTGTAAAATGAACACTACTGTAATGCAACGACAATGCTTTCGGCTCAAAAGCTATTCCTCCACCTATTTGCTTATCCAGCTGTTTGATATGTTCAATTATTCAAACAATACTTGAACATTTGAGTAGGAAGGATATTATTAAATTGGAGAGGGTTCAGAAAAGATTTACCAGGATGTTGCCAGGACTTGGGGGTTTTTATAAGGAGAGGCTGCATAGGTTTATGAAATCATGAGGGGCACAGATAAGGTGAATAACAAAGGTCTTTTCCCTTTGAAGGGGAGTTCAAAACTAGGAGGCATATTTTTAGGGTGAGAGGAGAAAAATTTAAAAGGGACCTGAGGGGCAACCTTTTCACAAAGAGGGTTGTTCGTATGTGGAATGAACTGCTGAGAGGATGTGGTAAATGCAGGTACACTCACAACATTTGAAAGACATTTGAATAGGTACATGAATAGGAAATGTTCAGAGGAATTTGGGCCAAATGCAGGCAATTGGGACTAATTTATTTTGGGAAACTTGGTAAGTATGGACAAGTTGGACCGAAGGGTCTGTGTCCATGCTGTATGACTCTGACTGTTAAATTGTTAAAAGATGGATGGGACACCCTTTTTTATCCAATAGTACACATAACCTACAAATTGCAACCTAGTTACAGCATAGAACAAATTGGAGAAAACACAACTGAGGATGTTAGAGCTATAAACAGTCATAGAGGACAGTTACTGGAATGCTGATGATCGATGGCTGATGATCAATGGCTGATGCCACTGGCTGATGAGATTTCTTCATTTGTTTGTAATAACTGAGCTCAAACTGGCTGTAACTCAAAGGCCTGCTCTGTTGATTCCTTGGCTTTCCTGTAATGTTTTAATGAGATTGAATTTGTGAGATTTGGAGAAAATGTTGAACCATTCACTTGAAGTGGAAATACTAATGCGATTCAGTGGTATAAGCTGCTGGATCTAGATGTGAAGTGTATCCTGCATGTGAAGTGTATCTGTTTAATCTGGGGAACTTGTAACCTGCATGGGATTTCCTGTGTGACTGCAGCAGCATTTCGACACCAGCACATCAATCCATTTAAATTAGAAACTCAGGACAATCACATTGCATGACATGCAAATGATCTGTCATGGTCTTAGGATGGTTTAGGATGAACATAACTTCATACAAAGCACAATATTAGTTTATTTCTCCTGCCCATTTATTGAGTTATTTATTTGTTTTACAAAATTAAACATTACTTTCTCTACTGAACCAAACAGGAGAGTAGAACACACTACCACAGCATTTTCTTATTAAGCACCAAAGAAAGACCTTTATTTATTTAGAATTTATAGCACAGCATCTGGGTCGTTTGACACAATTGGTCTATATCAATGCCTATCCTCTGTATATACCTCCTCCCAGTATAATTCATCCTATTCTATATCATTTTCTTTTGTGCCTTTCTCCTTTACGTGTCTAGCTTCCTCTTAAAATACACCTCAGCCATTCCACATTAGAACCACCCTTTGGGTAAATGTCTTATTTAATTTCCTGTTAGTGACCATCTTATATTTATGACAATTCCATAGTATCAGGATGTGCTGTATTTATAAATTACTTTTGAAAGATAGTTGTTGCATGGGTGGAACCACATCAGCAAACTTGCATGCAGCAAACTCCCGTAACAGTAATGTGAATGTGGTTTAGTGATATTGGTTGAGGAATAGTTATGGGTCAGTATATCTCGGAGAACTCCCTTGCTCTTTTTCAGGATAGTGCCTCAAGGTCTTTTGTATCTGCCTAAGAGAGCACTTTGGGCTTCAATTTAACACATCATATGAAAGGTGGCCCACAGACAGAGCAAAGCTCTGTATCGGCTCCCTGAAAGTTCTTATTCTAGGCCAAGTGTTCACATAACTCGTGTGGGCCTTGAACCTTTTGACTCAAAGACAATAGAGGGCTGAAACTCATAATATCTAGGCTAAGAGTTAAGTTAGTCAAGTTTCATGGAGAGTTTCTCTCCTTAAAGCTGAGTCATCATTCCAAACTCATCCAATTAAGTACTATCTCATCTCCAAGCTGACATTCTTGCCTGATGCTAGCCCGATCCTATTACTCTCCATAGGTCAGGAAAATTTGCTGGTTATTGGATATCCTAGAATAGATTGGTAGCCCTGGTACTAGCACCATCTTTAAAAGGCCATTGTGTACTACCAGTACAGAGCTGACTGCATGGTCCCAGACATTTGTCCCAGACATGACAGATGAGAGGAAATTATGCCCCGTTTATGGACAGGGACCTGGAGGTCCTGGTGCATTGGTTAGTGCAGAGCAGAAACATCTTCAATGCCCAGAATCAATAGACACCAGATCCTACTTGCGTGGTCTGACATTGCTATCCAGGTCAATGGAGAAAGTGAGGAATGCAGATGCTGGAGATCAGAGTCGAGAGAGTGGTGCTGGACCACATCTAGGTCCATGATAGAGGTCCTTAGGAGCAAGCAATGATTGGAGTCACCAGGTGCTTTAACATCCATAGAGTCATAGAGATGTACAGCTCATTTTGGTCGACCAGATATCCTGATCTAGTCCCATATGCCAGCACTTGGCCCATATGCCTCTAAACCCCTCCCATCAAGATGCCTTTTAAATGTCGCAATTGTACCAGCATCCACCACTTCCTCTGGCAACTCATTCCATACACGCAACACCCTCTGCGTGAAAAAGTTGCCTCTTAGATCCCTTTTATATCTTTCCCCTCTCACCTTGAACGTACACCCTCTAGTTCTGGACTCCCCCACCCCAGGGAAAAGACATTGTCTATTTATCCTATTCATGCCCGTCATGATTTTATAAAGGTCCACATTGAGATTTCTCAGTGTTTAGTTTCCTCACGGCTGGTGGTTAGATGGGAAGCTGCATATTGATGTGATGAGAAGTCAAGTTAATTAGGCTGGCAACAAGCAATGATCCCACACAACAAGCATTTCACCGACTTCGAGTCTTGTCTTGGTGCCTGGAGCCCGGTTGGAAAAAGGAACTAGCTGCTCCCCAACATCAAGAACAGCCTTGATTGACTTCTCATGCAATTCTCCCAGATTTCTCGCCATAGCCTACATTGTTCAGGGTCCTATACGATTCTGCCCAGAATTACTAACTGTGCAATAACAACATCAACTATTTGGGCAGTAATCAGACTTGCCTGTGTTCCACTACATTTAATTTCAGTAAGGCATTGAACAAATATCTGGCAGCTTTGAAATTATGTGGAATAAAGGCTCTAGCATCCCTCTGTCCCAAGCTGAAAACTTTGTCCTTGTTCACTCAACTCCTATCAAAGTCTGCCTCAGGCCCTGGCTTCAATATTGGCAGGGAGGGAACGATGAGAGATCATGAAATCTGAGGAGAGAGACTAAAGACTTCCATCAGGAGCTGGTGACTACTCCAGCTCCATTGGTCCTCAGGAATTGCTGTGAACCACTGATCTTAACTGACGTAGTGGCAGAGGGGCTAGCGTGCATTGACGATTAGAGAGTGAATAAAGTAGGTCAAGGTTCCTAATTCTGTTTGCTCCCAGTGAGCCCCTTTGGAAGTTACACCAAGATGGGTACAATTGGGATCAAACCCGGCAGGAATTTTAACAAAGTATTAGGCAGCTGTGAACACAAAAACGGAATAACTTGCCACATGGGCCTTTTTTTTAGAAGAGATGAAAGACATTTGTTGGTGGAAGGGGAAAAGCAGAACATTTCCGATCAAGTTGACAAAAGTGACCAAAAGCACAAAACCATCAAATTATTGGCCCTGTCTTTTGTAGGTGGGAGAGGGTTTTGGGGTAGCTGGAGAATTTGTTGAGGGTGGTACCTAGATAGCATGCCATATTTAATTGCTGGAACTCATTAACGGTTTCCTTCCACTCTCTGTGAACTTCAGAGTCGAAAAGTGTGGCCCTGGAAATGCACAGCAGGTCAGGCAGCATCCGAGGAGCAGGAGGGTTGACGTTTCAGGCATAAGCCTTTCATTAGGAATCTGTCAGCTGACAGCCGAATTGATTGGACGGCCAACTGCTGGACTGAAAAGAAGGATCTAGGGTGGGGTGTGGTTTTGGTCAATGAGGACCGATGGTGGGGTGTGGTTTTAGTCAAGGAGGACCAATGGTGGGGTGTGGTTTTGGTAAATGAGGACCAATGGTGGGGTGTGGTTTTGGTAAATGAGGACCGATGGTGGGGTGTGGTTTTGGTCAAAGAGGACCGATGGTGGGGTGTGGTTTTAGTCAAGGAGGACCGATGGTGGGGTGTGGTTTTGGTAAATGAGGACCGATGGTGGGGTGTGGTTTTAATCAAGGAGGACCGATGGTGGGGTGTGGTTTTGGTAAATGAGGACCGATGGTGGGGTGTGGTTTTAGTCAAGGAGGACCGATGGTGGGGTGTGGTTTTGGTCAAGGGGGACCGATGGTGGGGTGTGGTTTTGGTCAATGAGTTCCGATGGTGGGGTGTGGTTTTTGTCAAGGAGGACCGATGATGGGGTGTGGTTTTGGTCAAGGGGGACCGATGGTGGGGTGTGGTTTTTGTCAAGGGGGACCGATGGTGGGGTGTGGTTTTGGTCAAGGGGGACCGATGGTGGGGTGTGGTTTTGGTCAATGAGGACCGATGGTGGGGTGTGGTTTTTGTCAAGGGGGACCCATGGTGGGGTGTGGTTTTGGTCAAGGGGGACCCATGTGGGGTGTGGTTTTGGTCACCCACTCTATAGAGTGGGAATAGATTGGAGAGAATGACCATTGGAGCTTAGGTTCTGGGCAGAGCTACAGGGTGGAGAGGGTGAGAGATCAATGATAAATAGAAAGGCTGAGGAGAGAGAGAGAGACACTAAAAGTTTCCGTGAGGAGCTGGAGTCATCATTCCTGCTCAAATGCCCCACACAAGTGTAAAATCTATTCATCTTTTTGAGCCAGATGTTTCCTCCTTCTTTTCACTGCTGGGTTTCCAAGCCTCAGGAAACACACACATAACCGCTATATTATCAATTCCAAGGTGACTGTCTGTGTGGACTTTGTACATTCTCCCCTTGTCTGCGTGTGTTTCCTCCGGGTGCTCCGGTTTCCTTCCACAGTCCAAAGATGTGCAAGTTATGTGGATTGGCCATGGGAAATTAACCTGCAGTGTGCAGGCTAGGTGAGTTAGCCTTGGGAAATGGGGGGATATGGTGGGAGAATCTTTGGAGGGTTGGTGCAAACTTGATGGGTCAAATGGCCTCTTTATGCACTGCAGGAATTGTATGAAAACAATCTTGGTCACCAGAAAGATTTTACAACTTCCTTTTCATCTGGATTTGTGAATGGGCAGCTCTTCTGCAGCAACTGCCAGGCCTGTTAAGTAAAGACAGGGAGCAAATTTTCAATAAGGCAGCTCATGCACAGTGCTCGGAGGGAAACTAGAGGCAGTAACCTAGTTCGAGTCTTAAAGTTATTGAATCATAGAGTGATACATCATAGAAACAGACTCTTCAATGCAACTCATTCATGCTGAAAAATGTGGTGCTGGAAAAACACAGCAGGCCAGGCAGCATCCGAGGAACAGGAGAATCGACGTTTCGGGCATAAGCCCTTCTTGAGGAACTCATTCATGCTGACCAACTTTCCCAAACTGAACTAATCCCATTTGCCTGCATTTGGCACATGCATCTTTAAACCATTCCTATTAATGTAACTATCCAAATGTCTTTGAAATGTAATTGTACCTGTATCCACCACTTGCTCTGGAAGATCATTCCACATACAGAACACAGTGTGTGTGAAAAGATGCCCTCAGGTCCCTTTTAAATCTTTTTCCTCTCGCCTTAAAAATATGTCCCCTAGTTTGCTATTCAGCTTATCCATGCCCCTCATGATTTTATAAACTTCTATCAGATCACCTCTCAACCTTCTACGCTCCAATGAGAAAAGTCTCAGTCTATCCTTGTAACTCAAAACCCTCCATTCCTGGCAACATCCAATAAACCTTGTCTGAAACCTCTCCAGATTAATATTTCTTTGATAACCTTTTTTGGGGATTGGTTTAGCTCAGTTGGCTGCATGGTTAGTTCATAAAGCAGTATAATGCCAACAGTGAGGGTTCAATTCCCATCATTGGCTGAACTTACCCTAAGAGCTTCCATGGAGATGAAGGGCCCAACAGCCTCCTTCTGTGTTGTAACCATCCTATGATATCTGTGATAGATTAAACATATAGTCAAATAAGGGGATCAGGGATAAGGGAAATGGCCCTGGAAAAGGGATTAAAGATAGAAGTTGCTGCACCCTATATGTGTGTCAGAGTTCACACTTTGGTCGGATGAACCCCAGAGTCTGATTTAATGCCTAGTTTACAGCAATGTATCAAACCAACCACATTTTAACCTGAAGGAGAGACTAAACTTCATGGCATTTATAGTGGACTAGGTAAACAGCAGCTGGATTTAACCATGATTCATTTTAACAAGTGCATGTTGCAGCTGTTGGATATTTCACAATCTGAATGAATCATTTCCACTTAAGCAAGCCGAGCAGAAATTCAGACTTGGATTTATTTTCAAGTGTACATCATAATTCTGAATGGTAATTAGTCCCATGCCAACAGTCTGCAAACATGGGATTAGACCTGCAGGCATTTTATTGACAGAACAATCAAAATTGAGGATAAATAGTGGGTACCCAATATCCCATCAACTCCTCTTGACCCTCCTAAACTAACTATTTATTACCTCTGATTTGGCACAATACTTATTGGAATGGATGAGCAAAACTTTCCACCAATTACAGTCGGGAAGGCTAAATCCATCATCATACACTCCCAAACAAATTGCCTTCCCTAACCACCAATTCCACCTCCAGGGGATTAGTCCTGGATTAATACTCCAGAATTCCAGGCTAATATCTTGTGAGAAACAAAAACAGAAATTGCTGGAAAAGCTCAGCAGAACTGGCAGCATCTGTGAAGAGAAATCAGAGTTAACCTTTTGGATCCAGTGACCTTTCCTCATAACTGATGGTAGCTAGAAACATGTTGGCTTATAGACAGCAGATAGGGAGGGGGGAGGAGGTAAGGAGTAGACAATAGGTAAGGATAGAGCCCAAAGAGAGAGAAAAACAGTTGGATAGACAAAGGAGTTGATAATGATCCAGTTGGGAGGGTGAATAACTGTTAATGGAGATGTTAGCGGCTAACAATAGGTAGTGTGTAATGATGAAGACCTTATGCTCAAAACATCGACTCTCCTCCTTCTGACCGACTTTTCCAGCACCACACCTTTTGACTCTGATCGCCAGCATCTGCAGTTCTCACTTTCTCCGTAGTGTAAAATGGCAGACTATGTCATAACAAGGCCTGGTGTGTGGGGTAGGGGGCTAGAACGTGGGGGAAGTCAGACCCTAAAATTATTTTGAACTTGATATTGAGTCTGGAGGTGGCAGGGCCATCATGCGGAAAATGAGGTGTTGTTCTTCTAGCTTACCCTGAGCTACACTGGAGCATTGCAGCAAACCTGACAGAGATGTTGGTCAGGGAACAGGGTGGGATGTTAAAGTGGCAGGCAACTGGAAGCTCAGGGTCTTTTTTTGGGCAGAAGCGCTCACTAGTCTACACTTCCCCAAAGTAGAGGAGACCATCATTGTGAGCAGTGAATGCAGTAGACTAGATTGTGAGAAGTGCAGGTAAAGTGCTGCTTCACCTGGAAGTTATGTTTGAGCTCTTAGATACTGAGGAGGGAGGAGGTAAATGGGCAAGTGTTACACCTTCAGCGATTGCAGGGGAAGTACTGTGGGGCTGTGCGGGAGGGAGGGGAGCGCAGTGAGTTGGGATTGGAGGAACAGTGGATCAGGCTGTCCCAGAGGGAATGGTCCCTGCAGAAGGTGGACAAGGGAGGGTGTGGGAACATGTGTCTGGTAGTAGCATCACGCTGGAGATGGCAGAAATGGCAGCTGATGATTGTCCTGATGTGGATGATGGTAGGATGGTAGATAAGGGCAAGGGGAAGCCTATCACTGTTGCGGGAGGGAAGAGAGGGGCTGAGGGCAGAAGTGTGGCAGATGGGTCAGACCTGGTTGAGTGCCCTGTCGAGAACAGTGCTGGGGAATCCTCGGTTGAGGAGGAGGGTGGACATTTTGGAGGCTCCCTTGTTGAAGTTGGCCTAGATGGAGGAACTGGGAAAATGGAATGGAGTCTTCACAGGAAACAGGGTGCGAGGATGTATAGTCTAGGTACCTGTGAGAGTCAATGGGTTTATAGTGGGGTAGATGGAACATTCCTTGTTCCAATCCTGTTCTGGTCCCCACCCACAACTCTTTCTTTAATATATTGATGATATCATCTCTGCTGCTTCGCTCTCTTGTCCAGAATTGGAAAAGTTAATCAATTTCATCTCCAATTTCCATGCTGCCCTCACTTTCACCTGATCTGCCTTGACATTGGAGCCAACGATGTAGGAAGGGAAAAGGTTGCGATTCTGAAGGGAGATTACAGAGAGTTAGGCAGAAATTTAGAAAGGAGGTCCTCAAGGGTAGTAATATCGGGATTACTCCCAGTGCTACGAGTTAGCGAGGGCAGGAATAGGAGGATAGAGCAGATGAATGCATGGCTGAGGAGCTGGTCTATGGGAGAAGGACTCACATTTTTGGATCATTGGAATCTCTTTTGAGGTAGAAGTGACCTGTACAAGAAGGACGGATTGCACCTAAATTGGAAGGGGACTAATATACTGGCAGGGAAATTTGCTAGAGCTGCTCGGGAGGATTTAAACTAGTAAGGTGGGGGATCGGGACCCAGGGAGATAGTGAGGAAAGAGATCAATCTGAGACTGGTACAGTTGAGAACAGAAGTGAGTCAAACAGTCAGGACTAAGTGGTTGGGCCAGCTGTATCACTCCAGGAATATCTGCATTACACCTGTTTAAAACAACTAGCAAAGTTAGGGTCTGGACCACTTTCTTGAGGGGGTCTGGTCTTGTGCATAACAGATATGGCAGATCTCTCAAATCCATCTCAGATTCAGGGGTCCCTTCAACACTTGCCAGAGAAGGAGAACCCATGGGTTCCAACTGTTGCGAGGGTATGTTTTAATCGGTTTGTGAGTTTGCAGCTTTCGTATTGTCCACATGCTAGTTCAGGACCATCGCTCCGACCCAAACTTTATAGGTCACTGGTCCTGACCCTGCATTGACTATGCCTTTTACTCAGGGTCAGGTCTGTGGTTCCTACTCCAAACTTGGTCTCCTGAAGTAAACTGTTTCTCTTGCTTGGCGGAGTCTGGCACTAGCATTCCTGATGCCATTTCACCCTCCCCCCACCCCGGGTCCAGGAAGATCAGGTTTAATCAGGTGCAGAGTCTTCTCCCCCTTAGCATTCTGCTGGAGCTATCCCTATAATTGCATGAAGTCTGGTCTTATGAAACAGCTGCAGACTGTTTCTCCAACTCTGCCTTCAAAGTTTGGAGGAGAAAGTGAGGACTGCAGATGCTGGAGATCAGAGCGGAAAATGTGTTGCTGGAAAAGTGCAGCAGGTCAGGCAGCATTCAAGGCACAGGAGAATCGACGTTTTGGGCATAAGCCCTTCTTCAGGAATGAGGAAAGTGTGTCCAGCAGGCTAAGATAAAAGGTAGGGAGGAGGGACTTGGGGGAGGGGCGTTGGAAATGCGATAGGTGGAAGGAGGTCAAGGTGAGGGTGATAGGCCGGAGTATGGTGGGGGCGGAGAGGTCAGGAAGAAGATTGCAGGTTAGGAAGGCGGTGCTGAGTTCGAGGGATTTGACTGAGACAAGGTGGGGGGAGGGAAAATGAGGAAACTGGAGAAATCTCTAGTCTCCATAAGGACCTCTACTTCAGATTTCTCCAGTTTCCTGGGTGGAAAGTGTTGGTAAAGTGGATGAACTGTTCAACCTCCTCGTGTGAGCACGAGGCAGCGCCGATACAGTCATCGATGTAGCGGAGAAAAAGGTGGGGGGTGGTGCCAGTGTAGCTGCGGAAGATGGACTGTTCCACATATCCTACGAAGAGGCAGGCATAGCTGGGGCCCATGCAGGTGCCCATGGCTACTCCTTTGGTTTGGAGGAAGTGGGAAGATTGGAAAGAGAAATTGTTCAGGGTGAGGACCAGTTCAGTCAGTTGAAAGAGAGTGTCAGTGGAAGGGTACTGGTTGGTACGGCGGGAAAGGAAGAAGCGGAGGGCTTTGAGTCCTTCGTGATGGGGGATGGAGGTGTACAGGGACTGGATGTCCAGGGTGAAGATAAGGCGTTGGGGGCCGGGGAAGCGAAAATCGTGGAGGGGGTGGAGGGCGTGGGTGGTGTCCCGAACGTAGGTGGGGAGTTCTTGGACTAAGAGGGACAGGACGGTGTCAAGGTACGCAGAGATGAGTTCGGTGGGGCAGGAGCAGGCTGAGAGAATGGGTCGGCCGGGGCAGTCAGGTTTGTGGATTTTGGGCAGGAGGTAGAAACGGGCGGTGCGGGGTTGTGGGACTATGAGGTTGGAGGCAGTGGATGGGAGATCCCCTGAGGTTATGGATGGTCTGGGAGACGATGGTTTGGTGGTGGGAGGTGGGGTCATGGTCAAGGGGGCAGTAGGAGGAGGTGTCCGCGAGCTGGCGTTTCAGAGAACACCTCTGGGGCACCCGGACCAACCAACCCAACCACCCCATGGCTCAACACTTCAACTCCCCCTCCTACTCCACCAAGGACATGCAGGTCCTTGGACTCCTCCATCGCCAGACCATAGCAACACGACGGTTGGAGGAAGAGCGCCTCATCTTCTGCCTGGGAACCCTCCAACCACAAGGGATGAACTCAGATTTCTCCAGTTTCCTCATTTCCCCTCCCCCCACCTTGTCTCAGTCAAATCCCTCGAACTCAGCACCGCCTTCCTAACCTGCAATCTTCTTCCTCACCTCTCCGCCCCCACCCCACTCTGGCCTATCACCCTCACCTTGACCTCCTTCCACCTATCACATTTCCAACGTCCCTCCCCCAAGTCCCTCCTCCCTATCTTTTATCTTAGCCTGCTGGACACACTTTCCTCATTCCTGAAGAAGGGCTTATGCCCGAAGCATCGATTCTCCTGTTCCTTCAAAGTTTGGAGTGCTTGGTCTGCCAGGCCATTGAAAGATGGATGATTTAGAGCTGTCATTATATGTAAAATCCCATTTGAATTTAGGAAATACTCAAATTCCCTGCTGGTAAATGATAACCCATCATCTGTGACCAACGCTTCCGGCAGTCCGTGAAAGCAGAAGATACGCACAGCTTTTCTGTTGTCATTTCCGTGTTTGACAAATGAATTGAATGCATGTCCAGCCATTTTGAATGGATGTCCACAATAACTAAAAACATTGATCCCGTGAAAGGACTTGCATAGTTAATGTGAAACTGAATCCAGGGTTTGTCCAACCGTTCCGACAAATGCGAGGTAGCTGCTGGTAGTAATTTTTAACCTTCTTGGCACTCTGGGTACTGCCCCACAAATACGGCTATGTCTGCATTAAGCCTGGCCACCAGTCCTGATGAAGGGTTCCAACCTGAAACGTTGACTCCCCCTCTCCTCTGATGCTTGACCTGCTGTGTTTTTTCCAGCTCCATTCTTTATCCACTCTCCAGCATCTGCAGTCCTCACTATCTCCACTGGACATAACTTCTCAACATCTTTATTTTGGAGACCCCTGGATGACCCTGATGGAGTTTAGCCAGTATCTGTCAGTGACCTTTACTCTGGATAATCACTCTTATTTTCCATAATAATAGTCATAGTGTTATAGAGATATAGAAATATACACTTGGGTCCAACTGGTCCAAGTTGACCAGATATTTGACCTTAATCTAGTCCCATTTTCCAGCATTTAGCCTATACCCCTCTAAACCCTTCCAATTCATATCCAGATGCCTCTTAACCATTGTAATTTTATCACCACCTCCTCTGGCAGCTCATTCCATACATGCATCACCCTCTGTGTGATAAAGTTGTCCCTTAGGTCTCTTTTAAATCTTTCCCCTCTTACCTTAAAGATTTAAAAGGGATATAAGGGAAGATTTGGACTCTCTGGGTCCAAAAAGGTTTCAATTCTGGTTGTGGCAGCTCTTTGATTTCCTCCAGCTATTTATCCCCATCAGCTATTCCAGTTTTGCCAGGACTGGATCTTTCTGTGTCCCAAGTCTGATATTGTCAGCTGTGACTGGAAGTGTCGTCCAGAAAATTTAAAACCATTATGGACTCTTCCAGTGGGGGCACCACCAATTGTCTCCACCAGTAGGACACGGCTCAATGCATTCACTACTTGCTCCCCCCCCACCCCGGACGGTATTCAAACTTGTAATTATATGCAGTTAGTGTGAGAGCCCACTGCTGAATTCGACCCAAAGCTATGGGTGGCAATGCCTTGTCCTCTTTAAGATTTTGATTTAGATTTATTTAATAATGTGCTGAAAATGTGTTGCTGGAAAAGCGCAGCAGGTCAGGCAGCATCCAAGGAGCAGGAGAATCGATGTTTCGGGCATGAACCCTTCTTTCCTGAAGAAGGGCTCATGCCTGAAACGTCGATTCTCCTGCTCCTTGGATGCTGCCTGACCTGCTGCACTTTTCCAGCAAAACATTTTCAGCTCTGATCTCCTGCATCTGCAGTCCTCACTTTCTCCTTATTTAGTAATGTCACTCATACCTAGGTACAGTGACAAATATATAATGTCACCACATAAATTATGTAAATGGAACAATGCTGAATAAATTAATATTAAATTAATAATTGCTAAAACTAAAACAGTTTCAAAAGTTCATCTTTCCCAACCCGTAGCCTTCACCCTCTCTGCTTCTCCAGTTGCTACTGTCCGACACCATCCCCAGTGTCCTGGCAATCTCCTCCTTTCCTGCCAACGCTGGCGCCATTGCTTCTGCTGTAGATAGTGGAATGTCCCCTTTTGGAGGTGGCACAGTGGCTCAGTGGTTAGCACTGCTGCCTCACAGTACCAGGTACCCGGGTTCAATTCCAACCTCGGGCGACTGTCTGTGTGGAGTTTGCACATTCTTCCTGTGTCTGCGTGGGTTTCCTCTGGGTGCTCCAGTTTCCTCCCACAATCCAGAGATGTGCAGGTAAGGTGAATTGACCATGCTAAATTGCCCATTGTGTTCAGGACTGTGTAGGTTGGATGCATGCGTCAGGGTAAATGTAGAGTAATAAGTTAAAAATCACACAACACCAGGTTATAGTCCAACAGGTTTAATTGGAAGCACACTAGCTCCTGATGAAGGAGCGTTGCTCCGAAAGCTAGTGTGCTTCCAATTAAACCTGTTGGACTATAACCTGGTGTTGTGTGATTTTTAACTTTGTACACCCCAGTCCAACACCGGCATCTCCAAATCATGTAGAGTAATAGGGTAGGAGGAATAGGTCTGAGTAGGTTACTCTTCCGAGAGTCAGTGTTGGGCCAAATGGCAGGTTTCCATACTGTTGGGATTCTATTCTAAATAAAATGACAGCTCTTTTGAGGCCACTGAAAACACTATTGGCCTACTGAATGGCACGCTGGGAAAACTGGCCAACCTGCTGGAAATTGGATCAGGCCAGACAGACAGGTATGCGAACTGGTTACCTTGATTGATTATATCATATAGGTGTTAAAGAGACACTGGAACTGAGATATGAAGGCAGGAAGCTTGCAATATGCACTGTTAAATTGGATCAGGTCACACAGATATGCAAGCCATTCACCTTGATTGACTAATAAATGGGTTGTTGATGAGACAATGCTGCAAGATTTTGGGTCGGAACAATAGATCTCAGTTTCGGTAGAACTGTTTTTGAGACTGGTTGGGTCCTAGGGCCAGCTCAATCAATAAGGGAAATTACAATATCTAATACTGTTTTTTGTAACACCCTTCCCGAGAGAGACACTCAATTTAAATTATGTTAATTACATTGTCACATCAAACTACTATACCATTGTACTCGGACATGACCTAGATAACAAGGTAAAAGAAGTTAAAAATCACACAACACCAGGTTATAGTCCAACAGGTTTATTTGGAAGCACTAGCTTTCTGAGTGCTGCTCCTTCATCAGGTGGTTGTGGAGCAGGATCATAAGACACAGAATTTATAGCAAAAGGGTTACAGTGTTATGGAGCTGGAATGATATATTAAACAAATTTAGATTAAGTCTTTCATCTTTTAGAATGGGATATGCAAGTTTCAGTTCTTTAATATGTAAATCCCAGAACTCCTTTTAAGTTACATTCTCATGATAGCTTCAGCTTTTCTAACAATAGGTGCCATCTCAGCTCAGACAATGCATTCACGGTGTGAGGTTAAAGTCTGTCTGTGTCCCAGTGTTGAGTCAGACTGGTTCTATTTCTAAAGTGGGACCTACAGAATCTTACATGGATTCATGCATTTTTTGAGCAAAATAAAATGTAATTCTGCAAATACAAATTCACCCCATAAATTTATATGAGTGTGGGTGCAGGAGGGAACGGAGTGAGTGTGTGCATGTGGGTGTGAGTGCATGTGAAAGAGTGTGTGTATGTGTCTGTGTGTAAGCTTGGTCAAGTATGTGTCTGATGGGGTAAAAGTCTGTGAGAGGGTGTGTGCTGCGTGTGAGTGAGGGGGATGTATGTATGTGCGTATGAGAGAGAGAGGGTCTGCTTGAGTGTGTATGTGTGTGTGTAGCAGTGGGGTCGCCTGTAGTGTGACATGAACCCAAGGACCTATTGAGGCCATCCCCATGGGTACCGAACTTTGCTTTCAGCCTCTGCTCAGCCACTTTACGTTGTTGCTTGTCTTGAAGCCCACCTTGGAGAATGGTCACCCGAAGGTCTTGAGGTCAAATGTCCTGGACCGTTGACCTGTTCCCCGACTGGGAGGGAACACTCCTGGCTGGTGATCAATGTGTGGTGTCCATTCGTCTGTTGTTGTGGAGTCTGCTCTGTCTCACCAATGTACCATGCCTCAGGGCACCCTTGCCTGCAGCGTATGAGATAGACAACATTGACATGAGTCACATGGGTACCTGCTGCATACATGGTAGGTGGTGGCCCCATGTGTAATGGTAGAATCCGTGTCGACACTCTGACATGTTTTGCAGTGGTTGCCATGACAAGGTTGTACGGTGTCATGGTCAATACTGTCCTGAAGGCTAGGCCGTTTGCTGTGAACAATGGTCTGTTTGAGGTTTCGTGGTTGTTTAAAGGCGAGAAGTGGAGGCTTGGGGAAGGTCTTTTTTTTTAGATTCCCTGCAGTGTGGAAACAGGCCCTTCAGCCCAACAAGTTCACACCGACCCTCCGAAGAGTAACCCACCAGACCCATTTCCCTCTGACTAATGCATCTAACACTATGGGCAATTTAGTATGGCCAATCCACCTGATCCGCACATCTTTTGGATTGTGGGAGGAAACTTGAGCACCCAGAGGAAACCCACGCAGACACAGGGAGAATGTGCAAATTCCACACAGACAGTCACCCGAGGCTGGAATTGAACCTGGGTCCCTGGCGCTGTGAGGCTGCAGTGCTAACCAGTGAGCCACCGTGCTCATCCTCATCAATAATGTGTTGCAGGCTGCGAAGAACATGACATAGTTTTTTTGGCTCCCAGGAAACAGCAAAGGGTTCCCCAATAGTTGCAGCTTGTGTCTATCTCCTGAGAGAGATACCAAAGAATAGACCATGGTAAGTCTGATGATGGGATGAAACTCGTGGATATCACTGTGTAGTTGTTTCAGTGACTCACATGAGTCACATAAAGAAAATGTCATCATTATATCTGGTGTATAGTGTTGGTTGGAGGACCCGTGGAGAAAAGAAGTCTTGTTCGAACCTGTGCATGAAAATGTTGGCATACTGGGGTGCAGATTTGGTCCGCATGACTGTTCCATGTGTCTGGATGAAGAACTGGCTGTCAAAGGTGAAAATGTTGTGGTAGAGGATGTAGTGGATGAGTTGTAGGACGATGCTTGGTGATTGCCAGTTGTTGGTGTTGAGTACTGAGGCTGTTGCCGTGATGACATCATCATGGGGATGTTGGTTTAGAGTGCTGACACGCCCATTGTGACGAGGAATGTTCCCAGTTCGACTAGTCCGTGGGTGCTGAGTTTCTGTAAGAAATCTGTAATGTCACAACAGAAGCTGGGGGGCCCCCTGTACAATGGGTTTTCAAGATGCCCTCAACTTAGCCTGAGAGGTTCTCACACACGGTTCCATTGCCTGATATGATGGGACATCCTGATGTGTTGGCTTTCTGTATCTTCGGAAGGCAGTAGAAATCGCCTGTGGGAGAGGTACGTGGGATGAGGGCGTGTAGGGAATTCTGAAGGACTGGATCAAAAGTCTCAATCAATGTTTTTAGTTCACGGGTGTGCTCTTTGGTTGGATCGGCCAGTAGTTGCCTGTAGTGTTCCTAGTTGTTCAGTTGTCTGTACACTTCCTTGCAGTAATGCGTTCTATTCTGAATGACAATGGCTCCTCCTTCATCTGCTGGTTTGATGACAATGTTGCGATTGGTTTTGAGAGCATGGATGGCGTTGCGTTGTGATTGGGCGATGTTTTGCTCTACCTTTTAGGTGCAGTTGATGAATCTGGCTGAAGCTCTCATGAGAATGTAACTTAAAAGGAGTTCTGGGATTTACATATTAAAGAACCGAAACTTGCATATCCCATTCTAAAAGATGAAAGAATTAATCTAAATTTGTTTAATATATCATTACAGCTCCATGACACTGTAACCCTTTTGCTATAAATTCTGTGTCTAATGGTCCTGTTCCCCAAACACCTGATGAAGAGACGAGTGCTTCCAATTAAACCTGTTGGACTATAAACCGCTGTTGTGTGATTTTTAACTTTGTCCACCCCAGTCCAACACCGGCATCTCCAAATCAAAGGGTAAAAGAAGCCAGTCAAGTCAGAGTGGTCTTGCACACTCCAGAGAACATCAGGACCAGGAAGCAGGAACTATGGGAGCAGGAAGAACAGCCTCAACTTCAGTTCGACTGGCTATAATCAGAGTAGTATATACTTTCCAAAACCTTGTGCCCTCAAAGCAGATTTTAAACTAGTGTCTGGGTACAGACATTTGAAAACTGTAAGGTTACTATGGACATCAGAGGGAAAGACAGGTTTTGTAATGTTGTATATGTATATCTGTCTTGTGTTTCAAAGATAATAAACCGCATCTCAGTAAACCACGTCACATTATTAGTGTAAAATGAGTCCCACTAAATAAACAGTAGATCAGGCTGTATGAAAATGAGGAGAAAGTGAGGTCTGCAGATGCTGGAGATCAGAGCTGAAAATGTGTTGCTGGAAAAGCGCAGCAGGTCAGGCAGCATCCAGGGAACAGGAGAATCGTTTCAGGCATAAGAAGGGCTTATGCCCGAAACGTCGATTCTCCTGTTCCCTGTATGAAAATGAAGCTTACACCGTGCCCGCTGCCTCTGAGCTGGAGATGTTCATGCTGCATAGGTTCTGCACCTCCTCATACGCTGGACATTGACCGATGGGTCCTGGCTCTGAGCTGGCTGACAGGGTCCTGGCTCACCTTCCTTTGCTGTCTTGAGTCAGCATACCAGCAGAAACTATAATGGCTTGATGGTCCAGATCCTGAAGAAAATTTTAACTGTTTGGCCGAGGCTTGGCTTTGTTTTGGAGTTTTGCTTTGGGCTGACCTAGAGAACCTCTGTTCTGGATATGTCCTGAGTGAGGCTGTGCAATTGTCTTCACTCAGGTCGGACTGGCGGGTGAGTCCACTTCCATCGGAACACCCTGCAACTTGAATGCTCCGCTTGCTGCATTTTCCAATGACAAAGCCAGTTGTAGTGCCTATTTGACGTCCAGTTCGGCTTCAAGTAGTAGGTGGTTTTACATTGTCAGATAATTAATCCAAATGGTGTCTCGACATCTCATTCAGGGTTAAACCAAAGTCACACACCTCTGCCAGTTGTCTTAATTTAGTCAAAAATCCCAATATGGATTGCCCTGGTTCTCAAATTGCCTGGTAAAGATGGTAGCATGTCAGAATTGTGATCTTGAATTAAAGGTGGGTGAGGCTTTAAGCAATAAGATTAATGTGTCATTTAAACATGACTGTCAAAAAATTTGTGAAGAGTGAGAAAGGGGGCAGTAAAGCTATGAAGGAAAATGGCACCTAATTAAGTCAGGTTCAGTGCCAAAAGGAATGCAAAGAGCATGTCAAAACAAAGGGAAAGAAAGAAACCAGGTTGAGTATGGCAATAGAGTGAAGAGTAGTCATAAAAAGGATTCCAGTTATATTCAGGCAAAAAGGAAACATGAGCGATGGAATTAGTGGGCGGCACGGTGGCACAGTGGTTAGCACTGCTGCCTCACATCGCCAGAGACCCGGGTTCAATTCCCGCCTCAGGCGACTGACTGTGTGGAGTTTGCACGTTCTCCCCGTGTCTGCGTGGGTTTCCTCCGGGTGCTCCGGTTTCCTCCCACAGTCCAAAGATGTGCAGGGTCAGGTGAATTGGCCATACTAAATTGCCCGTAGTGTTAGATAAGGGGTAAATGTAGGGGTATGGGTGGGTTTCGCTTCGGCGGGTCGGTGTGGACTTGTTGGGTCGAAGGGCCTGTTTCCACACTGTAATCTAATCTAATCTAATCTAATCTAAAAAAAATTAGAGTAGGCTTGGGTTTGTAACATTCCTTAACTAAATCCGTCAATTTCTGCGAAGTGCCTCGTGCTTCAGGGAAAGTTAGGCTCCAAATAACCAAAAAAGCTGCAAAGATGCTCCACAAGCTGTCAGGAGAATTACTTGTTGCTTTTCATCTGCCCCAATGTCATTTACCCAGAAAAAATAACACATTCTTTCCACACACTGGGCCCAGTCTTCAATGGCAGCTACCCAAACAACAACATGATGCTGGCAATACTAATCCTAACTTAAAGATGACTGTTGCAAGTGTGTTTCTTCAGGAACATGCTTTACGCTGACTGCCAGTGAAATAACTCCACAGAGACCAGTATCCTGTCACCAAGTCACCCTTTGTTTACATGTAGAAAGTGCTTGACATGAGTCCAGCTCCCTCAAAGCCAGATCACAGAGTGTCAGAATGCCGGACCTTCTCTTTTTATTTATTTATTTTTTCACATCAAAGGGCCTCTCTTGTTTATTTTTTTTTTCTTTTTTTTGTGAGACACAGTGAAAGACACAAAGTGCACGAATCTTTATTCAATTTCCACCACCAGGAAGATAGGAAAACACCCGGGTGGCCAGTGACAAACACTGCCCTTCACATCAAAGGGCAGTGCTTTGTGATCACCTTCTCTTTTTATTTTTTTTTTGCCCACCTCTGATGTCCTCTTTTATTTTTTTTTCTTCTCTTTTTTTTTCTTTAACACCCACACTACCACCTAAGTGATCCCTGGTTTATTTTTTTTTTATCCCCTTTAACCCCCACACTACCACCTAAGTGCGGTAGTGCTTATTTTATCCCCAGCACCCATGGTGTGTGTGTGCAGGTGTGAGACACAGTGAAAGACATAAAGTGCACGAATCTTTATTCAATTTCCACCACCAGGAAGATAGGAAAACACCCGGGTGGCCAGTGACAAACACTGCCCTTCACATCAAAGGGCAGTGCTTTGTGATCACCTTCTCTTTTTATTTTTTTTTTTTTTTTTTTTTTTTTTTTTCCTTGATTACCCTACACTACCACCTAACTGCGGTAGTGCTTATTTTATCCCCAGCACCCATGGTGTGTGTGTGCAGGTGTAAGACACTGTGAAAGACACAAAGTGCACGAATCTTTATTCAGTTTCCACCACCAGGAAGATAGGAAAACACCCGGGTGGCCAGTGACAAACACTGCCCTTCACATCAAAGGGCAGTGCTTTGTGATCACCTTCTCTTTTTACATATCTGCCAGGGCTTCCTGATTGGACCAGATTAACAGCCTCTGGTCCACCTGGCTATCTCGTTACAATCACTATACATTACATACATTTAAATCACTTTGAGTATTTAATCCTAATATTAACAGACAGTCAGAACCCCACAGCTTTTGGAGTTGTTAATCAATCTAAAAATTTACAACTCTTTACTATGATGATAGGTTTTGGAAACAGTGAAGAAGAATAATAATGTGATAATGATAGCACTTAGAGTTGTGCCAATGACTGAAACTGGAAGAATCAATGTTTTCAATTCACAGTGGTGGGCGGCACGGTGGCACAGTGGTTAGCACTGCTGCCTCCCCGTGTCTGCGTGGATTTCCTCCGGGTGCTCCGGTTTCCTCCCACAGTCCAAAGATGTGCAGGGTCAGGTGAATTGGCCATACTAAATTGCCCGTAGTGTTAGATAAGGGGTAAATGTAGGGGTATGAGTGGGTTGCGCTTCGGCGGGGCGGTGTGGACTTGTTGGGCCGAAGGGCCTGTTTCTACACTGTAAGTAATCTAATCTAATCTAAGTAATCTAATCTAATCTAATCACAGACATAAACAGGCTGTATATTTTCTTCAAAATCTGTAGGGCTGACTACTTAAATATCTTGACAATGTGACAAAATATGCCTCATTCACCTTTGCAAGCACTGCTCTAAATAATTATAAGTCACACATTGTCAGATAAGAAGACCCTTGTTCCTGTGAAAATGGGGTCTATTGGAACTCAACATTTCCGAGTTCGGGACTTCCCCATGTATAGGTCACATGATGAAAATATCATTTTCTAGGGGCTTCTAGTTCCAAGTCCTGGATGAGGAACGGTATCTTCTCATATCCACAAAAGTCTTTCTTTCTGCACTGCAGCTGCCTGATCTGATGAGTATTTCCATATACTGTTTCAGATTTCCAACATCTCTGCAGTAGATTTACTTTAAGCTATCCCACTACATTCCTGGCTGGCCTTCCATCATCCTAAAATTCAAATTTATCCAAAGATTTACTACCCAATCTTAACTCAGCATGTATGTTGTTTACTGTGTCTTGTCCCTGTATTTACTGACCTACCGATCTACATTGGCTCTCAGTCTGGCCTACTTCAGAAACATTTATACTTAAATCATTCTGAGGCCTTAGCCCTCCATATATATTTGTAACTTCCTCCAGTTAGGCTGACACTCCTGGGACTTTAAACTGAGATCTCATCTCTAGGTACACGAGGAGGGAAAGAGCAGCATTGCATCATTCAAAGACAAATTGTAGTTTCTTATGTCCCAATCAATCAATGGCATCAAAAACAGATTAACTGGTTATTCTTGTGTCTGCTGTTGTGTAATGTCCTGGTATTGTTTGCTTGTTGTTATTGTCAACACAGAGGAGATGTCCAGAAGGGGTGCTGAATCAATGGCTGTTTCTGTTTTTACATTTCAATAGATTGGTACAGCCTAAGACAAGGCCACTCAGCCCACTCTGCTGCGCCAGCTCCTTGAAAATGAGTGAGTGTCCACGGACCACATCCACCTCTAAGCTGGCTCATTGCTGCTGTGAGCTCTTGACTACAGTGATAGTCTATAGTTTCACACTCAGATCCATCATTCACTGAGCAGTATGCTGGATCTAGGCGAAAGTGAGGACTACAGATGCTGCAGATTAGAGTCAAGAGTGTGGTGCTGGAAAAGCTCAGCAGGTCAGGCAGCATCCGAAGAGCAGGAGAATCGACATTTTGGGCAAAAGCCCTTCATCAGGAATGAGGCTGTGAGCTGAGGGGGTGGTAAGATAAATGGGAGGGGGGTGGGGCTGGGTAGGAGGTAGCTGAGAGTACGATAGGTGGATGGAGGTGGGGGTAATGGTGATAGGTCAGAGAGGAAGGTGGAGTGGATAGGTGGAAAGAAAGATGAACTAGTTGGACAGATTATGAGGGCAGTGCCGAGTTGGAAGGTTGGATCTGGGATAAGGTGGGGGGAGGGGAAATGTGGAAATTGGTGAAATCACATTTATACCTACAACCTGAAGCCCAACTGGACTTCAAATAGGCACTACAAATGGCTTTGTCATTGGAAAACTTGGCAAGCGGAGCATATACATTGCAGGGTGTTCTGATGGAAGTGTACTCACTCGCCAGTTTAACTGAGCTTGGGTAATCCACTTGAGTGAAGGCAATTGCATAGCCTCACTAAGGTCATGTGCTGAATAGAGGGATTCTAGGTCAGCCCAAAATAAAACTCCAAAACAAAGCCAAGCCTTTGCCAAACAGTTAAAATTTTCTTCAGGATCCGGAAATGGCGGAGGATGAAGCAATGTATACAAACGCCCCTACAAACGGACCCCACCACCAGAGATATATTTCCCTCCCCACTCCTATCCACTTTCAGTAAAGACCATTCTCTCCGCGATTCCCATGTCAGGTCCATGACCGCTACCAACCCAGCCTCCTCTCCCAGCACCTTCCTCTGCCACCACAGGAATTGCAAAACCTGCGCCCACACCTCCTCCCTCACCACCGTCCAAAGCCCCAAAGGAGCCTTTCACATCCATCAGACCTTTACCTGCACATTCACATGCGTCATTTACTGTATCCATTGCTCCTGATGCAGTCTCCTCTCCATTGGGGAGACAGGACGCATACTCTCAGAGCGCTTCAGAGAACATCTCCGAGACAACGGCATCAAACTAACCCAACTGCCCTGTGGCCAAACATTTCAACTCCCCCTCTCACTCTGCCAAGGACATGCAGGTCCTGGACCTCCTACATCGCCACTCCCTCACCACCCGACGCCTGGAGGAAGAACGCCTCATCTTCTGCCTCGGGACCCTCCAACCCCACAGCATCAATGTGGATTTCACCAGTTTCCTCATTTTCCCTCCCCCCCCGCACCTTATCCTAGTTCCAACCTTCCAATTCATCACTGCTCTCATGACCTGTCCGACCAGTCCATCTTCCTTCCCACCTATCGGTTCCACCCTACTCTCTGACCTATCACCATTATCCCCTCCTCCATATACTTATTGCACTTTCAGCTACCTTCCCTCCAGCCCCACCTCCCTCCCAATAATCTCACCACCCCCTTGGCTCACAGCCTCAGTATGCTGGATCTACCTCTCCATGACAGTCACCAACCTCTTCATTGTGGAAGCTGTGCATTCATACTCCATCATCCATTCACATTCCCCAGGGCAGCTCTTGCCACGGTAACTCCAGCAGATTAAGTGTGGCCAATAGTCCAATGGTATAATCATTGTGAGAATGAACGCAAAGAGAATGCAAACTATATTCCATCCAAATGTCGAAAACACTGTTCAGTAAAGAAAAAGCTAACACCTGAAATCTATTCTTGATTCTCACTCCAAAAGTCATTGATTTTTGATGTGCACTCATTTTTACTTAAGAACTTTAGAAGGAATCTGGAATACTTACAGCCCTAAGTTAGCTTCTATCCCACCTGGGACAGCAACCAGGCTTGAGACAGAAACCCAGATTTTCCAATTATGCCATAAGACAATAAGACATAGCCAGGCAGGAGGCTGGAAGAACACAGCAAGTCAGGCAGCATCAGGAGCTGGAGAAGTCAACATTTCTAGTGTAACCCTCCTTCAAGACGGAGGGTGGGTGTAGGGAGAGCTGTGGATAAAAGGGGTGGTGGGGGAAGGATGGTGAAGTGGGAAGAGGTAAAGACAGGTAGAGGATGTGACCTGGTTAGTTAATGGGAGGAATGAATCCGGTTGGTGGTAGAGAGCAGTGGAAGGGAGGGGGAGGGGGAAGGGTTGGGAAGTGAGTCACGGGATGGGACGGGATGCCACCAACCGGAATTGAATTCTTCAATTTCAAATAACCTCCCTTCCCACACCCCACCCATTGATCAACCAGGTTGTACCCTCTACCTGTTTTCACCTATCTCCACTTTGCTTAGCCCTGTGAGACAAGTGGGATGGTGAACAGAGCGCTGGACTGGCGCAGTGAGTCAGTGGTTAGCATTGCTGCCTCACAGCACCAGGGATCAGGGTCTAACTCCACCTTCAGGCAACTTGTGTGGAGTTTGCACATTCAGCCCGTGTCTGCGTGGGTTTCCTCCAGGTGTTCCGGCTTCCTCCCACAGATTGAAGATGTGCAGGTCAGCTGGATTGGTCATAGGAAATGCAGGGTTACAGGGATAGGGTAGGATGGGCCAAATGGCCTGCTTTCACACTGTAGAGATTCTATGAAAACTACGGATTCTATGAAATGAGGCAACAAGTGAAGCTGCAAACGCAACAATAATATATGAGACACTGTCACGTGCTTGCCGGACGAATCTGTGTAGACTTCCTATTCCAACTGCATATCAATTGCATCAGTCCCTCAAATGTTGTGTACCAACACCATGGCTGGAGTTGCACTGTTTTGCTCTTGTATTGCTAAATATCAGTTTGCCTTGACATTATCACATTGGTAGGCAAAAGTGAGGACTGCAGATGCTGGAGATCAGAGTCTAGATTAGAGTGGTGCTGGAAAAGCACAGCAGGTCAGGCAGCATCCGAGGAGCTCTGGGAACTGCCTGGATTCTAATGGCTGCCATGCTTCCTGCCTTACAATAGCGACTACACTTCCAAAGGAATTCATTCACAAATAAAAGCTGAAAATACTCAGTCGGTCCGGTGGTGCCTATTGGGGAAGAGAAAAATATTGACATCAGTAAGACAGGATTAAAGCAAGAAATAGGGAAATGGGGGAAGGGAGGAAAAGAATGGCAGGGTATGTCTGTGATATGGTGGAAAAGCACAGATTAAATGACAAAACAAGTGATGGTACTAGGGTAACGAGGAAGGTCATGGGACAAATAAAGATACAAAAGATGTGTCTAGAGGAGGTGTAAATGCGAACAGCAGAATCTTGATTAACTGTTCTCATCCCGAAACACAAAAAAAATTAAAGCTTTTTTCAGTTCAGTCCCTGTGGTCTCTCTTTGTTTACAGCCTAACTTCAATCCACTAACAATTCAAAAATGTTTCAAACAATTAATCTGTTTTTATAATAAAAGCATACTGAAGATGTTTGTGATTCAATATTGCAGTATTCAGCACGTGCCCCACAGCCAAACCAGGAGATGTTTGATTAGATAACCTGTTCAGGGTGGCAAGTTGTAGGAAACATGTTGCCAGGACAACAGGAGTAGTGCCAGAGATCATTAACAGCCAACTGAACTTGATTGGATTAACCTCAGTGTGTGAGATACACAATAAACTGTCATCAGCTCATGTGCTGCATCTGTCCAAATCAGAATCTAGTTATTCTAAATGTTGTGTGCAGCCTGCAGAAGAGGAGTAGAACTGGGTGAGATCTGTAGGAAGGGAATAATACTGAGTGAGATCTATAGGAGGGGAGTAGAACTGGGTGAGATCTGTAGGAAGGGAATAATACTGAGTGAGATCTATAGGAGGAGAGTGAGATCCGCAGCAAAAACCTTTCTGTGTCCGGATCATTGGTTTCAAACATCATTACTACCATGACTCGGTTGACAAAAACAGTGCTGAAATATGTTACCTTTTATAACAAAAGCTATCAGCCTTCATTCCCTGATTGAAGGTCAGCTCAAATTTGCAGGTTAAGAAGCCAGCATTCCAACAGCTCAAAATTGATGCCCAAACTCAAATTCAGAGGATAAAGGAATCTAGGTGATTAGTGAATGCTCAAAATATCCAACAATATGCTGGCCGTCCTGACCAGTAAAAATTTGTTTTTGAAGCCAGCAGAGCCATCCGTAGACCAGTCACATGGACAAAATCTCCATTCTCTTAGAGCCCTACTTCAGGATGAAAATGTCGTCTGTCAATTTGGAAAGATCATTTTCAACAACTCCTCAACTGTCAATCCATAGAAGCAGCTGATCTCCTCCCAGTGGTAGAATCCATAGGTGAACCACCATTGATAGATGAGATGCAACAAGCCATCAAAGAGATGAAAACCAACAAAACTTGTGGTCCCAGTGACATAGTAACTGAGATCTTCAAAGCTGGTGGCCTTTTACTCAGATCAACACTCTGTGGACTCATCCTATGGACTAGGGAAGAAAAAGAACTCTTCCTCACTAACTTCATGATCGTGACACTTAAAACTTTATTTAAGAAGGCAAACTATTGAGGTATTTCTTTCGTGTCCACAATGGAAAATACTCTGACTCCCATTCTACTGAATTGCCTACTTCCTGTGGTTGAAGAAATACAACCCGAGACACAGTCATTCTGGAGGTCACACTCCCATGGTCTTTGTTTCGAGACAAATCCAATAAATATTCTGAGAACAACTCTCATTGGTCAACAACTCTCAGTAGTCTGCATGTCGGATGTAAGTTAAACCAGGAGCTGAAATTGGCCTGTCGCAAAGATGTCACTACAGTTGTTATGGGGGATTTTAACATGCAGGTAGACTGGGAGAATCAGGATGGTATTGGGCCTCAAGAAAGAGACTTTGTGGAGTGCCTCAGAGATGGATTTTTAGAGCAGCTGGTGCTGGAGCCGACCAGGGAGAAGGCAATTCTGGATCTGGTATTGTGTAACGAACCAGAATTGGTCAGAGACCTCGAAGTGAAGGAGCCATTGGGAAGTAGTGACCTTAATACAATAAGCTTCAATCTGCAATTTGAGAGGGAGAGGGTACAGTCGGAAGTGACAGTACTTCTATTGAATAAAGGGAACTATGGAACTATGAGGGAGGAACTGGCCAAAGTTCAATGGTGCAATACCTTAGTAGGGATGACCGTGGAGGAACAATGGCGGATATTTCTGTGTATAATGCAGAAGTTGCAGGATCAGTTAATTCCTAAAAGGAAGAAAGATCCCAGGAGGAGGCATGGGCGGCCGTGGCTGACGAGGGAAGTTAAGAAACATATAAAGTTAAAAGAGAAAAAGTATAACATAGCTAAGATAAGTGGGAAAACTGAGGACTGGGAAGCTTTTAAAGAGCAACAGAGGATTACTAAGAAGGAAATATGCAGAGGAAAAATGAGGCATGAAGGTAAACTGGCCAAGAATATTAAGGAGGATAGTAAAAACTTTTTTAGGTATGTGCAAGGCAAAAAAATGGTTAGGACAAAAATTGGGCCCTTGAAGACAGAAACAGGGTAATATATTACTAGGAACAAAGAAATGGCAGAGGAATTAAATGGGTACTTCAGATCTGTGTTCACTGGGGAAGACACAAGCAATCTCCCTGAGGTAACAGTGGCTGAAGGACCTGAACTGAAGGGAATTTATATTTGTCAGGATTTGGTGTTGGAGAGACTGTTAGGTCTGAAGGTTGATAAGTCTCCGGGGCCCCTGATGGTCTGCATCCCAGGGTACTGAAGGAGGTGGCTCGGGAAATCGTGGATGCGTTGGTGATTATTTTCCAGAGTTCGATAGATTCGGGGTCGGTTCCTGAGGATTGGAGGGTGGCTAATGTTATACCACTTTTTAAGAAAGGTGGGCGAGAGAAAGCAGGAAATTATAGACCAGTTAGTCTGACCTCAGTGGTGGGAAAGATGCTGGAGTCTATTATAAAGGATGAAATTACTGCACATCTAGATAGTAGTAACAGGATAGGACAGAGTCAGCATGGATTTATGAAGGGGAAATCATGCTTGACTAATCTTCTGGAATTTTTTGAGGATGTAACTCTGAAGTTGGATGAGGAAGATCCAGTAGTGTACCTGGACTTGCAGAAAGCTTTTGATAAAGTCCCACACAGGAGGTTAATGAGTAAAATTAGGGCGCATGGTATTGGGGGCAAAGTACTAGATTGGATTGAAAATTGGTTGCCTAATAGGAAACAAAGGGAAGTGATAAACGGCTCCATTTCAGAATGGCAGGCAGTGACCAGTGGGGTACCGCAGGGATCCGTGCTGAGACCGCAGCTTTTTACAATATATGTTAATGATATAGAAGATGGTATCAGCAATAACATTAGCAAATTTGCTGATGATACAAAGCTGGGTGGCAGGGTGAAATGTGATGAGGATGTTAGGAGATTACAGGGTGACCTGGACAAGTTAGGTGAGTGGGCAGATGCATGGCAGATGCAGTTTAATGTGGATAAATGTATGGTTATCCACTTTGGTGGCAAGAACAGGAAGGCAGACTACTACCTCAATGGAATCAATTTATGTAAAGGGGCAGTACAGAGAGATCTGGGTGTTCTTGTACACCAGTCAATGAAGGCAAGCATGCAGGTACAGCAGGTAGTGAAGAAGGCTAATAGCATGCTGGCCTTCATAACAAGAGGGATTGAGTATAGAAGCAAAGAGGTTCTTCTGCAGCTGTACAAGGCCCTGGTGAGACCACACCTGGAGTACTATGTGCAATTCTGGTCTCCAAATTTGAGAAAAGACATTCTGGCTATTGAGGGAGTGCAGCGTAGATTCACGAGGTCAATTCCTGGAATGGCGGGATTACCTTACACTGAAAGACTGAAGTGACTGGGCTTGTATACCTTTGAGTTTCGAAGACTAAGAGGGGATCTGATTGAGACGTATAAGATTATGAAAGGATTGGACACTCTGGCAGTAGGAAACATATTTCCACTGATGGGTGAGTGCCAAAACAGAGGACACAGCTTAAAAATACGGGGTAGACCATTTAGGACAGAGCTCAGGAGAAACTTCTTCACCCAGAGAGTGGTGGCTGTGTGGAATGCTCTGCCCCAGAGGGCAGTGGAGGCCCACTCTCTGGATTCATTTAAGAAAGAGTTGGATAGAGCTCTCAAAGATAGTGGAATCAAGGGTTATGGAGATAAGGCAGGAACAGGATACTGATTAGAAATGATCAGCCATGATTATATTGAATGGCCGTGCAGGCTTGAAGGGCAGAATGGCCTACTCCTGCACCTATTGTCTATTGTCTATTGTCTATTAACATGATCAAATTGCATGGTTCTGTGGATTGTGTTCCAGAGATTTGGATATCCAAGAAACTTCATTACAATCTTGCAACTGCTTCACGATGATATGGCTGCAACAATCTTGAGTGGGAGATTTGAAACAGAGTCAAGATTAGAGTGGTGCTGGAAAAGCACAGCAGGTCAGGCAACATCTGAGGTGCAAGAAAATCAACATTTCAGGCAGGAGCCCTTCATCAGGAATGAGTCTGAGAGCCTCCGGGGTGGAGGGATAAATGGGAGGGTGGTGGGGCTGAGGAGAAGGTAGCTAAGAGTGCAAATAGGTGGATGGAGGTGGGGATAAAGGTGACAGATCGGAGAGGAGGGTGGAGCGGGTAGGTGGGAAGGAAGATTAGCAGGTAGGACAGGTCATGAGGATGGTTCTGAGTTGGAAGGTTGGAACTGGGGTAAGGTGGGGGGAGGAGAAATGAGGAAACAGGTGAACTCCACATTGATGTCCTGGGATTGGAGTATTCTGAGGCAGAAGATGAGACGTTCTTCCTCCAGGCATCGGGTGGTGAGGGAGTGGCAATGGAGGCGATTCAGGACCAGCATGTCCTCGGCAGAGTGGGAGGGGGAGTTGAAATATTCGGCTATGGGGCGGTGGGGTTGATTTGTGCAGGTGTCCCAGAGATGTTCCCTGAAGTGCTCTGCGAGAAGGCGTCCAGTCTCTCCAACATAAAGGAGACTGCATTGGGAGCAATGGATACAATAAATGACATTGGTGGAAGTACAGGTGAAATTTGATGGATGTGGAAGGCTCCTTTGGGGCCTTGGATGGAGGTGAGGAGGGAGGTGTGGGCGCAGGTTTCGCAATTCTTGTGGCGGCATGGGAAAGTGCCAGGAGGGGAGGGTAAGTTGGTGGGGAATATGGACCTGACCAGGTAGTCATGGAGTGAACAGTCTTTACGGTCCTTCCACAAAGGCTGTTCCCTCCGTGACTACCTGGTCAGGTCCATGCCCCCCAACAACCCACCCTCCCTTCCCAGCACTTTACCCTGCCACCGCAAGGATTGTAAAACCTGTGCCCACACCTCCCTCCTCACCTCCATCCAAGGCCCCAAAGGAGCCTTCCACATCCATCAAAGTTTCACCTGCACATCCACCAATGTCACTTATTGTATCCGTCGCTCCCGATGCAATAAATGAGAGCACTGGAGAAATTCTAATAGCCACATTCTCCAGATTCAAAGGGAACATTGTCATACAAACAGTAATGAACTTCTTGAAGCCAGATCTACAAACATTCAGAGGAACCTCCTGAAACTGCAATGGACTGGACATTGTGTACTGAGGGACTAAAATGTCTCTACCCTGCCAGGTCCTGTATTCACAACTGTCAACTGAATAACATTACGGGAAAACAAAGAAGATGCTTCAAAGACAGTTTGAAGCTCATCTTCAAACGCAGCATTAACATTATTGGCAGACAGGAGCTTTATACCAAAGCTATCAAAATATTGACGGCAGCATGAAGCTGCATCATGCTTTGAGACAAAATGTCTTAATGATGAGGCAGAACGATGGCAGAGAAGAGTGAAAGGAAGCAAATCCTTGTGCTCCAGGACCAACTACCTTGTGGAGTGTCCTGCCCCATATACCCAATGATCTGAGGATTAAGAATCAACATGTTCAATTACATAAAGGCTCATGACAGAAATTCATGATCTAAATGTATGTCACTTTAAATTGAGGGTCAGTCATTGGTTGATGGGTGTAGCATTTGTTGAGATCTGTAGGAGAGAAGTGGGGCTGAGAGAGCTCTAAAAAGGAGTTAGATATAGTTTGTAGAACTAACGGGTTCAGTGGGTATGGGTTGGATAATGAGCCATTTGAATGGCAGTGCAGGCTCAAAGGGCTGATCAGCATACTCATAGAATTATAGAATTACACAGTACAGATGTGGCCCTTTGGCCCATTATATCTGTACTAGCAAAGGTACACTACTACGTACACCAGTTCCATTTTCCCACATTAAGTCCATAATCTTGAATCTTTTGACATTTCAAGTGTTCATCCAAGTTCTTTTCAAAGATTGTGAGGTTACTTGCCTCACCTAGACAGTCCATTCCAGAGCACCGCACGTCTGGGTGAAGAAATATTTCCTCAAATCCCTTCTAAACCTTCTGCCTTTCACTTTAAAAGTGTCCTTTGTTGTTGACTCTTCAACTAAAGGGAAACAGCTGCTTTCCATCCACCCTTTCCTTGCTCTTTATACACCTCTATCAGGTCTCCCCATCCCAACTTTCTCTGCTCCAAAGAAAATAAACTGAGCTTATCCAGCCTCTCTTCTTAGCTAAAATACTCCATCCCAGACAACAAGCATCCCCTCCGGTGCAATCATTTCCTTCCTACAGCATGGTGACCATGTAGAGTAGTGAGATATACTAGCCATTTATGACAGCCCTGAGAGATAGGCCAAAATCAATACTGTACGTATATATATTAATCGCTGTTCAGCTACTTTTTGTACTTAAGCATTTGGTGAGGTGCACGATGGCTCAGTGGTTACCACTACTGCCTCACAGTGCCAGAGATTCTGGTTTAATTCCAGTGTTGGGCAGCTGTCTGTGTGGAATTTGTACATCCTCCCCGTGTCTGCGTGAGTTTCCTCCAAGTGCTCCAGTTTCCTCCTATAGTCCAAAAATGTGCAGGTTGGGTGGATTGGCCATGCTAAATTGCCCATAGTGCCCAGGGATGTGTAGTTTGGTGGATTAGCCATGGAAATACATGGTTACAGGAATAGGGGAGGGGGAGTGAGTCTGGGTGGGATGCTGTTTGGAGGGTTGGTGTGGACTTGTTGGGCCGAATGGTCTGCTTCAACACTGCAGGGATTCTATGATAACTCAGCCTTCCTACCATTTTTTGTTGTCACTTTTAGAATACTGTGTTCATTTCTGGTCTCCCTGCTATATGAAAGATGTTGTTAAACTTTAATGGTTCAGAAAAGATTTATAAAGGTGTTGCCAGGAAGATTTGAGCTATAGGGAGAGGCTGAATAGGCTGGGACTATTTTCCCTGGAGAATCGGAGGCTGAGGGGTGACCATATAGAGGTTCTAAAGGCATGAGGGGCATGGATAGGGTGAATAGTCAAGATCTTTTTTCCCAGGGTAGGAAAGTCCAAAACTAGAGGGCATAGGTTTAAGGTGAGAAGGGAAAGATTTATAAGGGACCTAAGGGGCAACGTTTTCACACGTTGTATGGAATGAGCTGGCAGAGAAAGTGGTGGAGACTGGTGCAATTACAACAGTTAAAAAGCATCTGGATGGGTATATGAATAGGAAGGGTTTAGAGGGATATGGAATAGATTCTGGCAAATGGGACTGCTCAGTTCAGGATATCTGGTTGACATGGATGCGTTAGGCCGAAGTGTCTGTTTCCATGCTGTACAGCTCTATGATTCTACTCCTAGTTTCTACGTTTCTATGCATAGGAGAGGAGGGTGGTTGGATGGGGTCTATATGAGAGGAATAGCATTGGGTGGCACTGGGTGAGATCAACATTTTTCTTTCTAGGGTTGTTGAAGAAATTAGTGAAATGGCAGGAAACAATTCTAATGGTTTAGTTTTAAAAGCAGATTTGTAAATAAAGGAGCCATAATTGAGAATATCTCAGTAATCTAAAATAATGCTATGAATTTATGAAGCCGTGCAGCCTTGTCAAAGATGCTGCCTTCCAAATAAAACACTGAGCTCTATCTTCTTAGGTGAATGTAAAAACTCCCATGGCACTATTTCAAAGAGACGGGACATTATCCCTGGTGTCTGCTTCTGAAATGCAGTCACAGACCCAGAGTGTTTTTATGTTCATTGCCAATGTTTATCTACACAGCAGAGAGGCCACAGGAGGTAGTCAGCCTTGATTTAGAAACAGCAAGACATGTGTTCTAAATCTACCCGAATTCTTTGTTTGTAAATGAATTGATGGTTGAGGCATTGCAATAAAAATAATTTAATTTCGGTTACCCATGGGCTCAGCTTTCAGTTCTCAATTACTACTGACAAAGCTAGTGGAAGGATGCAATTTACTTGACTCGGGTTTTGTGAAGTTGGGCAGGACAAGGCCCATGTGGAATGCAAACATCCACAAAGACTGGGTGTGATGTGGACTGTTTCTGTGTTGTAACTATTACCTAATTCTATGTAATACATCATTTTCTTTTGCTTTCAATCTTTCATGAATGCTTTTTTATATAAATAATGACGAGCAGAAGCAAAAACTGATTTGGGGGAGGGATGCAATCCTCAGTCTGAAATGGGTAATAAATAATCATTGTATTCTCAGCAACAGCTAGTGATGTGTATTTCTTCCATATTAGGGACAAAAGGTCAGCTTGCAATTGTAAGGGTGGGAGCCACCAGGTTCTGTGGATGACGTGCATTGCCTCGCCTTGAGTTACTGCTGTCTTAGAGTCATAGAGATGTACGGCACGGAAACAGATCCTTCGATCCAACTCGTCCATGCCAACCAGATATACCAAACTAATCTAGTCCCATTTACCAGCACCAGGCCCATATCCCTCCAAACCCTTCCTATTCATATACCCATCCAGATGCCTTTTAAATGCTGTAATTGTACAGGTTTCCACCACTTCCTCTGGCAGCTCATTCCATACACGAACCGCCCTCTGTGTCAAAAAGTTGCCCCTTAGGTCCCTTTTAATTCAATCCCCTCTCACCTTAAACCTATGCCTTCTAGTTTTGAACTCCCTACCCTGGGGAAAAGATCTTGCCTATTCACTCTGTCCGTCCCCTCATGATTTTATAAACTTCTATAAGGTCATCCCTCAGCCTCTGATGTTCCTGGGAAAATAGTCAGAGCCTATTTAGGATCTCCTTATTACTCAAAGAGCTGGCAACATCCTTGTACATATTTTCTGAACCCTTTCAAGTTTAACAACATCTTTCCTATAGCAGGGAGACCAGGATTGAATGCAGTATTCCAAAAGTGGCTGAACCAATGTTCTATACAGCCACAACATAACCTCCCAACTCCTATACTCAATATACTGACTAATAAAGGCAAGTGTGCCAAATGCTATCCTATCTACCTTCAACTCCACTTTCAAGGAACTATGAACCTGCACTCCAAGGTCTCTTTGTTCAGCAACACTCCCCAGGATCTGACCATTAAGTCCTGTATAAGTTCTGCCCTGATTTGCCTTTCCAAAATGCAGCACCTCACTTTTATCTAAATTAAACTCCATCTGCCACTCCTCAGCCCATTGGCCCATCTGATCAAGGTCCTGCTGTACACCAAAGTAACCTTCTTTCCTTATACAGTTATTGCTGCCTTTATTAAAATACTCTCTCTGGGCATCCTGACATGGCCGATGCTTATTGTCCTGGATATAACTGCTTGCAAGGCTCCTTCAGAGAACAGTTGAGGATGCAACCATGTTGATGTTACATAATGGTCAGAATAAGACCACTCAGCTGGAATATTGTCAACAATTTGAGTGCCACACTGTAAGAAAGGTATATACACATTGGACAGAGTAAGAAAAGGTTTACAGGAGTAGTTTCAGGAATGCGATACTTTAGTGGAGGAAGGATTTAAAGATTAGGAGTGTTCTCCTTGGAGAGAAGGAAGTTAAAAGGAGGTCTGATAGAAGTTTTTGATATCATAAAAGAGGTGACCTTACTGAGATTTATAAAATCATGAGGTACATTATCAGGTGAATAGCAAAGGGATGGGGGAGTTAAAAACTAGGGGTTGCATTTTTAAGGTGAGAGGAAAAAGATTTAAAAGCAACCCGTTGGACAACTTTTTCACACAGAGGGTGGTTAGTATGTGGAATGAACTCCTAGAGGAAGTGGTAAATACAAGTACAATTGCAACATTTAAACATTATTTGGACAAGTACTGTACATGAATAGGAAAGGTTTAGAGGGATATCGGCCAACCACAGGTGAATGGGACTAAGTTTAGTTTGGGAAACGTGGTCACTATGGATGAGTTGGATCTGTTCTCGTGCTGTATGACTCTATGACTCTATGACTGTGAATGGGCCAAATAGAGTAGATGGAAGAGATTGAAAATGAGAAGGGACAGATTGGAAGTTATTTGCAAAGAAAAGCAGCTGTGATTTGAGAAAAAAACATTGTCACAGAACAGAAACATGATGGCTCAGTGGTTAGCACTGCTCCTTCATAGCACCAGGCACCCTAGTTTGATTCCAGCCTCGGGTGACTGTCTGTGTGGAGTTTGCACATTCTCATCGTGTCTGCGTGGGCTTTCTCCAGATGCTTTGGTTTCTCCCACAGACCAAAAAATGTGCAGGTTAGATGGATTGGCCATGGGAAATGCAGGGATAATGTCAGGGGGTGGATCTGTGTGGGATAAGACCATAAGACCATAAGACATAGGAGTGGAAGTAAGGCCATTTGGCCCATCGAGTCCACTCCGCCATTCAATCATGGCTGATAGGCATTTCAACTCCACTTACCCGCATTCTCCCCATAGCCCTTTATTCCTTGTGACATCAAGAATTTATCAATCTCTGCCTTGAAGATATTTAGCATCCCGGCCTCCACTGCACTCTGCGGCAATGAATTCCACAGGCCCACCACTCTCTGGCTGAAGAAATGTCTCTGCATTTCTGTTCTGAATTTACCCCCTCTAGTTCTAAGGCTGTGTCCACGGGTCCTAGTCTCCTCGCCTAACGGAAACAATTTCCTAGCATCCACCCTTTCCAAGCCATGTATTATCTTGTAAGTTTCTATTAGATCTCCCCTTAATCTTCTAAACTCCAATGAATACAATCCCAGGATCCTCAGCCGTTCCTCGTATGTTAGACCTACCATTCCAGGGATCATCCGTGTGAATCTCCGCTGGACATGCTCCATGCCAGTATGTCCTTCCTGAGGTGTGGGGACCAAAACTGGACACAGTACTCCAAATGGGGCCTAACCAGAGCTTTATAAAGTCTCAGTAGCACAATGGTGCTTTTATATTCCAACCCTCTTGAGATAAATGACATCGGCCATGTCAGGATGCTCTTCAGAGGGTTGGTGTGGACTGGATGGGCTGAATGGCCTGCTACCACGCTGTAGGGATACTGTGAAAAGTGAGCTGAAAATGTGTTGCTGGAAAAGCGCAGCAGGTCAGGCAGCATTCAGGGAACAGGAGAATCGACGTTTCGGGCATAAGCCCTTCTTCTCCTGAAGAAGGGCTTATGCCCGAAACGTCGATTCTCCTGTTCCCTGGATGCTGCCTGACCTGCTGCGCTTTTCCAGCAACACATTTTCAGCTCTGATCTCCAGCATCTGCAGACCTCACTTTCTCCTACTATGAAAAGTGATTCAGTTTTGGAATTCACTTTCTGCAAGTGTGGTGGAAGCAGTTCAATTGGACATTCAAGTTGATTATTTAAATAGAAGCAATATGCATGAGTCTGAGGAATAGGTACGAGCCACACTAATCCAACATCTACATCGTCACTTTACACATGCCATCTTCTTAGAATTGAATTGAATACTTAAAGACCCCTGGCAGGATTTGTAACTTGCGAAATGCCAAGAGATGACCGTTTGACTATTGTATCAGGGTCTGCACTTCAATGACAATTACATGGAGCATCTAGTGGAGCAGGTGTTGAATCAGGCTTAAGGCATTTACACTGGGTTGACCATTTGCTTTAGAATGTGTTTATGTCCATCATCAATAACAGTGTTTTCAAGGTAATTCTATGTGTACTGGGTTGTTTGTTGAGTACAATTTAGATATCCAAATGATGTGATCTGACAGAAGTCCCAGAATGGTTTTTGAGTTGAGAATAACCCTAATGGTACTAAAAAGTGCAGGGATTACTGGATCATCAGCACAGAAAAATAAGATCTAGGAAGGCAAAACTAGTAAAACTGGTGAATGAGACATATTGGTCTGATTCATTTTCTATACTCCAAAATGGAGGACCAGTTTGATCAATCTATTCATTTCCAAGTATTGATGGTTCTTTATTTTTTTTCCCCCACTACTGTCTGAAAGCACTCATGGCTGGCAGGGTAGTTGGTCCTTTCTTCCTAGTCAGCTTCTGGATCTTAGAGTCAGAGATAGAGTCAGAGATGTACAGCATGGAAACATACCATTATTATCCTTTGGAATCTTTCACTTACGTGACTTCATCTCCAGTTATCTTAATTAGTCATCTCCATTGCATGACCAAAATGTGGAGGGTTCAGAATATGACACAGAGCGTTGTACTACAACTCACTTCTGGATCCATTCAAGCGGCAGGTGCATCTGGGTGATGTTTGTCCAGTTAGTGCTCTAGTGAGTTATTCATACCTCAGTTTGTCATCTAAGTTTGGGCTCCTGTCAGTTGGTATGAACTGTACATGTGCAGAGGGATATCCCCAAGCAGACTTAGTGAAAGAAGTGAGTGGAGGGGTAGAATTCAGGACTGGCACAGGATGGAGGAATCAAGATAGCTATCAGGATGCCTGGCACACACTGAACACTGTCATGTATCAGCTGCAGCCTCAGTGAGTGGACATCCAGGATCTTGTGTTTGAACATTCAAGGTGAATTGAACAATTGACAGTGCCCACATTTACTTGCAGTCTGAAAACCTGGCAAAGCCCAGACCCCTGTTTCACACTTCCTAGAATTTTAACAATCAGGATGTGAGTTGAGTTTAGTTGTGGGTAAAGGGTGAGGTTGTAACTGATTGAGAATACTAGCAGGTCAGAAACCTGACATGATCCCAAACTTTATCAGAGCCTGTTTCCAGACAAGTGGGTAACTCTTAGAGCGCTATTGGGTCAATAGTTTCAATATGCAAACAGGCAAATGCAGCATTAACTGGACATTAATAGCTGGGCCCTTTATGCATTCCCCCAGACTGAACTCATTGATTAGTAAAATTGACAGGCAGGGAAGCCTTTACACAGTAACACTCTGTAATTGCTGGTCTCCCCATGTGAAAGACAAGTCCTCACAGCACTTCCTCTGAGAGTGATGTTTCACTGCTTCACAGGGGATTTCTAACGTTTTTGGAAATCATCGCACTTTTTTGGACTTTTCTGAACTATTGAGGAAAGCTGGAGCAGCCACTGTGATACTGGTGAGGACAGTCTGACACTCATTCTTGCTTCACTGGCTGAATTTCCACAGCTACAGGGAGACAGTGACTGCACATGTGTAGCAATTAAGTGTCCTCAGAGGAGCCTGTAGCATTTGAAACTCAGTAGGGATTCCACTCTGTTGATACTCAGCTGGATTGTAACTCTTGCGAGGTTATCATGTACGTCTGTACCCAGCAAGTGTCCACAATTCCTTCATTCTGTGACAGTCACACCATCCACAGGTTTCTACTGCACAGCACAAGCTGGTGTCTCTTTGGGGATGAGGGCTACCCTCTGAGGACCTGGTTAATGAGGCCTATGACAAGCACCATCACTGATGCAGGAGAGAGACTGGAGCCTCGTGATTACATGGGTGACTGCGTTGCCAAAGATGTGATTCATACCTGGACAGACCCAGGGATGTGCATACTGGGAGGGGGAATCTGCAGAGTACTTGACATTACCCTCTAGGTGAAGAAGGAGCCAGGCGTGACCAAGATTTCTGCAGCCAGTTTTCTGGCTTCCATACTGCCTTGTTTCAGCTGAGCTGAGCATGTGTAGCCGTATAGCACCACAGTCATCCACACCCCCCTCACTGCCCTCACCCTCCCTTTTCCCAAATCAAATCATCCCCACCATCAAAAACAGGACGACAGATTGAATGGATCATGGGCCTGCTGCTCACTACCTCCCAAGCTCATGCCTGTTGGGTTTGGCAGTTAGTCTCCTCTTCCTGCCTATGGGAATTAGTAATTGCCAATTCTGGCCCTCATTACCTCCAGCAGCACTTCCAGTGAAGAGAGTTTTACATTGACAAGCACAGAAGAGGCATTATCATATCCGATGTCTGTCCTGGAGTTAGGATGCTAACGTGTGGCTGAGTTCATTAGCTGTGACCAAGCCTGCTTTTGAAATAAACAGGTTCCCAACTCACTGCTGCCCCCTGATGTGCCACCTCCTATGCCAAGAATGGGTCATTACAATAAAGTTCTGCTGAAGCCTTTGGTGGGAAGGAAATTGAGTTATTTGCAACAGATGGACAGCAGATTAATGTATTGCTACGTGTGTATCCTGGAAGGTCCTGAAGGATGAGATTTCAGGTCGACATACTTTTACAGACATACTGTGATTAGTGTGACCTACTGCTGAGCTGTGGTTTGTGCTGCTACAAGTGACAGTTCAGTTTCTGGTAAATCAATGGAGCGTAGGTTGATACTGACAAAGATGTCTGACAGCGCACGCACAAATGGTGGTAATGATATCATACCAGCTCAACAAAACCCTCTGGCCTTTGAGTCGCTAACCGCTTCCCTCATGACAAAACAGCTCTCTTCATCACAGGGCCTCTAGTCGTCTCTGTGGTTTTCCCATTGGCTACTCCTCCCAGCCCTTAGTGCTGGCCAAGTCCCTTGCTTCATGACTTGCCACTTGGTTCAATGAATGGTGCGACAAGGGAGGTGGTGGGCAAGGGATTGAAGACTTTTTTCTGAGTGTTTTTTCTGTGTTGGTGGTTTTCTGATTCATTTCAGGGGCAAGTTTTCACAGCAGAGTGTAATAAATCACATGCTGATAAAATCAATTCTGCTGTACCATCACATCCACCAATCTCATTGAGCTAATGCTTGGGGGTTGGACTGCAAAGTTGTGTTTCTGTGCACAGTTGTTACACCATCCAGTTAATAACAAACGCGGCCATAAATCAAAGCCTCCACTGCTGCTCACTGAGCTGTTGCTTCACAATACTTAGCCTATACATTGTGGTGAGGTGAGACCTCCTGCAAGTCGATGTAGCTACATAGAACAGTACAGCACAGCCACAGGCCTTTTAGCCCACAATGTTGTGCCGTACATGCCACCAAAATAAACTAATCCCTCTGCCTGTCCTTGGTCCATATGCCTCCATTCCTTGCATATTCATGTGCTTATCAAAAAGTCCCCTAAATGCCCCTATCTTATCTGCCTCCACTAACTCCATTCCAGTCTCCTACCTCTCTCTGTGTAAAAAGCTTGCCCCTCCCATCCCCTTTGAACATTTCCCCTCTCACCTTAAATGCATGCCTCATAGTATTAAACATTTCATCTCTGTGAAAAAGATTCTTTCTGTCAACCCTATCCATGCATCTCATAATTTCATAAATGCTTGGGGATTCTTGGTTCCTCCCTCTCCTCCGTTCCAAACTGCAAACCCAGGAGGCTGTCATTGTCACAGTGCAAGCCACAGAAAGTTGAATATCAGGCACAATGGCCTGTGCAACTTGCAAGCAACCAGCACACGAACCCCTCCGACCAGCTGAAATTGCCTGTAAATCACACGAGAAACTCTTGCATTGTAAATGCTTCCACTACCTGCTGTGAGACCATTGGATAACATGAGAAACTTGTTCACAATAGCTTTGATGACCTGACACAAAAGCCCACCTTGACTTATCCCTTGATTTCGGACAAATTAGATGACCTGATCCAAAATCACTGAGCTCATCTCAGGCTGGATAAAGCCCTAGTCTAATTTCAAGGGTTTTAGTGTGCACAGATGAACTTAATAGTAGGTTTAGAAAAGATTTACAAGGATGTTGCCAGAGTTGGAGGGTTTAAGCTATGGGGAGAGGCTGGGGCTGTTTTCCCTGGAGCTGGGAGGCTGAGGGGGTGGCCTTATAGAGGTTTATAAAATCATGAGGGTCTTTTCTCCAGGGTAGGGGACTCCAAATCTAGAGTTAATAGGTTTAAGGTAAGACAGAAAAGATTTAAAAAGGATCTGAGGGGCAACTTTTTCACGCAGAAGGTGGTGCCAAAAGAAGTGGTGGAGGTTGGTGCAATTGCAAAGTTTAAAAGGCACTGGATGGGTATATGAATAGGAAGGGATAAGAGGGACATGGGCCAAATGCTGGCAAATGGGACTAGATTTATTTAGGATATCTGATCGGCATGGATGAGTTAGACTGAAGAATCTGTTTCCGTGCTGTACATCTCTATGACTTCAGCCCTTTGTGGTTACCGTCTATGGTCAGGCCCCAGTTATCATCAGCAGTGTCAAACTCATTATTTATCTATATTTATTGTAGAAGTAAAGAACTAGGCTGAACATCTGCTTGATAATAACAAGAGAATTTTGATAATTAACAAGCCTATTATGGAGGGCCAGTGACTCTGAATTAAATTTGCTCAGATCTGTACTTTCCAAACCCTTCTGTTTCCATGACGGTATAATATTTCACGATCCTGCACCTGACAGTGCTGAGAGGGTTTCTCCCATTCATTATAGTGTCAATCCGTATTGGAAACCAACCATCCAGCCAACTGAGCTAACCAACCCCAGCTTAGCCCCACATTGCCTCTCCTTTCCCAGCCAAATAAAGACTAGTTACCCCAAATTTATAAACTTATTAATTTGTGGAGAAAGTGAATTCCAGGATATTTCTTCTTACAGTTTCTGTGTGTAAGAACATAGAAGCAGGAATTGCCATTCACTCCCTCAATTCTATCCCATCATTCACTTGGGTCTTGATTGATCTGTGAGGAGAAAGTGAGGTCTGCAGATGCTGGATGCTGCCTGACCTGCTGCGCTTTTCTCATTCCTGAAGAAGGGCTTATGCCCGAAACGTTGATTCTCCTGTTTCCTGGATGCTGCCTGACCTGCTGTGCTTTTCCAGCAACACATTTCCAGCTCTTGATTGATCTGTAACCATTTCCCTGCCTTGGTTCCGTAAATCTTCATAGCTTTTGGCAGCAAAAATCCTTTCAATGGTAGTTTCGGAATTTTCAATTGACCCACAGCCTCAACATTTTTGAGTGAGTTCCAGATTTAGGATGTCTTTTGAGTGAAGAAGCTTTTCCTGAACCACTCCTGCTCAGATGAACTCAATCAATAAGGTTACAGCTTCCAGTTCTGGACTTGAAACAGAACAAAAAGGTTTTTTAAATTTCCTTTCACATCAAACCCTTTCATCACCTTCAACCTCTCAAAAAGATCACGCTTTAATTTTTAATATTCAAGGATGTAAGCCACAGACTATGCAACCAGCCCTCACACCCTATTTTTCTTTGTCATCTACCTTTGACATTGAGTCAGCAATGGGTGGTTGCTGGTATCAGTTCACTTGGGCTGAGAAGCGGCAGATGGAGTTTAATTCAGATAAATGCGAGTTGCTGCATCTTGGGAAAGCAAATCTTAGCAGGACTTATACATTTAATGGTAAGGTCCTAGGGAATGTTGCTGAACAGAGACCTCGGAGTGCAGGTTCATAGCTCCTTGAAAGTGGAGTCGTAGGTAGATAGGATAGTGAAGAAGGCGTTTGGTATGCTTTCCTTTATTGGTCAGAATATTGAGTACAGGAGTTAGGAGGTCATGTTGCAGCTGTATAGGACATTGGTTAGGCCACTGTTGGAATATTGTGTGCAATTCTGGTCTCCTTCCTATCAGAAAGATGTTGAGAAACTTGAAAAGGTTCAGAAAAGATTTACAAGGATGTTGCCAGGGTTGGAAGATTTGAGCTATAGGGAGAGGCTGAACAGGCTGGGGCTGTTTTTTCTGGAGCATCGGAGGCTGAGGGGTGACCTTATAGAGGTTTACAAAATTATGAGGGGCATGGATAGGGTAAATAGGCAAAGTCTTTTCCCTGGGGTCAGGGAGTCCAGAACTAGAGAGCATAGGTTTAGGGTGAGAGGGGAAAGATATAAAAGAGACCTAAAGGGCAACTTTTTCACGCAGAGGGTGGTACGTGTATGGAATGAGCTGCCAGAGGAAGTGATGGAGGGTGATACAATTGCAACATTTAAGAGGCATTTGGATGGGTATATGAATAGGAAGCATTTGGAGGGATATGGGCCGGGTGCTGGCAGGTGGAACTAGATTGGGTTGAGCAATCTGGTCGGTATGGATGGGTTGGACCGAAGGGTCTGTTTCCATGCTGTACATCTCTATGACTCTATGAGTGTGATGTGGTTCAGAACCCCTTCAGGCTGTGCAGTAGCTGCAATATAGACACACAGGGATCTGTATTTGGGAGGACATGCCTGGAGGCTATCTTCCACACCAGCAGTGAATGGTGTGGAACGCCTAGATGTTGCAGGTGTGGCAATGCGCTGAGAGACAGCCATGTGGCCAAAGTCAACTTTGCCTTCACTGTCAGAACATTGAGTGTATGAGTTGGGATGTCATGATACAGTTGTATAGGACATTGGTGAGGCTGCTTTTGGAATACTGTGTTCAATTCTTGTTGCCCTTCGAAAAGGAAGAATGTTGTTAAACTTGAGAGGACGCAGAAACGATTTACAAGGATCTTGCCAGGATTGGCAAGTTTGAGCTATAGACAGAGGCTGAATAGACTAAGGCTGTTTTCATTGGAACATCAGAGGCTGAGGGATGACTTTATGGAGGTTTATAAAATCATGAGGGGCATGGAGAGGACAAATAGCCAAGGTCTTTTCCCCAGGGTAGGGAAGTCCAAAGCTCGAGGGCATAGGTTTAAGGTGAGAGGGGAAAGATTTAGAAAGGACCTGAGGGGTAACGTTTTCATACAGTGGGTGGTGCGTGTATGGAATGAGCTGTGAGAGAAAGTAGTGGAGGCTGGTACAGTTACAGTGTTTAAAGGCATCTGGATATGAACAGGAAGGGTTTAGAGGGATATAGGCCAAATACTAGCTAATGGAACTAGGTCAAATTGGAATGTCTGGTTGTCATGGAAAGTTGGACTCAGGGCCTGATTCCGTGCTGTATGATTCTATAACTCCTGCCATTCACCACATGGGCAAAGGGACAATGTAGTACCCAGTGCAGTACTGGTTTTTTTTAACATTATTAAGTGTCCTTTTCACATCATTTGTGAAGCAAAGAATCACTGGAAGAGCACAACTGGGAGAAGCAATTTGGGGCATTATCATATGCTGGTACTTTGAAAGAGCTATGCAGTTAGTTTCATTCTCTACAAATTTCTCCCCTTCATATTTTCATCCGATTCCCTTTTGCTTTTTGTCAGAATGTGCAACCATCACCTTTCAGACTCTGTATAAAAAAAACTCTTCTCCCCTCAGAGTTTTTTGCCAATTACCTTAAATCTGCTTCCTCTGGTTAACATGTCCAATGGAAGCAATTTAATCTTACTGCATCTAAATCCCTGTCAACGTGGAATACCTTTAAAACTCCCTCAATATTCTCTGTTCCTTGGTTATTCCACATAACTGAAGTCCTTAATCTCCGATACCATTCTGGTAGGTTTCTCCAAGGATTTGACGAACTCTCTAACTCTCCCTCAGGTAAAACAATCACTAGTCCTCTCTCTCTCTCTCTCTCTGTTGAGAGATGATTCGGAGATGCCGATGTTGGACTGGGGTGTACAAAGTTAAAAATCACACAACACCAGGTTATAGTCCAACAGGTTTAATTGGAAGCATACTAGCTTTCGGAGCAACGCTCCTTCATCAGGTGATTGTGGAGGGCTTGATCGTAACACAGAATTTACAGCAAAAATTTGCAGTGTGATTTCAGTTACATCACACTGCAAATTTTTGCTATAAATTCTGTGTTACGATCGAGCCCTCCACAATCACCTGATGAAGGAGCGTCACTCCGAAAGCTAGTGTGCTTCCAATTAAACCTGTTGGACTATAACCTGGTGTTGTGTGATTTTTAACTCTGTTGAGAGAGGCCTCATTGTTTGGTAAGATGATGGTGGCTTTATCTTTATTTAGGTTGGACTCAGCGCCATCTTGTGGTGTTGGGATACAAGTGGAGACATCTTTGTAGTGTTTGATGAATACTATTTCTGACCACAAGGAGAAAGAATGTCTTCACTGGGAGGGTGGAGAATCTTTAAAATTTGCTACTCGAAAGAACTGCTGAGGCTCAGTCATTGAATCTGAGATCAATAAGTTTCTATGATGTGGAGGAGCCAGTGTTGGACTGGGATGGACAAAGATAAAAATCAGTAGGTAAAAACAATGACTGCAGATGCTGGAAACCAGATTCTGGATTAGTGGTGCTGGAAGAGCACAGCAGTTCAGGCAGCATCTGAGGAGCAGCAAAATCGATGTTTCGGGCAAAAGCCCTTCATAAGGAATAAAGGCAGAGAGCCTGAAGCGTGGAGAGATAAGCTAGAGGAGGGTGGGGGTGGGGGTGGGGAGAAAGTAGCATAGAGTACAATAGGTGAGTGGGGGAGGGGATGAAGGTGATAGGTCAGGGAGGAGGGTGGAGTGGATAGGTGGAAAAGGAGATAGGCAGGTAGGACAAGTCCGGACAAGTCATGGAGACAATGCTGAGCTGCAAGTTTGGAACTAGGGTGAGGTGGAGGAAGGGGAAATGAGGAAACTGTTGAAGTCCACATTGATGCCCTGGGGTTGAAGTGTTCCGAGGCGGAAGATGAGGCGTTCTTCCTCCAGGCGTCTGGTGGTGAGGGAGCGGTGGTGAAGGAGGCCCAGGACCTCCATGTCCTCGGCAGAGTGGGAGGGGGAGTTGAAATGCTGGGCCACAGGGCGGTATGGTTGATTGGTGCGGGTGTCCTGGAGATGTTCCCTAAAGCACTCTGCAAGGAGGCGTCCAGTCTCCCCAATGTAGAGGAGACCGCATCGGGAGCAACGGATGCAATAAATGATATTAGTGGATGTGCAGGTAAAACTTTGATGGATGTGGAAGGCTCCTTTAGGGCCTTGGATGGAGGTGAGGGAGGAGGTGTGGGCGCAGGTTTTACAGTTCCTGCGGTGGCAGGGGAAGGTGCCAGGATGGGAGGGTGGGTTGTAGGGGGGCGTGGACCTGACCAGGTAGTCACAGAGGGAACGGTCTTTGCGGAAGGTGGAAAGGGGTGGGGAGGGAAATAGATCCCTGGTGGTGGGGTCTTTTTGGAGGTGGCGGAAATGTTGGCAAATGATTTGGTTTATGCGAAGGTTTGTAGGGTGGAAGGTGAGCACCAGGGGCGTTCTGTCCTTGTTACGGTTGGAGAGGTGGGATGTGGATGAGATGCGTTGGAGGGCATCTTTAACCACGTGAGAAGGGAAATTGCGGTCTCTAAAGAAGGAGACCATCTGGTGTGTTCTGTGGTGGAACTGGTCCTCCTGGGAGCAGATACGGCGGAGGTGGAGGAATTGGAAATACGGGATGGCATTTTTGCAAGAGGTAGGGTGGGAAGAGTTGTAATCCAGGTAGCTGTGGGAGTCAGTGAGTTTGTAAAAAATGTCAGTGTCAAGTCGGTTGTCATTAATGGAGATGGACAGGTCCAGGAAGGGGAGGGAGGTGTCAGAGATGGTCCAGGTAAATTTAAGGTCAGGGTGGAATGTGTTGGTGAAGTTGATGAATTGCTCAACTTTTTCGCGGGAACATGAGGTGGTGCCAATGCAGTCATTAATGTAGCGGAGGAAGAGGTGGGGAGTGGTGCCGGTGTAATTACGGCAGATGGACTGTTCTACGTAGCCAACAAAGAGACAGGCATAGCTGGGGTCCATAAATGTGCCCATGGCTACCCCTTTGGTCTGGAGGAAGTGGGAGGATTCGAAGGAGAAATTGTTAAGGGTGAGGACCAGTTCGGCCAAACGAATGAGAGAGTCGGTGGAAGGGTACTGTTGGGGACGTCGGGAGAGGAAAAAACGGAGGGCTTGGAGGCCCTGGTCATGGTGGATGGAGGTGTAGAGGGATTGGATATCCATGGTGAAGATGAGGCATTGGGGACCGGGGAAACAGAAGTCTTGGAGGAGGTGGAGGGCGTGGGTGGTGTCTCGTACGTATGTGGGGAGTTCCTGGACGAGGGGGGATAAGATAGTGTCGAGGTAGGTAGAGATGAGTTCAGTGGAGCAGGAGCATGCTGAGACAATGGGTCAGCCAGGGTGGTCAGGCTTGTGGATCTTGGGAAGGAGGTAGAACCGGGCAGTGCGGGGTTCCCGGACTATGGACCTCGCACTGCCCGGTTCTACCTCCTTCCCAAGATCCACAAGCCTGACCACCCTGGCCAACCCATTGTCTCAGCATGCTCCTGCCCCACTGGGCTCATCTCTACCTACCTCGACACTGTCATATCCCCCCTAGTCCAGGAACTCCCCATATACGTTCGAGACACCACCCACGTCCTCCACCTCCTCCAAGACTTCCATTTCCCCGGCCCCCAACTCCTCATCTTCACCATGGATATCCAATCCCTCTACACCTCCATCTGCCATGACCAGGGCCTCCAAGCCCTCCGTTTTTTCCTCTCCCGATGTTCCCAACAGTACACAACACCAGGTTATAGTCTAATAGCTTTATTTGGAAGCACTACTTTCTGAGCGCTTTCTACATAGTAAAAATGTCGTAACTTTACGTGTGATAGTCCAGGTGAACAAGCTCAGCCCATATCTCACTCAGTGGCAGAGCAGGTTTGAGATAATATCTGAAGTCCAACCATCATCAGCTTCTTTAGCAAAGACCTGCTCTCCATCCTAAAGTCAGAAATTGAGTTGTTTGCTAATGATTCAGTGTCATTGAGTCAAAATCCTGGAACTCCTTTCCTAACAGCGCTGTACCTGCACCACATGGACTGCAGTGGTTCAAGAAAGCAGCCCACCACTTTCTTATGAACAATCAGGAATGAGCAACAAATGCTTGGCCCAGCCGGTAAGGCCCATATCCCATTAACAAATTTGCAAAAATCAGATTGGGACATCTGCATGTGGGACACAAAAGTACACATACAGACTGTGAGAGGCGCACACATACAGACTGTGAAAGTCACACACATACATATGTACTCGCGCACACTTGGAAAAACTGAGACAGACACTGGCAGAGTACAGAGACAAAGATAATTCCATTTAGAGTCATAGAGATGTACAGCATGGAAACAGACCCTTCTGTCCAAACAGATATGCCAACCCAATCTCGTCCCACCTGCCAGCACCCGACCAATATCCCTCCAAACCCTTCCTATTCACATACCCATCCAGATGCCTTTTAAATGTTGCAATTGTACCAGCCTCCACCATATCCTCTGGCAGCTCATTCCATACACGTAATACCCTCTGCGTGAAGAAGTTGCCCTTGAGGTCTCTTTTATATCTTTCCCCTCTCACCCTAAACCTATGCCCTCTAGTTCTGGACACTCCCACCCCTGGGAAGAGACTTTGTCTATTTATCCTATCCATGCCTCTCATGATTTTATAAACCTCTATAAGGTCACCCCTCAGCCTCTGACGCTCCTGGGAAAACAGCCCCAGCCTATTCAACCTCTACCTATAGCACAAGTCCTCCAACCTGGCAACATCCTTGTAAATCTTTTCTGAACCCTTTCACGTTTCACAACATCTTTCCGATAGGAAGGAGACCATAATTGCACCCAATATTCCAACAGTGGCCTAACCAATGTCCTGTACAGCTGCAACATGACCTCCCAACTCCTGTACTCAATACTCTGACCAATAAAGGAAAGCATACCAAACGTCGCCTTCACTATCCTATCTACCTGCGACTCCATTTTCAAGGAGCTATGAACCTGCACTCCAAGGTCTCTTTGTTCAGCAACACTCCCTAGGACCTTACCATTAAGTGTATAAGTCCTGCTAAGATTTGCTTTCCCAAAATGCAGGACCTCGCATTTATCTGAGCTAAACTTTTAGAGATGCATTACTGTTGGCAAAGTGCTGAACATGTTCATGTTGTATCGATTGTAGCGGAATTGATCACTTGCTTAAAATAAGTGGATTAGCAGAGCGGTTAAAATAGAAAGTGGGAATATCAATGCTTTCACATTACCTGCTAACATCAGCCATAACGAACTGTAGGCTGTGCTGACTGAGCCATGGTCTGGCCAACCCTCTTCCATTCAAGGTGATTGTGATCTCCTGGGATTTTTGTGTTTTGAGATTAGCAAACTGCATAGCATCAGCTGAGGCATGGTTGGGATAAATAGACAAAGTCTTTTCCCTGGGGTTGGGGAGTCTAGAATTAGAGGGCATAGGTTTAAGCGGAGAGGGGAAAGATATAAAAGAGACCTAAAGGGTAACTTTTTCACACAGAGGGTGGGACGTGTATGGAATGAGCTGCTGGAGGAAATGGTGGAGGCTGGTACAATTGCAACATTTAAAAGGCATCTGGATTGGTACATGAATAGGAAGGGTTTAGAGGGATATGGACCAGGTGCTGGCAGGTGGGACTAGATTGGGTTTGGACATCTGGTCGGCATGGACGGGTTAGACTGAAGGGTCTGTTTCCGTGCTGTACATCTCTATGACTCTATGAAAGTCTCAGAGCTAGAATATGAACACAGTAAAGAAGTTGGAGAGGGGCCTTGGTAGCAATTTGAAATGTAGAGAGGAATAATTTAATGCAGACCACAAAAAATACCTTGAGCAATTTTTAATGTAAAGAATATCCACAGGTGGTTACATGGCAGAAGCATAATATTAAGTCAAAACATATATTGTAGACTCTTTTCACCCTTTTTGCAATTCCAAATCATGAGTTCGACATTATTATTTAAACAGATCCCAATGCCACAAGTGGAAATCAGCAGATGTGACACATGGTTTGGAATTAATCACAATGAACACTTATATTATTGAGGCTTATTCATGCCAGGTTGATTCAGTAATCCAAAATTAGTCAACCTCCTTCTATCTGGCTTTGGCCCCAGCTATTATGTACACCATGCCACTTGTTGGAGATATAGTCTGAGATGTTCAAAAGGTGGGTACCATATGAACATAGTTGGCCTTTCACACCTTGAGCCCATTCTGTTATATAGTTTAATTGCATGGACACTGATCTTAAAAAATGAATTTAAAAAACCCAATAGTTTTACCTTCTTTGTTAAATATTTTGGAGATATGGATAGGGAAGGCTGTTTGATTGGATCTTGATTGGAGGTCAGAAATCATGTGATCACATCTCCAGAATAATGGATGACTGAGTTGCAATCCTTGCTGAAGGGGTGATGGACTAATTTGCAGTTTATTGGCAGGAATTGGTATTGAGTGTTAATGCAGCGTACACTGGCAAAGAGCACTGAGAATAAACAGTGACTTGTGCAGACTCACATCCTGAACTGCTGTTGCTGCATAAGTGGATAATTGTTTCCTGGTCCCAAGGAGAAAACATTTTAGTTACATCCTGGTAAACCTGGCAGCCTCATTTCGTAACACTGTTATTATGGTGTGCATTGCCAGGGTTCTAAAGGAGGCCTGTGTGCATCTGCATTGGACGGCTGTTATTCACTCGCTGCTAGTTGAAGGGAAACAGAAAATGTGACTGCAGTTTTAGAAAGCATTTAAAATCAGTGCATGGACTAGCATAAAGTATAAAATGAACCCAATACGACAGTGCTTCCTAAACTTTCTCCCGATGTGACTCCATTTTGAAGCTTGGAATTTGTTGCAGTCTGTCACTTGGAGCAGGAGACGGGATGAGGTATCTGTAACAGTAGAGGGCATGGCAGACAGAAGCTGTGAGAGTATTAGGGAGGTTGCAGAGATACCCAGTGGCTGTTGCTGTCTCTGAGCTCGCAGCCCCTTCACATTTTGAGGTGAAGCAAGTCAGTGAGCAAATTGTAAAGTCTCCCTTGTTCAGCTCCAGCTTGAACACATTTCTGGGATAATGCTGAAACATTTCTTTGTCTGTAATTCTGCTGGAGTTGCCTTATGAGGATACTCTGGCCCAGTATAACCCTTTAATAACCACACACCCAGTATATAAACAGAGTTAATAACTCAAAGCCCTTTACCAGTTACTGAGATGAGAATTTGCAGGAATCCACAAAGTGCTTGACACATTATACTCCAAGCATTTCCCAACAACAACTTCTATTTATATAGCACTTTAGCACTCTAAAATATTCCAAGGTTTTTGCAAGGATTGCTGTCGAAAATAAATTGATGTCATGGAAACATAGAAAATAGATGCAGGAGTAGGCCATTCGGCCCTTCGAGCCTCCACCACAATTCAATATGATTGTGGCTGATCATGCAATTTCAATATCTCACTACCTCTTTCTCCAAAAACCCCTTGATCCCTTTAGTAGCAAGGGGCATGTCCAGATCCCTCTTGAATATAACTACAAACTGGCTCCACCAGCTTTCTGTGGTACAGAATTCTGCAGGTTCCCAACTCTCTGAGTGAAGAAATTCTTCCTCAGCTGAGTCCTGAATGGCTTACCCCTTATTCATAGACTGTGATCCCTAGTTCTGGACTTCCTCAACATTACGAACATTCTTCCTGTATCTAGCCTGTCCAGTCCCATCAGGATTTATGTTTCTATGAGATGCTCCCCTCATTCTTCTAAATTCCAATGAGTGCAACCCTAGTCAAGATTAGAGTGGTGCTGGAAAAGCACAGCAAGTCAGGCAGCATCCAAGGAGCAGGAAAATCGACGTTTCAGGCGATTTTCCTGCTCCTCAGATGCTGCCTGACCTGCTGTGCTTTTCCAGCACCAAACTCTTGACTCTGACCTCCAGAATCTGCAGTCCTCACGTTCACCTACAACCATGGTTCTATCCAGCCTTTCTTCACATGTCAGTCCTGCCATCCCAGGAATCAGTATGTCATGTCGAATCACATGAGGAGATAATAAGAAGGTAGTCAAAGAGGTTGATTTTAATGAGCGTTTTCAAGGGAGGAAATGAGGAGGAAAGAAAGAATTACATCCCAACAGCTAACAGCATAGTACGAATGAAGGAGCTAAGGAAGGGGAGACAATGGCCCAGTGCTATTATCACAAGACTATTAACACAGAGACCCCAGTAATGATCCCACTATGACAGATGGTGGCATTTAGATTCAATTAAAATCTGGAATTAAAAGTCTAATGATGACCATCTTGATTGTTAGAAAAACCCATCTGGTTCACTAATGTCCTTTAGGGAAGGAAACAGCCTTCTTGCCCACATGTGCCTCCAAACCCTCTGGACAATAAGCGCTGGCCTAGCTAATGACACCCACATCCCATAAATGAATAGAAAATAAAATCAGGGATAAGTAATTTTCTGTTATATGATCTTGTTAAAAATATATTGTGGTAAAATCCACCCAAAACTTGGAAAACAATCCTATTTAAATTAAATTGATTAAGCCCCAAATGAAATTCCTATTAATCCCATGCAATCATCAGTGTACATTAGTACAATGTTTGACATTTGACTCCAGTCGTCTTCTTCCTTGGTTAATTTTTACTGGGAGGTAACACATTTTTCTCGAAGTATCCGGGATTGGTGATGTTTCCTGCTGGATTGTAGACCGCTACCACCATGAACATACCCTTCCCATCTGTAGCACAGCCAGCACCCAGCTCATGTGATTCCTTCCACACCATCTGTGTGAAGTGGCCTAGAATCAATACAGAAAGAAAATCTTGCAGTTTTATAGAGCCTTGCACAGACGCAAGATCCATAAAGCATTTCACAGCCGCTGGAATACCCTTTGACGTATTGTCATTGCACAGTGTGGAAAATGTAATCGCCAATTGTGCAGAGCAAACGCCGACAGCTTTATAATGTTAGCTAATAAATCTGTTAATAAATATCAGGACATTATGGAGAACAGTCTTGCTGTTCTTTGAATCTTTTATGCTTATCTGAGAGGGCAAATAGGGCCTTGGTTTGAAATGCCCTGTGAAAGACATTATACCCAATGGCTCAACACTCTCTTTAGTAAGGCAGTGGGATTGTCAGCTTTAATTAAGCTTCTCTTAATTAAACTCTTAACTTTGAGCACCTCTATTAAACCTCCCCTTAACCTCCTTTACTCCAAAGAAAATTATTCAAGATCACGGTATTCGCAGAACTACGGCACAGAAAGAGGCAATTCAGCCCAGCTGGAATGATCTAGTTTCTCTTACTGATAGGAATTGATTGCTATGATTAATCAACAATTGCATTACCATTGTCCCATGCGGCTACTGGAGTATTAGTAGATAAACAGATGGAATCTAGCAATGCCTTGCTCCTCTACATATTTTCAACTATTGCCCACTTGCCATACCTTGTGGTGTTACTACGTATTTTGCCCAATTACTTGGGATAAACTTAAAATAAATCAGTAAGGCAGGTGGACTGTTAGCCTACGGTCTGTGCTCCCATAGCTGAAAGGACAGTTGTACAGACATCACATATGAAAATATAACTATGCCATCCTATGTTGCCCATAGGATGGCGCAGTTATATAGTACTCAGCATTAGAGTTCACAAGTGAATAATGGCCACCATGCGTGCCAACAGAAAGTGCAGTGTGAACCTTAAAACCTGACCCCAGCAAAAATTAACCTGCTTGGACTACCTTACCTCACATTGCTGTCCCAGTTGTGTAATCTTTCCCCTTTTTTTAATGCATTCAATCAAATGACTTGTAACAACATCCAAATGGTGTGTCATAGAACATAGAAGAATACAGCGCAGAACAGGCCCTTCGGCCCTCAATGTTGCGCTGACCTGTGAACTATTCTCAGCTCGTTCCCCTACACTATCCCATCATCATCCATGTGCTTATCCATGAAAATATTCTCAACAAGGGTCATTCAGTTCTTAAACAAATTGCTCAGATGTGTCACTGACTGGACCAATGTTAATTGCCCAACCCCAAATGCCCTTGTTAAGGTGATGGTGAATTGTGTTTGTGAACCACTGCAGTCTATTTGGTTTAGGTAGAGTCACAGTGCTATTAGGGAAGGATTTAGAAAATAATATTTGGGAATACAATCTGAGTTCTTTTGAAACATGTGTTCAGTTGTGGTCTCCCTGTTATAGGAAGGATTTTATTAAGCTGGAGAGGCTTCAAGGCTGGAACTATCGTCACTGGAGTGTAGGAGGTTGAGAGGCACTCTGATAGAAGTTTATAAAATCATGAGGGGTATGGATAGTGTTGTTCCCTGGGATGGGGGATTTCAAGACTAGGGGGCGCATTTTTAGGGTGAGAGGAAAGAGATTTAAAAAAGACCTGAGGGGGCAGATCTTTTACACAAGAGGGTGGTTCACGTGCGGAATGAAGTCCCTGAGGAAGTGCTGTAGGTGACACAGTAACAACATTTAAAAGACACTTGGATAAGTACATGAATAGGAAAGAGTTAGAGGGGTATGGATCAGGTGGGACTGGTTTAGGTTGGGATTACATTAAGCATGGACTGGTTGGTCCAATGGCTCTGTTTCTGTGCTGTATGACTCTCTGACTCAATGACTCTATGATGTTGGTTAATGTAGCATAATTGGAGGAATAGCTGAGTTTGTGTGTACAGTAGATTTCCTTCCACCATGCCTGAGTTTACTGCACACCAGGTTTTTCAGCAGAAAAGGAAGTAATTTGTTTAACTGAAACAAATCTGTGAATGAACATTCCCATTATTCTCACTTCCTAAATAAAAACATAAGTTGTGAAAGAAACTCAGTAAGACTGGCAGTATCTACAGAAAGAGTAACAACATTAATGTTAACTGGTATAATGTCTTCTGAACTGAAGAACAGTCAAATCAGACTCAAAGCATTAACCCTGTTTCTCTTTGCTGTCAGACATGGTCTGTTTCTCTTGCGTTTCTGTTTGTTTTAGTCTCACTTCTCAATCTCTTTTCTCACAACCCTAAAGCCTTTTCTCTTTCATGTTGTCTACTTCCCTTTTCAAAGTTATGACTGAATCTGCTTCCACTGCCTTTCCAGGCAATGTAGGCCAATTTACAACATCTCACTCTGTTACCGTCAATGCTCCCTGCCTTCTTTTTTGCCAATGACTTGTTGTTTGTGTCCTTTGGTTGCTGACCCACCTGCCAGTATTAAAAAAGGTTCTCTTAATTAAATCTTTAATTTTGAGCACCTCCATTAAGAACATTATTAAGTAAGAAATAGGAGCGAGAGTATTCAATAAGATCATGACTGATCTTTTTGTGGACTCAGCTCCACTTACCTGCCCGTTCACCATAACCCTTAATTCCCATAATGTTAAAAAATTTGCCTTAAAAATATTCAACAAGGAAGCCTCAATTGCTTCATTTGGCAGGGCATTCCACAGATTCACAACTCTTTGGATGAAGAAGTTCCTCCTCAGCTCAGTCCTAAATCTACTCCCCCTCTTTTTGAGGCCAGGCCCCCTGGTTAAAGAACTTTACAGCTCATGCAGTAACCCTTTGAAATATGATTGTTGTATGATGTGCAAAATATAATAGGCAATTAGGCAGAGCAAACTCCCCCAGCTTTATAATGTTGGCTAATTACATCTCTCCTTAGCCTCCTTTACTCCAAACAGAACTATTCCAGATTGCAGAATTCACAGAATTAAGGCATGGAGAAAGGCCATTCAACCAGCTGGGATGATCTAGTTTCTCCTATTGATGGGAATTGATTGCTATGATGTAACTGCCAGAGTAATAGCAGATAAACAGATGGAATCTAACAACACCTGTCCTCCTCTGCATATTTTCAACTACTGTCCACTTGCCATACCTTGCCATACCATATTTTGCCCAATTAGAAATACTTGGGAGAACTTTAAAACAAAACAGCACCAATTTATTTCCCCAATTTGTGCTATTTGGATATGACTCTACTGTTTTTACCATGGAACTTACATTGAAACAAGAAGGTAATTCAGCTAGTTGAACTTCTTTTGCGAATCAGTCGGAGATTTGCATCTTAGATTCATCTACACATCTTTGATTCATATCCATTGATATCATATCCTAATAAAAACTGCTAAATCGCAGGCTTGAATGCTCTAATTACAGTTCTAGGGTTATAGAGATGTACAACACAGAGACCCTTCGGTCCAACTTTTCCATGCTGACCAGATACCCTAATGGGCAGACGGTGGCTCAGTGGTTAGCACTGCTGCCTCACAGCACCAGAGACCCGGTTTTGACTCCAGCCTCGGGCGACTATCTGTGTGGAGTTTGCACATTCTCCCTGTGCCTGCGTGGGTTTCCTCTGGATGCTCCGGTTTCTTCCCACAGTCTAAAGGTGTGCAGGTCAGGTGAATTGGCCATGCTAAATTGCCCGTAGTGTTAGGTGCATTAGTCAGGGGTAAATATACAGGATAGAGGAATGGGTCTAGGTGGGTTACTCTTCAGAGGGTCGGTGTGGACTTGTTGGGCTGAAGGGCCTGTTTCCATACTGTAGGTAACCTAAATCTAAATCTAACCTAATCTAGTCCCATTTTCCAGCACTTGGCCCATATCCCTCTAAATCCTTTCTATTCAGATGCCCATCCAGATACCTTGTAAGTGCTGAAATTGTACCAGCCTCCACCACTTCCTCTGGCAGCTCTTTCCATAACGCACCACCCTCTGCGTGAAAAAGTTGCCCCTTAGGTCCCTTTTATATCTGTCCCCTCTCACCCTAAACCTATGCCCTCTAGTTCTGATCTCCCCCACCCCAGGGAAAAGACCTCGTCTATTTATCCTATCCATGACCCTCATGATTTTATAAACCTCCAAAAGGCCTCCGATACTCCAGATTCACACCAAGTATAAAATGATTCGAGCTTGCACTCACACTCTTCAACTTGGAGATTGCATCCCCTTATTGCTTAGTCCCTTACCATAGGAAGTAGTTTGTCCATTGAATCCTTTTCTCAGCTGAAACATCTTCTGCCTTAGCATTTGAGACTCACGGAATTACAAGCCATGTTCATGCTTCTCCTTGGTGAGTGTTTTTACTCTGCCATTTTAATCCCAAACCTTCCAGGTGTCTCCACACTGGAAGAGTAAATGCAGTGGCTGGCCTACATTTCAGTTGGCACAGTGGTTAGCACTGCTGCCTCACAGCGCCAGAGACCCGGGTTCAATTCCCGCCTCAGGCTACTGACTGTGTGGAGTTTGCATGTTCTCCCCGTGTCTGCGTGGGTTTCCTCTGGGTGCTCCGGTTTCCTCCCACAGTCCAAAGATGTGCAGGTCAGGTGAATTGGCCATACTAAATTGCCTGTAGTGTTAGGTAAGGGTAAATGTAGGGGTATGGGTGGGTTGTGCTTCGGCGGGTCGGTGTGGACTTGTTGGGCCGAAGGGCCTGTTTTCACACTGTAATGTAATCTAATCTAATGTAGGATTGAAGAGGGAGGAGTGTTACTTGTTGAAAATAGCTTGATAGTACACCAGTAACAGGGTTCACATCATAGTGCACTGATCTCCATGCACCATCGCTGCTGTTGGATGGGTTATGTCTGAGCTCAACTTGAGGCAGTAACCATATTTGGCTAATCGCAGAGCCCTTCTGCTTGTATCTCTGGACTGTAGACCTAGCGGTAATATGGCCAATCGCCTGGCAGGCTGACGCACAAATCTATTGCAGCAGCAGTCAGAGCTCTTGTAGAAGTTCCACTTTGGTAGCAAAAACAGGAAGGCAGATTATTAAATGAACGATGTTATTTTGGGAAAGCAGGAGGTGCAATGGGGCCTTGGTGTCCTTGTATACCTGTCGCTGAAATTATGAATGCGGGCGCAGCAGGCAAATATATTGGCTTTTATAGTGAGAGGATTTGAGTTCAGGAGCAGAAATTTTTTACTGCAATTGTACAGGGCCTTAGTGAGTTTGGAAGAATGAAGGGGAATCTCATAGACATCTATAAAATTCTAACAGGGCTAGACATGTTAAATTCAGGAAGCATGTTCCTGATGACTGGGGAGTCCAGAACCAGGGGCCACAGCTTAGGGATATGGTGTAGGTCATTTAGGACTGAGGTGAGGAGAAATGTCTTCACCCAGAGAGTGGTGGAATTCTCTGCCATACAAAGTGATTGAGGCCAAAATATTGAAGTGTTAAGAAGAAGTTAGATATAATTCTCTGTGTTAAAGGGATCAAGAGTAATAGAAGAAAGAGGAAACAGGGTACTGAGTTGGGCGATTAGCCATGGTCACGTTGAAAGGGTGGCACGGTGGCTCAGTGGTTAGCACTGTTGCCTTACAGCGCCAGGGTCCCAGGTTCGATTCCAGCCTCGGCTGACTGTCTGTGTGGAGTTTCCTCCCCATGTCTGTGTGGGTTTCCTCCGGGTGCTCCGGTTTTCTCCCACAGTCCAAAGATGTGCAAGTTAGGTGAATTGGCCATGCTAAATTGCCCGCAGTGATTGGTGCATTGGCCAGAGGGAAATGGGTCTGGGTGGGTTACTCTCCTGAGGGTTGGTGTGGACTTATTGGGCCAAATGGCCTGTTTCCACACTGTAGGGAATCTAATCTAAAAAAAAGGTAGAGCAACCTCAAAGGGCTGAATGACCTTCTGCTACTATTTTCTATGATTCAATGTTTCTACATGCCTATTGGTTATAAGACCTGTGACAGTGGGAGATAGTGGTGTTTATATTTCCAGATTGGTTTGGGGTGCCAGTGGATCTGGAATTGTCACCTTTTCACAGTGCACTTTGGTACCAATATCTGTGGGTTGGTCACCATGTTCAGGGTAGTCTTCAGTGCACAGAAGACTTTATATATGACGGCACAGGATAAGATTCATCAATTGTTCTGTAAAATGCAATAGAGGTCCATTTTTTTGGAGTGAGTCTGGGGTCTGTCAATAGAACCGGACAAGAATGTCACATGTTCCACTGTTAGAACATAGAAGAATACAGCGCAGTACAGGCCCTTTGGCCCTCGATGTTGCGCCGATCCAAGCCCACCTAACCTATACTAACCCACTATCCTCCATATACCTATCCAATGCCCGCTTAAATGCCCATAAAGAGGGAGAGTCCACCACTGCTACTGGCAGGGCATTCCATGAACTTACGACTCGCTGAGTGAAGAACCTACCCCTAACTTCAGTCCTATATCTACCCCCCCTTAATTTAAAGCTATGCCCCCTTGTAATACCCGACTCCATACGCGGGAAAAGGTTCACACTGTCAACCCTATCTAACCCCCTAATCATCTTGTACACCTCAATCAAGTCACCCCTAAACCTTCTTTTCTCTAATGAAAACAGCCCCAAGTGTCTCAGTCTTTCCTCATACGATCTTCCTTCCATACCAGGCAACATCCTGGTAAACCTCCTCTGCACCTGTTCCAGTGCCTCCACATCCTTCCTATAGTATGGCGACCAAAACTGCACACAATATTCCAGATGCGGCCGCACCAGAGTCTTATACAACTGCATCATGACCTCAGGACTCCGGAACTCAATTCCTCTACCAATAAAAGCCAGTACGCCATATGCCTTCCTCACTGCACTATTTACCTGGGTGGCAACTTTCAGAGATCTGTGTACATGGACACCAAGATCCCTCTGCTCATCCACACTACCAAGTATCCGACCATTAGCCCAGTACCCCATCTTTTTGTTATTCTTCCCAAAGTGAATCACCTCACACTTAGCTACATTGAATTCCATTTGCCACCTTTCTGCCCAGCTCTGCAGCTTCTCTATATCCTGCTGTAACCTGCCACATCCTTCCTCACTGTCAACAACTCCACCGACTTTCGTGTCATCCGCAAACTTGCTCACCCAACCTTCTAACCCCTCTTCCAGGTCATTTATAAAAATGACAAACAGCAATGGTCCCAAAACAGATCCTTGCGGAACACCGCTAGTGACGGCACTCCATGAAGAAACTTTGCCATCAACTACTACCCTCTGTCTTCTTCCATCCAGCCAATTCCTAATCCAAACCTCCAACTCACCCTCAATGCCATATCTCCGTATTTTCTGCAGTAGCCTACCATGGGGAACCTTATCAAACGCCTTACTAAAATCCATATATACCACATCTACCGCTTTCCCCTCATCAATCTCCTTCGTCACCTTTTCAAAGAATTCAATAAGGTTTGTGAGGCACGACCTGCCCTTCACAAAACCATGCTGACTATCCTTGATCACATTATTCCTATCCAGATGTGCATAAATCCTATCCCTTACAATTCTCTCTAAGACTTTGCCCACAACAGAAGTGAGACTCACCGGCCTATAGTTACTAGGGTTATCCCTACTCCCCTTTTTGAACAAGGGAACCACATTTGCTATCCTCCAGGGATATTTGTGCTTTACAGTAGCATTGGATCCTGAGCAGAACATTAACCCCCATCTTTCTCAATCATTATATGGTGCTTGATTGCACCTTATGTATTATGTTTATATATTATAGAGAGTTATTATCATAGAATCATAGAATCCTTACAGTGTGGAAATAGGCCGTTTGGCCCAACAAGCCCACACCAATCCTCCGAAGAGTAACCCTCACAGACCCATTCCCCTAATCTATTATCTTATATTTACCCCTGACTAATGCACCTAACCTACACATCCCTGAACACTACAGGCAATTTTGCATGGCCAATTCACTTAACCTGCACATCTTTGGACTGTGGGAGGAAACCGGCGCACCTGGAGGAAACCCACGCAGACACGGGGGAAATGTGCAAACTCTACACAGTTGCTTGAGGCTGGAATTGAACCTCATACCTGGTGCTGTGAGGCAGCAGTGTTAACCACTGTGCCCCCGTACCGCCCCGGTGGTATTATACCTGAATATTTTTTGCTACTCTATCTCTCCAGCTGTCTTTCTCTCAGATAACTCTGTACTGCTCTCATATGACTCTGCCTCTCTGTACTGATTTGTTCATGGGATGTGGGCTTCGCTGGCTGAGGCAGCATTTATTGTCCATCTCTAATTGTCCTCAAGAAAGTGCTGGTGAGCTGCCTTCAGGAACTGCTGCAGTCACCTGCAGTGACAGTGAATAGGGAGATTTCGGACTTTCATCCAAAAGTGATGACTGAATGACATTAAATGAAGGTGTCCTTGTGACTTCGAGAAGAATTGGCAGGTAGTGCTTATCTGTGTTGCTGCCTCTCTGTAAAATAACTAGTGCCTGAATCTATCTCAATCTTGTGATATGTTGCAAAATTTAAGCACTTTGTTTTACTGTCCGATTTGTTGGGGAGATATAAATAAAGCTGGTTCAATAGCAGGTAGTGTTACTCAGTGCAATGGACAACACATCTGCCTCTCTTCTTCCTTATTGCTCTCTACTTTTGACTTTCTTAGTATATGTTACTGTCTCAAATACCTTGTATTTCCCATTTCTCTCACCTGTTCCACTCTTAAAACCAGGAGATTTGAAGTCGTATTTCTTGATTTCATTGTACCAGGATTCACTTACTTCGATCCCTAAAACAAAACAAAGATATTTATGATAGGATTTGAAAGGGTTATAAATGTAAGCTCATCACTAATAAATCCAATAACAATCAGGATTTTGACTTAAGATTTTGATTTTATTGTCACATCTACTCAAGTACAAAAGTACAGGAGTACAGTGGAAAGTGAATAATGTCGACACACAATTACCCAGGTACAGATCTTAAGAAAGAAAGAACAAGGTTAAAAGTTAAATATTGTAGTAATTATAGTACAGTGGCACTTTCTCACTTTTAAATATAAACAAAGAAACAAAACTTTTTTAGATTAGATTAGACTCCCTGCAGTGTGGAAACAGACCCTTTGGCCCAACAAGTCCACACTGACCCTCCGAAATGTAACCCACCCAGACTCATTTCCCTAACACTAAATGCCTCTAACACTATGGGCAATTTAGCATGGCCAATTCACCTGGCCTGCACATCTTTGGACTGTGGGAGGAAACCAGAGCACCTGGAGGAAACCCATACAGACATGGAGAGAATGTGCAAACTCCACACAGTCACCTGAGGCTGGAATCAAACCTGGGTCCCTGGCACTGTGAGACAGCAGTGCTAACCACTGAGCCACCGTGCCCCCCAACCCTGGTGAATGGTGAAATTTACCCAGAGAATGGTGAGGGTCTGGAACTTACTATCACAAGGAGTGGGTGTATTTAAGGGGAAACCAGAACAATGTATAAGGAGAAAGTAATAGAATATTATGATAATAGGGTTACGTGAAGAGCGGAGGAGGTGAGGCATCACACTGTCATGGGTTGAATGGCCTATATTTATTCTGAATGTAATATATATAATTGCTTTTTCTACTTGTTCGTACTTCACACTGGTTTGATATTAAATGAGTTAAAATGAACCATCTGCAATTCTTCACACCCTCCTTCTCAAGATTTGAAAACTGTGAAATTTCTCAATCCTAGCAACCTGCTGGCTTCTTAACCAGCAGCTTGGTGCTGGTTCTCAATTCACTCGCATTTGGCCTTCTGATCGAGAAACCCATCTCGGCTAAATGCTGGAAAATCCACTTCACACGACACACGTTTTCAGTCGTCTGTTTTAAGCCATTAATAAATTTTCTCCTGGAAATATTATTGGATTTGAAATCAAACAAGCTCATGTTGAGGAAAACAGTTATGAAGACAGGCTGGCAGAATGGCATAGGAGGAGATGAATTAGTTGAGGGTGAGAAAGGTTTTGACTTTCTGCCTTTTACCTTGGGAGTGGATAGAAGTTGTGGTAATTAGATAGGGGTTAAAAACAAGGTTATGTAAATTCCTGTTCACCCACTGTTGTGTGTTGTTTATATTTTATATACATGTAAACATGACACACTGGCTGTAAAAGGGAGGTGATGGCCTATGGCAGATGGTGGAATTTTAATTTCATAGAAAACAAACCTGTAATTAAGAGTCTAATAATGACCATATATCCATTGTTGATTGTTGGAAAAACACATCTGGTTTAGGGAAGGAAGCTGCCGTCCTTACCTGGTCTGGCCTACTTGTGACTCCAGGCCCACAGCAATGTGGGCTTACAACAGCCCTCTGGGCAATGAGGGATGGGCAATAAACGCTGCTCCAGCCAGCAATGTCCACATCCCATGAATTAGTTAAAAGAATACCTACTCTTATGCTTCAGTTTAAGCTTCCAGCTCCTTCTACAGCTTGTGATACTTTTCCAAGTCAGGCTTCACCAATCAAGCATAGTGATTGTTATTAGTAAACAGACTTACAAAATCAAACATAGACTCATTGCAAACAACACTCAGCAACTGTGTGTGTTGCTGACCTGTACTCCTGATCCTGAGCACCTTGATTTTAAAATTCTCTTTTTATCCCATCATGGCCTCACCTATATCCTAATCTCTGTGATGTAACTCAGGCCCACAGCACTGTGTTATCTGTGCTGTTGCTGCTTAGGGATCCATCCACTCTTGGTGGCCACGATTTTGAACTTTTAGACTTCTTTATTTCTTTCCAATACCCCTGAAAGCACATCTCCTTCGTCGGACAATGTCAAATTTTGTTTAACCATTCTCTTTTGAAGTGCATCTGGATGTTTTAGGTACTACAACAATGCAAGTTACTCCTGTATTGACAGCACAGCAAGGAGGAGGATTGAGGGTTGTTCTTTGAGAGGAGCAAGTATAGCGATGTGGATGATGGTACCTCAGATGTAGCCTGCAGCTGTTTATCCCTTACTGCTACACCAGACACAACTTCCCCCCATATATGTTTGAATCCAACTTTGCAGTAAAAATGACATTATTTCAGATTGTGGTTATTTTTTTAAAATGAAAACAAAGCATCTTTGATTTATAAAATACAGCAGTCAACTTGTACACTAATATTAAACCTGCAGACCCATCTCAAGAGGCCTTAGGCCTATGACTGTATGGTACCAAGGGGATATTAAGAATAACTGCCAATCAATTCACACCCATCTTGGTTAGACACTACTGACTAGAAGATATCATTTTGGCCCAGTGTGACTTATTGTGTCACCTTCCTGTGGCAGAACAGGTGGGCAGGGCCAGAAGACATTATTAAAATTGGTTAAGAAGCTTCCAGTTTTCATTGTCTAACTGTTAGAGGTTAGGCTATAAGGTTAGTGTAACTTACCCTCTCTTTCTCAGAGCTCACATTCAGGCTTAGCTGAATCTGTTATTATTCAATTAAATATTGGGTGCTATGATGGCTCAATGGTTAGCACTGCAGTCTAACAGCGCCAGGACCTGGGTTTAATTCCAAACTCAGGCAACTGTCTGTCGGAGCTTGCACTTTCTACCTCTGTATGTTCCGATTTCCTTCCACAGTCCAAAGGTCCATGCTAAATTGCCCATTGTGTGCAGCGATGTGCATGAAAGATGGATTAGCCATGGGAAATGCAGGGTTATAGGGATAGGATAGGGGACCGGGACTGGGTCTGGGTGGGATGCTGTTTGGAAGGTCAGTATAGACTTGATGGGCTGAATGGCCTGCTTCCACACTGTAGGGATTCTATGATTCTATTATCGTAAGAATCGCTGTCAAAGTTGATTCAATCTATTAAACATCTAAAATATCCCTCTGAGTGATCTCTCTAACTACTCACTCCTCTGCTGCGGGAGGTCACTCTGAACCCTCACCTCCCTGACCACGGGAGGTCACTCTGAACCCTCACCTCCCTGACCACGGGAGGTCATTCTGAACCCTCACCTCCCTGACCACGGGAGGTCATTCTGAACCCTCACCTCCCTGACCACGGGAGGTCACTCTGAACACTCACCGCCCTGATCACGGGACGTAACTCTGAACCCTCACCTCCCTGACTACGGGAGGTCACTCTGACCGCTCACCTCCCTGACTACGGGAGGTCACTCTGACCGCTCACCTCCCTGACCATGGGAAGTCACTCTGAACCCACACCTCCCTGACCACGGGAGGTCACTCTGACCGCTCACCTCCCTGACCATGGGAAGTCACTCTGAACCCACACCTCCCTGACCACGGGAGGTCACTCTGACCACTCACCTCCCTGACCACGGGAGGTCACTCTGAACCCTCACCTCCCCCATAGGAGGTCACTCTGAACCCTCACCTCCCCCATGGGACGTCACTCTGAACTTTCACCTCCAAAACCACGGGACATCACTCTGAACCCTCACCTCCCCCATAGGAGGTCACTCTGAACCCTCACCTCCCCCATAGGAGGTCACTCTGAACCCTCACCTCCCCCATAGGAGGTCACTCTGAACCCTCACCGCCCCCATGGGACGTCACTCTGAACTTTCACCTCCAAAACCACGGGACATCACTCTGAACCCTCACCTCCCTGACTATGGGAGGTCACTCTGAACACTCACTCTCTGACTATGGAAGGTCACTCTGACTGCTCACCTCCTTGACCAAGGGAGGTCACTCTGAATCCTCACATCCCTGACCACGGGAGGTCACTCTGAACCCTCACCTCCCTGACAATGGGAGGTCGCTCTGAACCCTTACCTCCTTGATTATGGGAGGTCGCTCTGAACCCTTACCTCCCCCAAGGGAGGTCACTCTGAACCCTCACCTCCCTGACCATGGGAGGTCACTTTGAACCCTCACCTCCCTGACCACGGGAGGTCACACTGAACCCTCACCTCCCCCTGCCGGGTCGTCACTCTGAAACCCTCTCCGCCCTGACCACGGGAGGTCACTCCGAACCCTCATCTCCCCCAAGGGAGGTCACTCTGAACTCACACCTCCCTGACCACGGGAGGTCACACTGAACCCTCACTCCTCTGCTACGGGAGGCCACTCTGAACCCTCACCTCCCCCAAGGGAGGTCACTCTGAACCCTCACCTCCCTGACCACGGGAGGTCACTCTGACCGCTCACCTCCTTGACTATGGGAGGTCGCGCTGAACCATCACCTCCCCCATGGGAGGTCATTCTGAACCCTCACCTCCCTGACCACGGGAGGTCACTCTGAACACTCACCGCCCTGATCACGGGACGTAACTCTGAACCCTCACCTCTCTGACTACGGGAGGTCACTCTGACCGCTCACCTCCCTGATCACGGGACGTAACTCTGAACCCTCACCTCCCTGACCATGGGAGGTCACTGTGACCCCTCACCTCCACCACGGGAGGTCACTCTGAACCCTCACTCCCCGACCATGGGAAGTCACTATTAACCCTCACCTCCCCCACGGAAGGTCACTCTAGACCCTCACCTCCCTGACCACGGGAGGTCACTCTGAACCCTCACCTCCCCCATGGGACGTCACTCTGAACTTTCACCTCCAAAACCACGGGACGTCACTCTGAACCCTCACATCCCTGACCATGGGACGTCACTCTGAACACTCACTCCCTGACTACGGAAGGTCACTCTGACTGCTCACCTCCCTGACCAAGGGAGGTCACTCTGAATCCTCACATCCCTGACCACGGGAGGTCACTCTGAACCCTCACCTCCCTGACAATGGGAGGTCACTCTGAACCCTCACCTCCCCCAAGGGAGGTCACTCTGAACCCTCACCTCCTTGACTATGGGAGGTCGCACTGAACCATCACCTCCCCCACGGGAGGTCATCTGACCCCTCACTCCCTGACCACGAGAAGTCACTCTGAACCCTCACCTCCCCAACGGGAGGTCACTCTGAACCCTCACCTCCCTGACCACGGGAGGTCACTCTGAACCCTCACCTCCCTGACCACGGGAGGCCACTCAGACCGCTCACCTCCCTTGGGAGGTCACTCTGAACTCTCGCCTCCCTGACCACGGGAGGTCACTCTGAACCCTCACTCCCTGACCACGAGAGGTCACTCTGAACCCTCACCTCTCCCAAGGGAGGTCACTCTGAACCCTCACCTTCCCCACGGGAGGTCACTTTGAAACCTCACTCCCTGACCACGGGAGGTCATTCTGAACCCTCACCTCCCTGACCACGGGAGGTCATTCTGAACCCTCACCTCCCCCACGGGAGGTCACTCTGAACCCTCACCTCCCCCACGGGAGGTCACTTTGAACCCTCACTCCCTGACCACGTGAGGTCATTCTGAACCCTCACCTCCCTGACCACGGGAGGTCATTCTGAACCCCCACGGGAGGTCACTCTGAACCCTCACTCCCTGATCATGGGAGGTCACTCTGAACCCTTTACCTCCCCCACGGGAGGTCATTCTGAACCCTCACCTCCCCCACGGGAGGTCATTCTGAACCCTCACCTTCCCCATGGGTGGTCACTCTGAATCCTCACATCCCTGACCACAGGAGGTCACCCCGAACCCTCACCTCCCTGACCATGGGAGGTCACTGTGACCCCTCACCTCCACCACGGGAGGTCACTCTGAACCCTCACTCCCCGACCATGGGAAGTCACTATTAACCCTCACCTCCCTGACCACGGGAGGTCACTCTGAACCCTCACCGCCCCCATGGGACGTCACTCTGAACTTTCACCTCCAAAACCACGGGACATCACTCTGAACCCTCACATCCCTGACCATGGGACGTCACTCTGAACACTCACTCCCTGACTACGGAAGGTCACTCTGACTGCTCACCTCCCTGACCAAGGGAGGTCACTCTGAATCCTCACATCCCTGACCACGGGAGGTCACTCTGAACCCTCACCTCCCTGACAATGGGAGGTCACTCTGAACCCTCACCTCCCCCAAGGGAGGTCACTCTGAACCCTCACCTCCTTGACTATGGGAGGTCGCACTGAACCATCACCTCCCCCACGGGAGGTCATCTGACCCCTCACTCCCTGACCACGAGAAGTCACTCTGAACCCTCACCTCCCCAACGGGAGGTCACTCTGAACCCTCACCTCCCTGACCACGGGAGGTCACTCTGAACCCTCACCTCCCTGACCACGGGAGGCCACTCAGACCGCTCACCTCCCTTGGGAGGTCACTCTGAACTCTCGCCTCCCTGACCACGAGAGGTCACTCTGAACCCTCACCTCTCCCAAGGGAGGTCACTCTGAACCCTCACCTTCCCCACGGGAGGTCACTTTGAAACCTCACTCCCTGACCACGGGAGGTCATTCTGAACCCTCACCTCCCTGACCACGGGAGGTCATTCTGAACCCTCACCTCCCCCACGGGAGGTCACTCTGAACCCTCACCTCCCCCACGGGAGGTCACTTTGAACCCTCACTCCCTGACCACGTGAGGTCATTCTGAACCCTCACTCCCTGACCACGTGAGGTCACTCTGAACCCTCACTCCCTGATCATGGGAGGTCACTCTGAACCCTTTACCTCCCCCACGGGAGGTCATTCTGAACCCTCACCTCCCCCACGGGAGGTCATTCTGAACCCTCACCTTCCCCACGGGTGATCAGTCTGAACCCTCACATTCCTGACCACAGGAGGTCACCCCGAACCCTCACCTCCCTGACCACGGGAGGTCACTCTGAACCCTCACCTCCCCCAAGGGAGGTCACTCTGAACCCTCACCTCCCCCACGGGAGGTCACTTTGAACCCTCACTCCCTGACCACGTGAGGTCATTCTGAACCCTCACCTCCCTGACCACGGGAGGTCATTCTGAACCCCCACGGGAGGTCACTCTGAACCCTCACTCCCTGATCATGGGAGGTCACTCTGAACCCTTTACCTCCCCCACGGGAGGTCATTCTGAACCCTCACCTCCCCCATGGGAGGTCATTCTGAACCCTCACCTTCCCCACGGGTGGTCACTCTGAATCCTCACATCCCTGACCACAGGAGGTCATCCCGAACCCTCACCTCCCTGACCATGGGAGGTCACTCTGACCCCTCATCTCCACACCGGGAGGTCACTCTGAACCCTCACTCCCCGACCATGGGAAGTCACTATTAACCCTCACCTCCCCCATGGAAGGTCACTCTAGACCCTCACCTCCCTGACTACGGGAGGTCACTCTGAACCCTCACCTACCCCTGCCGGATCGTCTCTCTGAAGCCCTCTTCGCCCTGACCACGGGAGATCAGTCTGACCCCTTACCTCACTGACCAAGGGAGGGACCCCTCACCTCCCTGACCACGGGAAGTCACTCTGATCCCGCACATCCCTGACCACGGGAGGTCAGTCTGAACCCTAACTCCTCCATGGCAGGGCAGTCTGAAACCCTCATCTCTCCCCCCAGGAGGTCAACCTGAAACTCTTGCCTCCCTGACCACGGGAGTTAGGCTAAAGTCTAAGTTGTTTGGAAGTTCATGCTGCACTCTGAGCTCATTACCTGTTGGTGGCTTTGCCTCACTGCTCCATTTGTACCAGAGGTTCTCGCCATACTCGGTGTTACTGTGCTGGAGCGCACGGGTCTCAGCGAGATGATCTGCCCATTCCTGTGCTTGTTTGGAGAGATCCGAGTTTAACTGGAGTGGCTGTGATTGATGCAGGGCTCGCAATCTGTTGTGTTCTTGAAGCAGTTCAGCAAGAAATGCTTTTGCTTCCTTGTCTGTAAAACATCAGTTGTCTATTGATAGCTTCCACAGAACATTACTGAGGCTGTAGTGTAATTCATTGTTCATCTTATTGGCATGATGAATGTTAGTGAAATGTAAATGTGGCATTTACATATGTACCCAGCATTCTCAGTACAGAAATAGCCATTTAACAAAACAGATCCATTCATTATTAATGCTCCACAGGAATCTACTAACACCCTGCTCTATCCAATCCTATCTTTATATTCCCATATTCCTTTCTGCCTCATTACCTATTTAGTTTTCTCCTTAAAGGCATGTTTGCATTGCATCTTATTCACTTCTTGATATAGCAAGGTTTGTAATCTTACCTTGTTCGCTATCTAGGGCAATTCCCTCAGAAGTGTCAAAGAGTCATAGCCTCCGCCATCAAATGGAAAGAGTGAGTCACCCACCTAATAGTGTTCCTGTAATGATTGCAATCAGCAGGATGTTTCTGACTTGTTACTCACCAGTTTAAAATATATAAGGTTGGTGGCATAATGTGGTGAGGTTTTTTTCTCTGTTTGGCAGAGTATACGTCCAGACAGAATATTTCAAGAGTAAGGTGTTGCACAGTTAAGATGGAGATGAGGAGAAATTTGTTTTCTCTCAGAGGGTAGTGAATCTGTGAAACTCTTTACCACAGAGGGCTGGATCATTGAATATTTTGAAGGCTAACATAGACAGATTTATAACTGGTCAGAGAATCAAGGGTTATAGTTAAACACAGGAACTTGGAGTTGAGAATTATCAGATCTGCCATGATCTCATTGAATGGCGAAGCAGACTCATTGGGTCGAAGGGTCTACTCCTGCTGCTATGTCTTACAGGCTCACATCATACAGTGAAGCAATAGAGTGCACATAACAAGGCAAGGAGCAAAAATCCAAAAAATAGCTTTCACTTGGTAAAGGTTCTAGCAGTTCCAGCATAAACTCCCCAATCTTAAAACTCTATGCCTTGGCCAGTGAAGGCAAGTATCCGTATGCCTTCTTAACCACTTTATCATCCTGTCCTGTTACTTTAAGAGACCGCTGTACATGCAAACCAAGGACCCTCTGATCCTCGGAGCTTACTAGGGTCCTGCCATTCATCATGCATTCCCTTGCATTGTTTGTCCTGTCCAAATGCATTTCCTCAAATCTATCCAGTTTGAATTCTGTTTGCCTTTTATCAGCCCAGCTGAATAGCCCACCTCTATCGTCTTGTAATCTAAGGTTCCTCATTATTTACCACCTGACCAATTTTAGTATCACTGAATCATCATAGTGTGGAGGCAGGCCGCTTGGCCCATCGAGTCATCGCTTCGCAGAATTCCTCAGGTTGCACAACAAAGACTGAGGCCTCCCTTGCACCCTGATTTCAACCACATCAGTCACCCCTTCTCTTTCTGTAAAACTGTGGGAAGAATTTCCCCTATCAGAAATCTTCCCTGCGGGTTCCTGGCTTCAAGCTCCAGTTGCAAATGAGTGCTGCAGTTTGCTGTCCAGGCTGTTGAACAGAGTGTTCTGTCGATTATTTCAGTGAGGGCCTGCCAGTGGTACCACCAACAGGTTGGTGAAACCACTGGATTTTCCCCACCCTTCTCGCTCCGCACTTTAATTTTACATCTATTGTTTCCTTCTATTTCTCTCAGTGCAGCGTTGGGGATGTCTATGGCAGTAAAACTCTGCAGGTGGCTCCAATATAACATGGATTCTGTTCAGGAAACTTAGGATCTCTTTGAATTTGTACTTGGGTTTGCTGGTTTGGATTACTGCGTCATATGAATAACTATTTCCAGTTTTGCTGAAAAAAAGATACATTTTATTAAAGCTTTTCATCTTGCATTTGTCAGGGTCAATTCACAATAAAAAGAACAATTTAAGGGGAATTGCTGAAATAGGGTGCATCAGAGCCATCCTGACAGATAATGGCCAAAACTCATAAAAGGCTCGAGGGTGGTCCTGAAAAATATCAGTCCTCCGCATATTACCCTGAGGTAAGATCTCAAAATGTTTGCTCAACAGGTACGCTAGCTATTTCATATTGCTACAATGCTGTGGTCTTCAGCACGATCAGGATGATGCCTTTAAGTATGAAATACATTCTGCCCAATGTAAAAATGAGTAACGTGGTATATTAATTTCAGTGTTTGAGTGCTAAATGCCATATGTCCCAAAGATTACATCAAACAGCGTATCCCTTTTGCTATTCGCAACGAGCCAGGTACTTACTGTCCACAACCAGACCAAACTTGTAAAATCACACCACAATATCGAACATTAGATGTGATTCTGCAATTGGACAGGTATTTCTGGATAATCCTGTATGTGTGAAAGAGTTATGCTGACAACCAATTTCAGATAGTCCATCAGGTTTGCAGTCTGGTGCACTGCTGTGTCTCAGAAACAACATAAATTAATACACAGGACCCTTTTATGTTCAAATAGAAAGATTTAACACATACACAGAGACTGTTTCAAGTCAACAGAACATGTGACACCCATTTACTGGTTCATTTTTCAGGTCAATGTCCTGAGTAATCCGAATCAACCTTCCTGGTTTAAAATTTAAACAAAGCCCGGCAGTTAACTGTCAATCAGCATTAATAAGTGCATATTCCTTGACAACACCTCTACCAATCAAAGTCCACTTGCCAACCAATCAGCACTGTCATATCATGCAGTATAATGTTGATTTTTCTTTTTGTAGTATTCTTATTAATTGTTCTGATGAGTGTAAGGTGAAAAGCATCTCTATTCTTGCAACATTCAAGTTCTGTACTACCAAATGAATTTCTTTTCAGGGGAATTGGTTTACAGAGCAGAGTAATGCCGACAGCATGGGTTCCATTCCCATCACCGATTTGACGTTACCATGAAGGATTCTCCTTCTCAACCTCTTCCCTTGCCTGAGGTCTAGTGGCCCTCAGGTTAAATGTAATGAGAGAGCAGCCCCTACAGTCTGGTAAGACCATGGCGACACAGCAACAACAAAATATTTTCAGCTTCCTGACAGGAAGTATGAATATTTTGTAGAAAACAAAACACATACCTGGTAGTGGTGCCACCTTGCCTGTTCCTGGTGGCTTACCACTGTCTGGTTGTGCCGAGCCACTCTCATCCTCCTTCACTTCACTGCCGACCGGCAGGACATTCCTAGCAAAGTAGCCTGGATTGGTGATGTTACCAGCCGGGTTGAACTGGGCCACCACGATGGTGAGACCTTTGCCATCCGATGCCAGGCCAGTCCCCATCTCCTTGGATTCTTTCCAAACCAACTGTGTGAAATGGCCTGCAGAGGAACAGCAGGTGGGTGATTTACGAAGAGCACAGGTCAGCTGCAAGCCACAGCTTCTACTGCCTAAGTCAATGCTCTCCTCGACAGACTCCCCCTTTCCATTCACTGTCAACTTCAACCCATTCAAATTTCTGCTTCTCATGCTCTAGATCACATTGGAGTCCTGCTCACCCTTGTGCTGGCTAAGCTGCATTGGCTCCTAATTGGGTAAAACCTCAGTTTTGACATTCTCATCCCTGTTTTAATACCTGCACTTCCCGTTCTCAGTATTATCCTCCAGTTCTACAACCAAACCTCTGAGATCACCATACTCCTCCAATTCGGGCATAGCTCCTACAACTTTGTACATCCAACATCATGTGGAAACGCTTACAGCAAAAGAGATGCTCAGCATATCTGTTTGTGATATTTGGATGTTTCCAAGAAGGAATTGCGATGAAGGAATTGTACCTGTTAATGATATACATTATACACAATGATGAACTAAATTGGTTCTAGTCTACTTTTTGAGGGACATGAATGCACTCCCCTGGTCTGTTAGGAGAACTCATCCACTCTTATTCAAATACTATCCATTTTAGCCATTGGAACGAGGCAGCTGGCATTCAGTTTAATATCTCATTCCCAGTGCCATCAATAACATGTCAATCCTACTGTGCAGTATTTGGAAGTTGTGTGCTTGAGCTTTGCAATGGCTACAAGAAGCAAGGCCAGAGACACAAAGATATTGCTGATAAGGTCACTTACATCTTGTAGTCACCCTCTCAATGGGCAGCTAGTTGGATTGACAAGCTGGCATATGACTGAGACGACTGGCATTGGGAGCTCTATAGACGATTTTGGGAAGTGCCATGATTAAATTGAATTAACTTTATTGTCAAATGAGTACAGTGTCATCTTAGATATAAAGGTACCTAGGTACAGATTCTTTAGTTACAGATTAGTTACAGTGTAACAATGTCACCAACAAATGATGCTACCTTAGGTATAGGGTACCTAGGTACAATCCTAAGCTATAGAATAGAGAAATGAAGAAGATAACAAAAAAAAGGAGGGAGAAGATTAAACATGAGAGTAAGCTAGCCAGTAATATAGAGGAAAACTGCAAGAGTTTCTCTAGATATATAAAGGGCAAAAGAGAGGCATTGGGCTGCTGGAAAATGATGCTGAAGAGATAGTAGTGGGAACAAGGAAATGGCTGAGGAACAGAATAATTATTTCACGTCAGTCTTCATGGTGGAAGACACAAATAATATCTCAAACATTCAAGAGAGTGAGGGGGAAGAGCTGAGTATGGTGGCGATCACCAAGGAGAAGGTGCTAGAAAAACCAAATGGCCTGAAGGTGAATAAATCACCTGGCCCAGATGGACTACCCCTTAGGGTCTTAAGGGAGATAGTTGAAGCTTAGTGGAGGCTTTTGTTGTGATCTTTCAGGAATCATTAGAATCAGGGAAGGTCCCACAGGACTGGAAAATCACTAACATGGCACTCCTGTTTAAAAAGGGAGTAAGACCAAAAGACTGAACCTCGGTCGTGGGTAAGATCATGGAATCCATTGTCAAAGATGAGATTTCTGAATACTTGGAAGTGTGTGATAAAACAGGGCAAAGTCAGCATGGTTTCATCAAGGGGACGTCATTCCTGACAGATCTGCTTGAATTCTTTGAGGAAGTAATGAGCAGGTTAGACCAAGAAGAGCCGATGGATGTTATCTATCTGGACTTCAAGAAGGCCTTTGGTAAGGTGTCACACAGGAGGCTGCTGAGTAAGATAAGGGCCCATGGTGTTAGAGGCAAACTGCTAGCATGGATAGAAGCCTGGCTGTCTGGCAGAAAGCAAAGAGTGGGGATAAAGGGGTCCTTCTCAGGATGGCAGCTGCTGAGAAGTGTGTTCCTGCAAGGTTCAGTGTTGGGACCACGACTTTTCACTTTATGCATTAACGATCAAGATGAAGGAACTGAGGGCATTCTGACTAAGTTTGCAGATGATGCAAAGATAGGTAGAGGAACAGGTGCATTGGGAAGGCGGGGAGGCTGCAGAAGGATTTGGACAAGTTAGGGGAGTGGGCGAAGGGGTGGCTGATGTGGGAAAGTGTAAGGTCATGCCCTTTGGTAGGAGGAATAGAGGTATGGACTATTTTCTAAATGGGGAGAAAATTCAGAAGTCTGAAGTGCGAGGAGATTTGAGAATTCTAGTCCAGGATTGAGGTAAACTTGCAGGTTGTCAGTAGTTAGAATGGCAAATGCAATGATGATATTTATTTTGAGAGGACTTGAATATAAAAGCAGGGATATACTTCTAAGGCCCTATAAAGCTCTGATCAGACCACATTTGGTTTATTGTGCACACCTTTGGGCTGCATATCTCAGGAAGGATGTACTAACCCTGGAGCGTGTTCAGAGGAGGTTCACGAGAATGGTCTTAGGAAAGAAAAGCTTAACATATGAGGAACATTTGAAGACTCTGGTTCTAATTCGATAGAGGGGGGATATAATTGAAACTTACAGAATTCTGAATGGCCTGGAGTAGATGATGGGAAGATGTTTCCATTGGTAGGAGAGACTAAGACCCGAGGGCACAGCCTTAGAGTAAAGGGAAGGAGGTAAGGATAAACTTCTTTGGGCAGACAGTGGAGCGTCTATGCAAATCATTGCCACAGAAGGGTGTGGAGGCCAGGTCATTGAATATATTTAAGACCGAGATACATAGATTCTTGAGTATCAGAAGGATCAAGGCTTATGGGGAGCAAGTAGGAGAATGGGATTGAGAAACTTCTCAGCTATGACTTAATGGCAGAGCAGATTTGATGGGCTGAGTGGCCTAAATTCTGCTCCTATGTGTTATGGTCGTATGGTCTATAAAGTTACATTACAGCTATACACAGTATAACCATCAATCAAGAAAACAAGAAGCAGTTAAAAAGACAAACATTAGAGTCTCTCCCTCTTAGGATGTCCACAGCTGACTGTTGCAGGGGCTTCCATGTGGTCTGACCACTGGCTACCAACACTTCTTACTGGACTATTTGTCACTGGTATCCCTGCCACAGACCGTAGACCGCTAACTCCGCTTTGGAGGCCGCGAACCGGAGGCTAGGGCCAGAAGTCTGAGGTTGAGAGTCCGAGGAGAAAAAAAACACAGAAGGGAGGAAGAGATGGTAAAAAAAGGAAAAAGAACTGGATTGGGAGGCTTGGGGAAGATTGCTGCACCTCCTGGCCCTTGACCAATACGGAGGTAGGCACTCACCTCACAGAGCTGATGGAACACTTAACATTCTTTGGTCACACAACAAGGAGACAAGACAGTGCAAGGAAGAACAGAACTGCACTATGATTTTATCAAGTGCACTTCAATGTTTGTCACAGGAGAGAGTGGTACTTAATGCTCTGCTTTGACTATCAGAAAAAGATTGAAAGTAATAGCCCCAATCTATCCACAATAGTGAAAATGTCTTTGATATTATGAATGAATTGGACAACATAGATGTAGGGAGAATTCCACTTGTGGGTGAATTCAAACTGGACCATGAATATATGATAGTTACTAATGAATGCAAGAAGGATAAAATAAAGCATTTACTCAGTGAGTAGAGAAAATGTAGAATTTTACTACTGAATGAAGTAATTGGGCTAAACAACTTCAGTGTTTTTAAAAGGGAGCGAGATGGGTCCAAGAGAAAAGGAATTAGAAAGATATGCTGAATTACTGAGACAAAACGCACAGTGTCTAACATTGCTGCCTCACAGCGCCAGAGACCCGGGTTCAGTTCCCGTCTCAGGCGACTGACTGTGTGGAGTTTGCACAATCTCCCCGTGTCTGCGTGGGTTTCCTCCGGGTGCTCCGGTTTCCTCCCACAGTTCAAAAATGTGCAGGTTAGGTGAATTGGCCATGCTGAATTGCCCGTAGTGTTAGCTGCAGGGGAATGGGTCTGGGTGGGTTGTGCTTCGGCGGGTCGGTGTGGACTTGTTGGACCGAAGGGCCTGTTTCCACACTGTAAGTAATCTAATCTAATCTAATCTAAAAAAAATAGATGCAATAGAAACTTGTGCAAAGTTCGGATACTAGTACAGATTATTTGGAACAAATGGTGATGCATATTTTACATAACTCCATGCAGTCATTATGTACAATGGAACAAACAAAACTTACCACAATTCTTCTGAAATTTAGGTGAGGAGAAGTCATAATTTTTAATTTCATTGTACCAGGCGTCAGCAACATCGTTTCCTTTAAACATAGAAATATTGACAGATTAACACACTTACAGCATAAACAGGGCAGAGTCTGGGGCAGGAGACATGCCCTCAGGCATCATGCTAATAAATTAGTTACAATAAACTCTTGGCAGAGACTCCTCTCAGAATAAACTGGATATATGTGAACTCCTGTTATTCTAAACTCCTGACAGAATACACTCAAGTTACAATAAATTCAATTCACAACAAAGTTCTGCTACAGTAAACTAAAGTTATAAATAAATTCCAGTAGTAATAAACACTTGTCAGAATAAAATACTGCTACAGTAACTTTCTTGTAACAATAATGCTTGTTTGAAAACTCCAAGTATAGTTCTGTTATAATAAATTGTTTTATAATTAAATTCTTCCTATAATAAACCAGAGCAAGAAACACCCTTTAAACTTCCGTTTGCAATAACCTGTTAGAATAAACTTTTTATATATTAAGCTCTCACATTCATAAATTCTTGTTATAATTCTAATTATTTAATTTGCAATTTTGTTAGTAGTATTCATCTGCTGAAGTATCACAATTATGTTGTGGACTTGATTCAACTTTAGTTTCAAGAAGTGTATAAACTATGCCTAGAGATTGAGAGGACTATTCTTGTATCACGTGGGCAGAAATGTCCTGGAAGCACTTTCCTGTTCTCACAGGTCACTTTGCCAGAGATATGGAGATATGCAAGAACTCCTGGGAATTTTAAGGTCACAGATTGTACAGCAGTGGGTATTCAAAGCTATAGTTCCTCTAGTTAGAGAAACTGTACTTGGGTTAGCTATGGATAAGGACCTCATAACCCATATAGATCATATAAATATAGAATTAATGAGCTTCACTAGATTTGGGAAGGTGAGACTTTGTAAAATTAATTGAGTTGTATAGAGTACAGGGTATAGCAAAGTGCATACAGGCTATGGATCAAACACAGTTGATAGGTCGGGGTCATCTTGTACAAGTTGAACAAATTAAAGTTGAGAGAGAGGAGGTATTAGCAGTTTTAGTGGGCTTGAAAGTAAATAACTCACCAGACCCACAGGAGGTATATCCTGAGCTGCTGTGGGAGGAAAAGGAGAGTGTAGGGGATCCTATATTAATTTTCAAATCATCTCTGGCCATAGGTGACATAACACAGGACTGGAGGTCAGCTCATGTGCTGACATTATTTAACAAGGGTGGTAGGGATAAACCAGAAAACTACAGGCCAGTGAGTCTAACATCAGTGGTAAGAAACAATTGGAAAAACTGAGGGACAGAATAAATCTCCAGTTGGAGAGATGTAGATTCATCAAAGATAGTCAGCATAGTTTTTTTCAGGGAGAGATTATATCTAACAAATTTGAATTTTTCAACAAGGTGACTAGGTGAGTCAATGAGGGTACCACAGTTAATGTAGTCTACATGGATGTCAGTAAGGCTTTGATAAGGTGTAATATGGCAGACTAGTTAAGAAGCCCATGGGTTCCAGGGTAATTTATGTCCCTGGAAAATAGGCTTAATGGCTTGAAGCAGAGGTTGATGGTTGAAAGGTGTTTTTGTGACTGGAAGTCTGTATCCAGTGGTGTGTCACAGAGTCTGGTGCTGAGTGCCTTGCTGTTTGTCATGTATATTAATGAATCTCGGTGGTATGACCAGTAGGTTCATAGATGATATAGAAATTGGTGGTGTGGTAAACAGCGAAGAGGAAAGTCTACAGAACAACACAGATGGGCTGGTGAGATGGGCTGAACAGTGGCAAACGGAATTTTATCCTGAAAAAGTGTGAGCTGATGCATGTTGGGAGGACTAACAAGGCATGGGAGTACATGTTGAATGTTAGAACCCCTAAGTCATACCCTGGGTCAGAGGGATCTTGGTGTGCATGTCCATAGATCCTTAAAGGTAGCTGGACAGGGAGATAAAGTGGTTGAGAAGGCATGTGAGATTTTTGTCTTTATTAGTTGAAGCATTGATTATAAAAGTAAAGAGGTTATAATGGAACAGTATAAAATTGTATTTATGACTATTGAGCTCTGGTTGCCAAGGTGATATGAAGGAATTTCTAAAACATTTATTCACATGATGGGGGTGTCACTGGCTAGGCCACTATTTATTGCTCATCCCTAACTAACATTGCGGTGGGTCTGGGGTCACATGTAGACCAGACCAGATAAAGATGGCAGTTAGACCATAAGACATAGAGTAGAAATTAGGCCATTCAGCCCATCCAGTCTGCTATGCCATTCAATCATGGCTGATAAGTTTCTTAACCACATTCTCTGGCTTGCTCCTTGTAACCCTTGATCTCCTTGATACTCGAGAACCTGTCTATCTCAGTCTTAAATATACTCAGTGACCTGGCCTGCACAGTCTTCTGTGGCAATGAATTCCATAGATTCACCACTGTCTGCCTGAAGATGTTTCTCCTTAGCACAGTTCTAAAAGGTCTTCCCTTTAGTTGAAGGCCATACCCTTGGAAACATCTTCACATCATCTACTCTGTCCAGGCCATTCAGTATTCTGTATATTTCAATTAGATCCCACCATATCTTTATAAGCTCCATCAAGTTTTGACCCAGAGTCCTCAAATGTTCCTCACATGTTAAGTTGTTAATTCCTGGGACCATTTTTGTGAACCTCCTCTGAACACGATCTAAGGCCAATACCTCCTTCCTGAGATATGGGGCCCAAAAGAGCACATTATACTCCAAATGTTATCTGATCAAAGCCTTACAGAGCCTCAGAAGTACATCCCTGCTTTTATATTCAAGTCTTCTCAAAATAAATGCCATGATTGCACTTGTTTTCCTAACTACTGACTGAAACTGCAAGTTTACCTTGTGAGAATCATGGACGAGAACTCCCAAGTCTCTTTGCACTTCAGACTTCTGAATTTTCTCCCCATTTAGAAATTAGTCCATGCCTCTATTCTTCCTACCAAAGTGCATGACCTCACACTTTCCCACATTGTACTTTATCTCCCATTTCTTTGCCTACTCTCTTATCCTGTCCAAATCCTTCTGCAGCTTCCACGCTTCCTCAATGCTACCTATCCATCTACCTGTCTTGTATTGTCTGCAAACATAGCCAGAATGCCCTCAGTTCTTTCCTCTAGATTGTTAATGTATAAAGTGAAAAGTTGAGACCCAACACTGAGCCTTGCGGAACAGCACTTGTCAGCAGCTGCCATCCTGAGAAGGACCCTTTTATCCCCACTCTCTCCTTTCTGTCAGACAGCCAGGCTTCTATCCATGCTAGCACCTTTCCTCTAACACCATGGGCCCTTGCCTTACTCAGTAGTCTGCTGTACAGCGCCTTGTCAAAGACCTTCCTGATGTCCAAGTAGATAACATCCATTGGCTTTCCTTGGTTTAACCTGCTCATTACTTTCTCAAAGAATTCTAGCAGATTTGTCAGGCATGAACTCCCCTTGATAAAACCATACTGACTCTGCCCTATTTTACCATACACTTCCAAGTACTCAGAAATCTCATCCTTCACAATGGATTCCATGATCTTACCCACGACCGAGGTTAGGCTAACTGGTCTGGAATTTTCCATCTTTTGTCTTACTCCCTTTTTAAACAGGGCTGCCATGTTAGTGATTTTCAGTCCTCTGGGACCCTCCCTGATTCTAGTGTTTCCTGAAAGACCATGACTAAAGCCTCCACTCTCACTTCAGCCATCTCCCTTAGAACTCTGGGGTGTAGTCCATCTGGTCCAGGAGATTTATCCACCTTCAGTTACCTTCCCTAAATGGCATTACTGAACCGGGTGGATTTTTCCAACAATGGCCAATGGTTTCAAGGACGTTTTAGACTCTTAATTCCAGATTTTTAAAAAAGTGAATTTAAATTCTGTCATCATCTAGCATGGTATTATTTAAACCCAGGTCCATGGGATATTAACTGGGTTACTGGAAATATAGTCCAGCAATAACAGCACTAGACCATTGTCTCCCCAATGTAATTACACTAGAGTAGGTGCAAAAGAGATTCACTAGAATGTTATCTGGGCTAGTGCAATTCATTTATGGAGATTCATCGTGATAGACTGAGAGACTGTGTTCCTTAGAGCTGAGAAAGTTGAAGTGGAGAGGTGGGATGGGTGTTACATGAGTATAAAGTTATCAGGGGCACAGAAGAGGGTAGATAGGGAGAGATCTTTCCACTTAGTTGCGGGTCAATAACTAAGGGGCACGGTTTTAAGGTAAGGAATGGAAGGTTTAGGGAGGATTTGAGGAACACCTTTTAACCCAAAGGGTTCTAGGTATCTGGCACTCACTGCCTGAAAGGTTAGAAACCATCAAGATATTTAAGAAGTATTTAGATGAGCACTTGAAATGCCAGAGCATTCAAGGTCACAGGCCAAGTGTTGGCAATTGAGATTTGAATGGATAGATGCTTGATGTCTGTGTGTACACAATGGTTTAAGGGCCTTTTACCATATTGCAAAAGCTCTATGACACATTGACATACAAACTCAATCCCACAAATGTTGGCCATGAAACAGTGTGCATGTTTCAAGTGGTGAAGTGATGTACCTTTAACCTGGAGACTGCCAGAGCCTTGCTGACACCAGATATTCTCCCCGTATGATGTGTCGCTGTGCTTCAATGTACTGGAATCTACCAGACTCTTTGCCCACTTCTCAGCTTTCTCACTGATTGCTGGGTTCAGGGTCAATGGTCCCGCTCCATGTTTCACTCGATATTCATTCACTGATTTCAGCAACTGTGCAGCAAAACCTTCCACTGAAAGAAAGAGATGGTCAGTGATGGACTGTAAAGCCTGCAGAATGAGGGAGCTTGTCCTGAGAAAGTACAATGTTTCTCTCTTTCCCTACGTTTTTCTGTAGAGACAATGACTGCAACATTCTCCTTTCTGGTATTAAATAACTATCTGAGTGTGATCACTGCACGTGAAAGAGGATGAACCACGGTGCCAGAGAGCTATCAGCAGGTGCAAAGAGGAAAAGACAGGACTCTTCCTTCACCAGAACTGAAAACGAATATTAAAGAGAAACACTTTGTAAAGCAGAAGAGAAATAACAAGGATGGAAGAAAGAGGCAGTAGATAGTCCAACATGGAGAACCATCTTGTGAGTCACCTGAAGATTGCAGACAGGGTAGTACGATCTTGTCTAATCATTTAAGAACATTGTTGGATCGGATTCAGAAATTTGTCACTCCACTGGGAGTCGAAGAGTGTGGTGCTGGAAAAGCACAGCCAGTCAGGCAGCATCCGAGGAGCAGGAGAATCAACGTTTCAGGCCCTTCATCAGGAATGGGAGCTGTGTTCTCCCAGTCCCCAGTAACCACAGGCCACATTAACAGAAACCATTGACAAAGTTAACAGGTTGATGAGTGGGGCAGGTTTATGGAGATTTCATCACATGTTTCAAGGCCGAAGACACCTGACCCACATTCCCATTATTTTGGTATTTATAACTTTATGTTGATCTTCAAAAGGATATGTAAACTAGTACCAAACAATGTACTAGAAGGTGTTACAAAGAGCAGTGAGCATAATGGGAATACATTGCCAAGTTCAGCATATCTAGCCTGTTGTCTTTCAAGTGCATCTAGACTATTTTATCTAGAGCCTTCAGGGTTGTTGGGAAAAGTATCACTTTGAATTTAGCTCCCATCATTGTTACCTGGAACATACATCAGCTGAGGAACCCAAGCATTACAGTCCTCACCAGTGTGGTCAGCATGTTTCAGACATGGGGTTGAGATAGACAGTCTTTCATGATAACTTCAACCAGTCTGGGAATTGAACCCACACTGTTGGCATCATTCTATCACAAACCAACCAATCAACTGAGCTAACCAACCCCTGCACCTTCTATAAGCACTGGCACACTCACTTCAATGGCGACACCGTCTAGCTTCGAACAGAGAGCATTGGGCGAGTTGGGCATCAACAAGTGAGTGGGAGCTAGACGCTGAGACAGATCAAGCTGTGGGCAGTGTCTTCTAAGAGAATAGACACAGCCAGTCTCTGCTGGTGAAGATATAGGGTTTTCTGCATAATCAGAAGCATATAGTTTCCTAAAGGTCAGAGATGCCCAAGGTATTACCAAGACATAGGAAGACAATGGAGGAGCTCTGTGATGTAATCTGTGATGGTCGAGGGATTTGAACACATGAGGTCCTCCATTGACTGAAAATGAACAACCTCTCAGAGAAGCCTGAGCAGCAGCAGCACTAAGTAGCTGCAGGAACAGCTTGCTGACACACAGTGAAAGATTGAGACTCTCTGCGGCACCAGCCCCTCAGTACTGCTAGCATGTAGAGGTTTGGAGTGGATGCCTCTTCCATTATTCAAGGGCATAATGACAGAGCTAAGACATTTAGAGAGATTAACCTGGAGCTGCATTTATTATCCATCTCTCGTAACTGTTGGACATTAGTCCTCATAGCTTCTGTTGTGTTCACAACAGCTACACCCTCAGATGTTCTAGATGTTTTCCTTACACCTCAGAGTAAGGGCTGTACTGCTGCCTCACAGCGCCAGGAACTCAGGTTTGATTCCAGACTCAGGCGACTGTCTGGAATCTGTGGAACTTGCATGTTCTCCCGTGGGTTTCCTTTGGGTGCTCTGGTTTCATCCCACAGTGCAAAGATGTGCAGGTTAGGCGGATTAGCCATGCTAAATTGCCCATAGTGTTCAGGGATGTGTCGGCTAAGTGGATTAGCCAGGGGTAATGCAGGATTGCAGGGATGGGGTGGTTTGCTCTTTGGAGGGTTGGGTTGGGCCGAATGGTCTGCTTCCACACTGTACGGGATTCAATGACTTCTTGTTTGAACATCTAAAAGCGCTGACAAAGGCTATTAATGATTTTTGCAGTAAGCTCAACAGTCTGTTCATTGGAAATGTGTGGGTTGCTAACTCTTCCTCCGACTTTAAAAATAGCAGTGAGTAATGGAGGCTTTGAGATCTAATGATATGATCTGAAATCATCATTTGAAATTTCTGCTGGTGTATGACTGAATCTTTGAAACTCCAGTCCCTAGACTCTGTTCACAGCCTTGGAGTTACCCAAACTGAGCGTTTAGTCATTGTTCCACTTCACACATTATTTTCACACAGGTTTTCATAGAATCCCTACAGTGTGGAAGCAGGCCATTAAGGTCATCAAGTCCATACTGACCCTCTGAAGAGGACCCCATCTCTTAATCCTGCATTTCCTACAGCCAATCCACCTAACCTGCATATCTTTGGACTGTGGGAGGAAACTGGAGCACCCGGAGGAAACCCACGCAGACATGGGGCAAATGTGCAAACTCCACACAGACAGTCACCCAAGGAGGGCAGTGCTAACCACTGAACCACCATGCCACCATGGTGGCTCAGAGTGTTGGGATGTTTGAAATTCTCTCAAAAGAGAGTTGTGAAAGTTCAGTCTGAGTATGTTGAAGGTAGAGACTAATAGATTCCTGATTACAAAGTTTATGGGGACGGGGTGAAAGGCATTGAAGTGTTCCACCAACCATAAATTAAGTTAATGTTGAATGGCTTAGCAAGCTCATTGGGGTGAGGAGCATATTCCTGTTCCTAACAAAGCCCACAGCTGACAGTGGTGCCACCTTTTCAGCTTCTGATGCCTTACCAGTGTTTGGTTGTGCCGAGCCACTCTCGTCTTCCTTCACTTCACTGCCGATTGGCAGGACGTTTTCAGCAAAGTAGCCTGGGTTGGTGATGTTACCGGCCGGGTTGAACTGGGCCACCACGATGGTGAGATCTTTGCCATCCGATGCCAGGCCAGCCCCCATCTCCTTGGATTCTCTCCAAACCAACTGTGTGAAATGGCCTGCAGAGGAACAGCAGGTGGGTGATTTACGAAGAACAAGACAGTCCGTGTGTATGCTCTGTAGCAACAGACAAGAAACAATCCTGCTCTTATTAACAGACTATTTCAGAGCTTTAGAAAATGAAGTTACTTACTCTCAATGTGTCCAGCAGCAGAGAGACCAGCAATAACGACTTGCCTTTATCATACAACGTTGTGCATAAGCACTTTGTAGAATTATAGAGATGTACAGCAAGGAAACAGACACTTGAGTCCTCTTATTAAAAAATGTATATCACCCAGTGAAGTTTATCATGGAAGACATGATCAAAAACCTGGGCAAAGAGATGGTTCTAATGACAGGAGAGAAGTCGAAAGACAGAGGGGTTTAAGTGAGGTTAATTTCAGTGTGTTACCTTAAGCAGCAGAAGTCATGTGGTAACACGGGGGGAAGACGATAAGAGATGTGGTAGAGAGGGGCGAGGAGGGGGAGAGTTAGTACAAGATTCCTATATTAAAAGTCCTATAATAATAGGATTTGACAAATACTATTGTCATAATTGAGGAAGCTTAAATGGAAAGGAACATCATTTATTGCTGAACACCAAAACAAAGCCATGACTCATGATGTACATAGGCTAGCCCCTGCACAGGGCAGAAAGTTGGGTCTGGGAGAGGATGGGATATGAACTCAGGCCTCTTGGTGCACAAGTAGGGACGTTACATCTGCTCCACAGGAAGCCTTGGGCTCTACTTTTTTTTCTCAGTCAATCAGTGATGGAGGGGTGCTTGTCACACCTTGTGGATCAGAAAATGACTATTTCTGCTGACTGTTTCTCATTTGCTAGCCAATCTTCTATCTATCCAATATATTATCCCCTGCACCATTAACCTTTGTTTTCTGCAATAATCTTTGATCCAGTGCCTTATCATACACTTTCTGGGAATCCAAGTCCAGTACAGCCATCCGCTCTCCTTGTTGTCTTTTTTTTACTCTAGAAGCTCTTACACACGACCACACAGCTTCCCCAATGTCAAATCACTGGAACATTTTATAACTTTCTCTTGTTTTGAACTATCAACCACCACCAGTAAAACACCCATGCATCCAATTGAGTATTTACAAACAAAGTCCATTATGGGCAATATAAACCATCAAAGGTGAGGAGGGGTCAGGAGTAGAGGGGAAGGGACTAAATCAAAGTGAAATTGGAGGAGGAAATAAAGCATAGTACTCCCTGTGGTGCCCACTTCTCTCTAAAGGCATTGAGAGCATTAATGGACATAACGAACTCCCTCTTCAAAGGCATCTGGGCATGAACGTAACCACAGAAGAGGGACAGACAGTCAGCAGAGATGCCCCTCTCTACAGTCCATGCCTGGACCCTGTCCAGGAGCACAATCATGGGGTATTCCTCCGATCTGCCCATACCCCTCTGCACCAGATGCCCAAGGATCAGGAGCATGGGGCTGAAGTGCAACTAAAAACATAACAAAATATTTCTTAAATAATTAAAAAGGGGATGCAATGCCCACAACCCTATATAAACATGGTGCACAGACTTCAAAGCGCCGGAAACTAAATAGTGGAGCTGGGAGTCCATGAGCTGCAGCAACTTGCAATTGTAAGGGACTGCCACATGCAACACCCTCCACCCCAGGTCTCCAAGTGAAAGAGGAAGGACTCCCACTTCGAGAGCTTCTGCTCAGGATCCCCGCCACCCACCAAAGCATGTCTGGACAATCAGCGTGAGAGTCAAGGTGGATGGTGTGCAGCAGCAGCCTTTACAGAAAAACACCCCACCTCCTTGCAAGGTCAAAAGACACACTAGGTTTATCCAAGAAGGTCCTGAGGGAGGTCCAGGACTTTGGGACCAATGTGAAATTCCAACCAAATGGGGGTACACTCAGACAGGATTCCACCTCAGTATCGTCCGAAAGGTGCATGATGTTGGGTCTGAGCACTGCCATTTTCAGGCAATGGATGACCATTGGCTATGAGCTGGATGTGAACTGATGCCCTCCTGGCTGGGTCTGCTTTATTCATTTTTAGTTATGCCCCAGAGTGTTATCATACACAACCGAGTGACCTTCCACCACCAAAATCACGGTGACTGTTTTATGTGAAAACTGCTACACCACCACTCTCCTGTAATCTCCCATGCAGTCAATTAAATATATACAGGCAAAAACCTGGGTCTGCTTTATAATTTTTTAGTTAACCTATTTTTCTAATCAACCTGTTCAGAAATGTTATTACAATCCTCTGGAGGAGGTGGGACTTGAACCAGGTCTCCGAGTCTAGGGTAGGGACCACAGTGCTACAAGAAGGTCCACATTATAAAGGACTCAGGTGACAGGCTCCATCTGGGGAGACCATTTCCCGTTACTGAGGGAACTCATACTCAATGAGATTAGTGATTCCCCCTGGATGTTCTGGGTTTATCACAATTATATTCATTCATCTGGAACAACGTGGAAACTATTAGAGGCAATGCAATCAATGAAGCAGTAAAACACAGTCTTGCTCCTAAAAATGAACGTGGCTTTTTTTGTTGGCAGCAGCCCAAGCCCCCGGAGAGATTAAGGGGACTGTTGTTGGCTCCAAATGTATCTATTAGGAAGAATAAGTACAATAAGAGCAGTTGACTTAGCAAAGTAATTGTTCATTCCCTCTTTGATATATCTGACTGCCTTTGACCTTGCTTTCATTTTCTAACAAAGCATAGCTGAGGTCAAGGAAAACGTCACTTTTCCAAAAGGTCACCAGCACTGAAAATCATGGGTGAATAGAATGGATATAAATATTAAAGCTTTGTGTGATTAGAAATTTCTAAGTGATGAAGGTTCATGAGCAGTGAACCTTCTGGTCTGGTGGTGAAAAATCACTGGTGGATCAGTGTTTCAGCAGTCAATGGGCCTAGGCATGGTGTATCGAAGATGTTGGACGTTATATATCTTTGTGTTGGGGAGATTATTAGGCTGGAAGCAGCTCAGTCAAATAGTTTGGTAAGGTTGAAAATGTCTGCTTCAGCCTCTGATATGATCAGTGTGAGTGGTAACAGGGCCAATGATGACAAACGTTTTAGAAGAATTCAGTTAGCAACTTTTGCAGCTTATCTAGGATTATATATCAGAAAAACCATCTAATCCACAGAGAGTGGAATGGTTGGGAGAGATGGAGAAGTAGATGCTGGATATCATCATATTGGACTTATATTTAATGGTAAGGTCCTGGGGAGTGTAGTGAACAAAGAGACCTTGGAGTGCAGGTTCATAGTTTCTTGAAAGTGGAGTCTCAGGTAGATAGGATAGTGAAGAAGGCGTTTGATATGCTTTCTCTTAGGTCAGCGCATTGAGTATAAGAGTTGGGAGGTCATGTTGCGGCTGTACAGGACATTGGTTCAGCCACTTTTGGAATATTCCATGCAACCCTGGTCTCCCTCTTATAGGAAGGATGTTGTGAAACTTGAAAGGGTTCAGAAAAGATTTACAAGGATGTTGCCAGGGTTGGAGAGTTTGAGCTACAGGGAGATGCTGAACAGGCTGGGGCTGTTTACCCTGAAGCATCATAGGATGAGGGCTGACCTTATAGAGGTTTATAAAATCATGAGGGGTTTGGGTAGGGTGAATAGACAAAGTCTTTTTCCTGGGTTAAGGGAGTCCAGAACTAGAGAGAGGAAAGATTTAAAAGGGACCTAAGGGGAAACTTTTTCACACAGAGGGTGGTGCGTATATGGAATGAGCTGCCAAAGGAAGTAGTGGAGGTTTTACAATTACAACATTTAAAAGGCATCAAGATGAGTATATGAATAGGAAAGGTTGAGAGAGATATGGGCCAAGTGCTGGCAAATGGGACTGGATTAATTGAGGATATCTGGTCGGCATGGCGAGTTGGCCCGAAGGGTCTGTTTCTGTGCTGTACCCCTGTATGACTCTATGAATCGTTGTTGGGAATTCATACATTCATATAGTTATATGGATGTTGAGAAATAAAAAATATGCTTGAACATTACTGAGTTGAAAAGGCATTGGGATGTGGTTTCTTGAAACTGTAGAGTCAAAAGGTTAAACATGATGATGGTTTATTTGTTTATAATAAAACAGGTGACTTTGGAAAGCGGTGCCTGGCTATGTTTAAGGGAGACATAACAGTGGAGTTTTACTGCTTTAGTCATTGAGCAAGCAGACCTGGAAAGCCCTATTGGATTTATGTTGCTATCACCTAGCAACAACCTCTGAATTGAGGTAATGGGTACTTCCTTCACCTCACACATAGAAAATGTGGGTAGTTGTTGGAGAGGTTTGCAAGGAGAAGGAGGACAGTCTCTCTCTCTCTCTCTCTCTCTTTCAGTTAGTAACAGTTATAGTTTGTAGGTGAATGCAGCACAGTCTATGTCTTTCTCAATGAAATAGTTTTTAAAAGGGATCGGGCAAATATCTAGACTCCTAACTATTTTCAGCTGAATTTGAAATCTAGTCTTAAGATTTTTTTATTATTCTGAAACTGTCAGCAAAGGGATCTCATCAAAAGAAATTCAAAGGAATTGTGAAAAGTCATCTAAATTCACCCCTTGACCTAGAGGGTGTTGAGTTTCTTTATCCTTTCTGCCTAATTTTTCACCAACTGTAATAACTCTGCAAGGTTGTGTATGTCTGCACATGAATGTATGTGTATTTGGGACTTGTGTTGGTGTGGACTTGATGGGCTGAATGGCCTGCTTTCAGTCTGTAGGGATTCTATGATTTTATGATTAAAGGTCAGGCAGTTCAATTTGCATTGTAGCTTAGTTGATAACAGTTTGACACTTGTTTCAAGAATAAGTTTGTCTGTAACAAATGTTATTTTTTCAGTTATTGAACAACCTGTGAAAGTCTCTTTTATTTTAATGAACAACAATAAAGAGAAGCAAGTTGATTATACCTGGTGGTAAAATAAGGAATTCATACTTTTTGTACAGCTTGTGGAGTAGTCAACTTTATTTCTTCCCATAAAGTTATGACAATATGGAAGTAGGCTATATATTTGCAGAGAGTGTCCTCAAGCGGTAACATGATTTGGAAAGGATAGCGAGCCGAGGATTAATTCTTGGAAAACTGTGTAACTGAAGTTGCAGGGAGAGGAAGTGAAACCATTGTTAGCGATACCCTGATTATTTATTGAATGGGTAAGATTTGAGCCAAGTGAGGAGTCTTACTGAGTTGGACAACTGAAAGCAGTGTTGGGAAACAATGGTGCAGTTCATTATGTCATGAGCTGTCGAGTGGCCAAGGAAGATACAAAATGGAAGTGTTGTTTGGCTAGCAAATTTAAAGCACATGGTTTGGGAGGTAATGTATTGGTATGGATTAAGGATTGGCTAACAGACAGACAAGAAAGTGTAGGAATAAATGGGCCATTCTTGTATTGGCAGGCTATGACTAGTGGGATACCACAAGGATCAATACTTGGACCCCAGCTGTTTACAATGTATGTACATATATCAGCGATTTGAATACAAAGACTAATTGTAATATTTCCAAATTTCAGATAATACAAACCACTTTGGTTGCAAGAAGAGATGAGCTGAAAATGTGTTGCTGGAAAAGCGCAACAGGCCAGGCAGCATCCAAGGAACAGGAGAATTGACGTTTCGGGCATAAGCCCTTCTTCAGGAATCCTGAAGAAGGGCTTATGCCCGAAACGTCGATTCTCCTGTTCCTTGGATGCTGACTGGCCTGCTGCACTTTTCCAGCAACACATTTTCAGCTCTGATCTCCAGCATCTGCAGTCCTCGCTTTCTCCTGCAAGAAGAGATGAGCAAAGCATTTCATAAATGAGAAGTTGGAAAATGGGGTAAATGCACAAAGGGATTTGGATCTCAGGGCAACTATGTCACTGAAGGCTAACATGCAGGTGCAGGAAGTTGTTAGGAAGACTGTAGAATATTAACCTTTTACTGCAAGAGCATTTGAGTACAGGACTCGTGAAGTCTTGTTTCAGTGGTGTGGGAGCTTGATTAGACTGCAGCTGTGTGCATTTTTGGTCTCCTTATCTCAGAAAAGACATTGTTGTCACAAGGGAAGTGCAATAAAGCTTCATCAGGCTTGTTCCTATGTTGGAAGGACGGTCGTAAGAGGAGAGGTTGGGCAAATTGGGCCTGTGACCTCATCATAGTCTGTTGGGTCAATCAATCACTTACCACAATTCTTTTGAAATCCGGGAGAAGAGAAGTTATAGTTTTTAACTTCTTTGTACCAAGAGTCTGCAACTTCCTTTCCTGTAAATAGGGATAAAATTATTTAATTAAATCCACTGTAAGTAGTGGAGTGCCTCAGTGAGAAAAATAATATACTTTGATGTCTCTACAATAACTTTGTTACAGAGACCCCTGTCACAATTAAACTTCAGTTACCATATAAAACACGTTATTTTACTGAATCCAGTGTAATAAACTATGTCTTGAAAAATTGTTGTAACAAACTCCTTGCAATGAACTTCTTAATGAACTGCTATTACATTAAATTTCTATATTTTAAGCCCAACTTTTGTTAAATCCTATTCCAGTAAAGTTATGATAAAACTTAAAAACCAAAATACTACAGATGCTAGAAATCAGAAACAACAGGAATTTCTGGAAAAAAGCAGCAGGGTTGGCAGTATTTGTGGAGAGTAAGCAGATTTAATGTTTCGGGTGCTTTCTCTGTGCAAATGCTACCAGACCTGCTGAATTTTTTCCAACAATTCCTGTTTTGTTTATGATAAAACATGCTGGATAAATTTCTCTTATTAAGCATAACATTTCTATTATAAAGATACAAAAATCCTGCTATAATAAATTACTCCAATAATAAAATCCCATTTTAATTTATAATTCTTGTTAAAGTGAAGCTGTTCTCATAAAGCTGTTACAGTGAACATCTGCTCTGTTCAAATTGACATTATACCCCTGATAAGACTCCATCTGAATTTGATCTTGATGTAATGAAGTTTATTAGAGAAACTTCTAATGATACCATCTGTGAAAGTACCAGTCTTTAGATACATATTTCTCAATTACAAACAGAACAATACTCTACAGAAAAGAGAAAATTGACTTAATCGATATCCCACGACAACAAAAGGCTTGGATAGGGTGAACACAGAGAAGATATTTTCATATGAGGTTGGCAATAAATGTTGGCCCAGCTAATGAAACCCACGTCCCTTGAATAAAAAAAGGGGAAAAAAATGTGGGAGTTCAAAACTATAATGTACAGATGAATTTCACCAATAAATCTAATAAAGAATTCAGGACAATCTCTTCAGCAGAGAGTGATTTGAATGTGGAACTTGTTGAGTAGTTGAGATGATTAGCATAGATGCTTTTAAGGGTAAGATAGCTCAGCACAGGAGAAGTAAGGAATGGAAAGATCTGCTGATAAGGCAGATAATGTGGGGTATTGAGGAGGATCACATAGACCTTAAACACTGCCGTGTACCAGTTACATTGAATAGCTCATTTCTGTGTTTCACATACTTGGTAATTCATTCAGAGGGTGTAATTTAGATTTTATTTAGTTGGATACTGTAGACCCCTCATTATGTAGAAATGAAAAGTAGCCTGTATAAAATGTGACCCAGACTAATGTGGTACATGAGAAGGTCAAAAGTCACAAGACACCAGGTAATAATCCAACAGGTTTATTTGAAATTATAAACTTTCACAGTGCTGCTCCTGAAGTGACTTCACCTGATGGAGGAGCAGCGCTCCAAAATCTTGTGATTTCAAATAAACCTGTTAGAATATAACCTGGTATTGTGTGACTTTTGACCTTGTCTACTCCAGTCCAACACCATCACCCCCTCGTCATGTACATCATAGAACATAGAACATAGAAAAATACAACGCAGTACAGGCCCTTTGGCCCTCGATGTTGCGCCGATCCAAGCCCACCTAATCTACACTAGCCCACTATCCTCCATATGCCTATCCAATGCCCGTTTAAATGCCCATAAAGAGGGAGAGTCCACCACTGCTACTGGCAGGGCATTCCATGAACTCACGACTCGCTGAGTAAAGAATCTACCCCTAACATCTGTCCTGTACCTACCACCCCTTAATTTAAAGCTATGCCCCCTCGTAATAGCTGACTCCATACGTGGAAAAAGGTTCTCACGGTCAACCCTATCTAAACCCCTAATCATCTTGTACATCAGGAAGGAAGAGATGCCAATAAGACAATGAGAGGTCAGCTTCCCATCGTTGCTCACTGTCATCATGTTTGGGTTCAGATGTGAGTGAAAATTGTTCTAGAGGTTGAGAAAAAAGTATATAGGGTGACCCCTGGGTCCGTGGGTCTGGTTGCCGTGGTTTCAGCTACCCATGGTTTACTGTGGTCCGAACATATAAAAGGGAACGTCCCAGAGCCAGGGACCAGGAGGTTGCCAAGAAGGTAAATTTCCCATTTACGTGAATGGGTTTGCACCTATCCGTGGTTTTGGGCTTCCACGGTACATCTTGGAACATATCCCCTGAGGGTACTGGGAGGTCTACTCTACCAAAAAGGAGTTTTGAGCCCATAACCTAGGTTGGCTTTCCAATGCTGTACTGAGAGAATGCTGCATTGTCAGAGAAGCCAGCTTTCAGATGAATGTTTAAATTGAAACCCTGCCTGTCTTGTCACAACGAAAGAAAAGATCCTAAGGCAGTATTAGGACAAAATAACAGGGCAGTTCTCCATGTTAACCTGGTCAATGTTTATTTTTTTCATCACTAAAACAGATTATCTGTCTCTAGTCACATTTCTGTTTGTGGGATTTTGTTGTGTGTGAATTTCATGTATGGCAGATTTGCATTTGGGGTCGCATTTCTGTCTCCGAACCTCGAGTTCTATAAACTGAACCAAGACCAAAACTTTCTTTCTTTGTCTGCAACCAGGCCAGGAAGGTACTCAGGAATTTCCCTGGAGTTACGCTGAGGAAGATGAAAATTTGTAGAATTAAATGGGTATCAAACAGTCCAGGGTAGAATCGAGTACAGATGGGCCTGTAGAAGGAATGTATGCAATAGGCTCAGATCACCCTCTGACATCGAAACCTGGTGTATCTCCTATCACTGATGTTAAATGGGCTGAACTATGTAAGTTTCATGGGTAGTTTCTCCTCATGATGCCTAGCGATAATTCTCACCATATCTTTCAAACTCTCTTCATGAGCCATCTACCCTGCTCTAAGATGCTCCTCCTTCCTGAATGCAGCCCAATGCTACCACTTGCTATTCCCGGAACACTGTGTCACCGCTGGGTTATCCCAAACTTGAATAGTGTTGCCAGTGCTGATGCTATTTTTAAAACCTGTTGTGCACCTGGACAAGGATAGGAGTCAGTGCAGAGCTGTCCTGCATAGTTCCTGACATTTTCCCCGGACATGGCAGACCAGGAAAATTTGGCACCCTGAATTGCATTTAGGAACCTGGAGTTGCTGGTGGACACAATATGGGGTGTCCTGTTGCCCCAGGACCAGTTCATGACACTAGACTATGCCAGACTGATACTACATAGCCACCTTGGTCATCTGCCAAACTGTAGCAAGGCCAATGATCATCAGCACTCCGCCTGTCTCAGTGTGACCATAGTCTCTCCAATATGTCACACTCTAGCTCCATTACTCTACCCACCATCTACCAGTGCTCATATCCTACCACTCTCACTATTGCATAGAACATAGAATAGTACAGCACTTGTCCTTTGGCCCTCGATGTTGTGCCAGTCTTTTATCCTACTCTAAGGTCAGACTAACCCACATATCCTTCATTGTACGAACTTGCATGTGCCTATTCAAGGATTTCTTACTTGTCCCTAATGTATCTGACTCTACCACCACTGATGGCAGTGTATTCCACACACCCACCACTCTCTGTGTAAAGAACCTACCTCTGACATCTCCCCTAAACCTTCCTCTTAAAATTATGCCCCCTCTTGATAGATATTTCCACCCTGGGAAAAAGTCTCTAGTTATCCACTCTATCTATGCCTCTTAAAGTCTTGTACACCTCTATCAAGTCACCTCTCATCCTTCTTCATTCCAATAAGAAAAGCCCTAGCTCCCTCAACCTATCTTCATAATGCCCTCTGGTACAGACAGCATCCTGGTAAATCTCCTCTGCACCCTCTCTGAAGCTTCCACATCCTACCTATAATGAGGCAACCAGAATTGAACACAATATTCCAAGTGTGGTCTAACCAGGACTCTATAGAGCTGCAGCATAACCTCTCGGCTCTTAAACTCAATCCTCCTACTAATGAAAGCCAACCATGTACACCTTCTTAACAACCCTATCAACTTGGTGGCAACTTTGAGGGATCTATGGACATGGACTTCAAGATCCCCCTGTTCCTCCACACTGCCAAGAATCCTGCCTTTAATCCTGTATTCTGCATTCAAATTCATCCTTCCAAAATTAATTACTTTTCCAGGTTGAACTCCACCTGTCACTTCTCATGCCAGCTCTGCATCCTGTCAATGTCTCATTGCAACCTATCAACAGCCCTCCACACCATCCACCACAACACCAACCTTCATGTCATCGGCAAACTTACTAACCCACCCTTCCACTTCCTCATCCAAGTCATTCATAAAAATCACAAAGAGCAGAGATCCCAGAACCAATCTCTGTGGAACACCACTGGTCACTGAGCTCCAGGATGAATATGTTCCATCTACCACCACCCTATGTCTCTATGGGCCAGCCAATTCTGTATACAGACGGACAGGTTTCCCTGTATCCCATGCCTCCCTACTTTCTGAATTAGCCTACCATGGGGAACCTTATTAGACACCTTGTTAAAATCCATGTACACCACATCCACTGGTCTACTTTCATCAATTCATCTTGAATTGTCTTCAAGAATTCCCACACTCACTGACACCCACCCCAACTCTCAACCTCTGTAACCCTGCCTCCCAACTCACTCACTCAGGACCTCTTCACCTGCACTGAAAGTGACAGCTGTTCCACTCGCTCCCATTTCCCTTAATACTCAGCACTCCCTCATTCCAGAAGAGAAAAGGGTGGAAGAGTCAAGATGGCTGCCGGTCATTCAGCTTCTCAGTCCTTATCCTGACTGACTTTTACAGCTAATGGGTAGGGCCCTGGGGAGTGCTGTCAAACAGAGAAACTTCGGGGTACAGATACATAGTTCTTTGAAAGTGGAGTCACAGGTAGATAGGAGAGTGAAGAAGGCATTTCGCACATTTGGCTTCCTCTGTCAGAGCATTGAGTACAGGAGAAAGCGAGGACGGCAGATGCTGGAGATCAGAGCTTAAAAATGTGTTGCTGGTAAAGTGCAGCAGGTCATGTAGCATCAAAGAAGCAGGAGAATCGACGTTTCAGGCATAAGCCCTTCTTCAGGAATGAGGAGGGTGTGCCAAGCAGGCTAAGATAAAAGGTAGGGAGGAGGGACTTGGGGGAGGGGTGTTGGGAAAACGATAGGTGGAAGGAGGTTAAGGTGAGGGTGATAGGCCAGAGAGGGGGTGGGGGCGGAGAGGTCGGGAAGAAGATTGCAGGTCAAAAAGGCGGTGCTGAGTCTGAGGGTTGGGACTGAGAAAAGGTGGGGGGAGGGGAAATGAGAAAGCTGGAGAAATCTACATTCATCCCTTGTGGTTGGAGGGTTCCTAGGCGGAAGATGAGGCGCTCTTCCTCCAGGCATCGTGTTGCTATGGTCTGGCGATGGAGGAGGCCAAGGACCTGCAAGTCCTTGGCGGAGTGGGAGGGGGAGTTAAAGTGTTGAGCCACGGGGTGGTTGGGTTGGTTGGTGCGGGTGTCCCAGAAGTGTTCTCTGAAACGTTCCGCAAGTAGGCGGCCTGTCTTCCCAATGTATAGGAGGCTACATCGGGTGCAGCGGATGCAGTAAATGATGTGTGTGGAGGTGCAGGTGAATTTGTGACAGATATGGAAGGATCCCTTGGCGCCTTGGAGGGAAGTGAGGGGGGAGGTGTGGGCGCAAGTTTTGCATTTCTTGCGGTTGCAGGGGAAGGTGCCGGGAGTGGAGGTTGGGTTGGTGGGGGGTGTGGATCTGACGAGGGAGTCGCAGAGGGAGTAGTCTTTCTGGAACGCTGATAGGAGTGGGGAGGGAAATATATCCCTGGTGGTGGAGTCTGTTTGGAGGTGGGGAAATGACGAAGGATGATGCGATGTATCTGGAAGTTGGTGGGGTGGTAGGTGAGGACCAGTGGGGTTCTGTCCTGGTGGCGATTGGAAGGGCGGGGTTCAAGGAGGAGCGGGAAGTGGAGGTGATGTGGTGGAGAGCATCGTCAACCACGTCTGAGGGGAAATTAGGGTCTTTGAAGAAGGAGGCCATCTAGGTTGTTCGGTATTGGAATTGGTCCTCCTGGGAGCAGATGCGGCGAAGGCGAAGGAATTGGGAATATGGGATGGCGTTTTTACAGGGTGGGAGGAGGTGTAATCTTGGTAGCTGTGGGAGTCAGTCGGTTTATAGTAAATGTCTGTGTTGAGTCGGTCATCCGAGATAGAAATGCATTGAGCACAGAAGTTGGGATGTCATGTTACAGCTGCGCAGGACATTAGTGAGGCCACTTTTAGAGTACTGCATAAAAATCTGGTCTTCACACAATAGGAAGGATGTTATTAAACTGGAGAGGACGCAGGAAAGATTTACAAGGATGTTACTGAGACCGGAGGGTTTGAGTTATAAGAAGAGGCTAGATGGGCAGGGTCTTTTTTCCCTGGAGTCTGGGAGACTGAGGGGTGACCCTGTAGAGGCTTATAAAATCTTGAGGGATATAGATAAGATGAAATGCCAAGGTATTTTCCCCAGGATCGGGGAGTCCAAAACTAGAGGACACAGGTTAAAACTGAGAGGGGAAATATTTAAAAGGGACCTAAAGGACAACTTTTTCACACAGAGGTTGGTGTGTGTATGGATCGAGGTGCAACAGGAAGTGATGGAGGGTGGTAATATTACTACATATAAAAGACATTTGGATGGGTATGTGAATAGGAAGGGTTTGGAGGGATATGGACCAAATGCTGGCAAATTGGTCTTTTTTTTATGATAGCTGGTTGTTTTGGACAAGTTAGATCGAAGTGTCTGTTTCAGTGCTGTATGGCATATTCTAAGACTCTATGATCTTCAGACTGTGTCCATCTAGTTAAGGGGAACATAATTTCTGCTTTTACCTTTTTGGGCCCTGAAATCATTTATACATGTCAGTTAGATCATTCTTATTCTTCAATGCTGGAGAACACAGGCCAGTCTCCAAATTCTTTCTCACAGGACAATCCCGCAATCCCAATATTAAGAATCTGCCAGGCCTGTCCAGCCTATATGTGACTGCAGACCCAAAGCAATGTGATTGACTGTGAATTGCTCTCTGAAATGACCTGATTCAGACTTGTTGGACACTTAGCCTGGGGACCACAATTCTCATGGATCCAATATGGCCCATCAGATATTGTTCAAAATACAAGAAGTGCAAGTGGATTGATTGCCAACATGAAGATCTTTGGACCAAGCAGTGAGCTGAAGTATCCGTTCTGAGGGAGTTGTTGAGAATTCTCAGAATCCAGTTTGCTGGCAGTGGGTGATAGGATGGGTAGCTGCATAGAAATAAAGTGAGAGGTGCAGTTAACAAGTTCATTAACAAGCAATAATTCTCCTTAATTGGCAAGCTGAAACTTTATTGCTGGAACAGCACAGCAGGTCAGGCAGCATCTAGGGAACAGAAGATTCGACGTTTCGGGCACATGCCCTTCTTCAGGAAGAAGGGCATGTGCCCGAAACGTCGAATCTTCAGGAAGAAGGGCATGTGCCCGAAACGTCGAATCTTCTGTTCCCTAGATGCTGCCTGACCTGCTGTGCTGTTCCAGCAATAAAGTTTCAGCTTTGATCTCCAGCGTCTGCAGACCTCACTTTCTCCTCCTTAATTGGCAACTCAAGCTCCCTGGAGAGAATCTCACCTCAATGCCAGGTTAAAGACGTTTAGTTAAAGAAGTTAAAATGTTTTGTTAAAGAAGTTAAAAAGTTTAGTTAAGGAATGTAATGAGTTGTTCCAACTTCAAGATGGGTCTTGCTAGGCATCTCATACAATTCAGCCACATTTCCTGCCATACCCCCATATCGTTCAGGCTCCAGTAAGATTCTGCCTTCTGTGTTGTTGTAAATGGTGATGTGACGTACCTGTAACCTGGAGACTGCCAGAGCCTTGCTGACACCAGATATTCTCCCCATATGATGTGTTGCTGTGCCTCAATGTTCTGGAATCTACCAGACTCTTTGCCCACTTCTCAGCTTTCTCACTGATTGCTGGGTTCAGGGTCAGTGGCCCCGCTCCATGTTTCGCTCGATATTCATTCACCGATTTCAACAACTGTGCAGCAAAGCCTTGCCCTGAACAAAAGAGATGGACTGTGACTGAGGATTGCACAATGTTCTGAATTTGAGTCAGATTGGATTTGAAACGTTACGTCTGTGAACCCACTGCAGATGCTGCCAGACCTGCTGAGTTTCTCCAGCACTTTGTGTTTTTATTCCTTGTACTCGGTCTCCAAGTCAATGTTTCCTCTAAACCACAGACCTGCGATCAGCAAATTTCCACAAGGGTCACACACGAGCCAGCTCCTTTGTGTTTGGTGTGGGGCTGTATGAAAATACTATAGGGGGCTCAGACAAATCACCCACAAACTGCGAACATGTTATAGAGTGCATTAAGCCAATCCCATACCTGAGTCATTCTGGTTGGGTTGCTGTCCTATAGCAAACATTGCTGACATTTGCAACTTGTTTTTAACTCTGAAGCGATAGGGGTGCAATACAGACCCTAGATATTTTAAGTGGTGGAGAGCTGCCTGGAACTGGTGTGAAGGAGAACAGTGGCTTCTGACAGACAAGGACAGTCCCTGACTTCCAAGTAGCTGGCCGGATTTTGGGAATGGTTAGAGTCTCGGAAAAATTATGTTCCTCCTGACTCCCCTGAAGTTTCAAATTTACTGGACCTAATAGGGTCTCTTTTATCTGCTTCTGCTTCATGAGAATGATCATTGTCCTGCCCCACTCTCTCACAGTCTCCCCTCTCAGGAGCCCTGTCAAACAATGCACCAGGGTCATATCTGATGCAATAGGACACAATTTGCAAACATTATGAGGCTTCAGCCTATTTGAGGTGGATATTTAATCCAACAGCAAAGTTAAAACCGGAAACGTTGGGAATGTTGCTTATCTCCCAGTTTTTGCTGAGGTAGGATAGTGAAACTCTACTCATTTCACATCTTTTACAGAAGGCAAGAATTAGACAATGAGGTTTGGCCAGTCAGGCTTGATGAAGATCTCTCTCCTTGGGCTGACCCTCTTTCAACACTCTTCAAGAAGGATATACTAGGCAGAAGGGCCACAGCACGGATTCACCAGAATGATGCTGAGACTGAAAGGGTTAGACTGTATTCTGAAGACAGGTATTAGAAGCCAGTCTCATATACTCATGACATCAGAGTGATTTAATCAATGTCTTTAAAGTGATTGAGTAAGTAGATAGGGTAAACGGAGAGAGATTCTTTCCTCTATTACCGGCTGTATCCTTGTTCCGAGATGCCATGCTGATCCTGATCTTCCTGGAGCCTCTAAGAGATAACCTGCAGGGCAACAACAGTCAGACTGATAAAGAACATAGGATACAGGACATTGTTTCTACCACCACACACTTGGCTCTACCAATCAACCAGGTATATATCTGTCGCAAAATATTTTCACTCAATCCCAGCCACTTTAAATTGAATACTAATCTTAATTCTCAGACTGACTAGATCAGAGGTTTAACAGAAATCCAAACACATGTTACATTGGAGGAGAGAATGGTAGCTGTACCTAATACTGAGCATATTTGCAACAAATTGGCCTTATTTTCCGATATTATTTTCCAATACTAATTCTGATATTATTTCTTAGTGTTTGGCGTTTAAGGGATTGAATTAGTCACAGAGTCAAAGAGTTCATACAGCATGAAAATCACCCTTTAATTCATCCTCTCCATGCCAACCAGGGATGCCAAACTTAACTAGTCTCAGTTGCCTGTGTTTGGTCCATATCCCTTGAAGCAGTTTCTGTTCATGAACCTATCCAAATTTCTTTTAAATGTTATAATTGTATCCCCTTCTACCACTTCCTCAGGCAGCTCATTCCACACATGCATCACCCTCTATACACAAAGGTTGCCCCTCAGGTCCCTTTTAAATCTTTCCCCTCTCACTTTAAACCTATGTCGTCTAGTTTTGGACTCCCTTGTCCTTGGAAAGACCTTACCTATTCACCTTATTTATGGCCCTTATGATTTTATAAACCTCTATAACGTCACCCCTCAACCTCCATGACAAGAAGTCCCAGTCTATTCAGTTTCTCCTTATCACTCAAACAAAACACCTCCTCCATGATAATCCTCAACACCAAGGCTGCAAACTCAGCTCCTTACTATATTCCTTATATACTCATGTCTGTGTGGCTAAATTCCATCCTAACTTCATCTACATGTTTGCTGATGATACCACCGTTGTAAGTTGAATCTCAAACAATGACAAGACAGAATACAGGAAATACTTGGTAGCATTGTATAAAGATGATAATCCCTACCCCGACTTCAGGCAGCATGAGGTGGGAGGCATGCCCCTGTTTGCATCAGTTTTGCCGTGGCGGAGATGGTCGAGAGCATCAAGTTCCTAGGATTGACAATCACCAACAATTGCCAGCTAGTGCCAACAATCACCAACCAGACCCACATAGGCACCAGCGACATTGGTAGGAAGAAAAGTGGGGATCTAAGGCAGAAATTTAGGGAGCTAGGGTGGAAGCTTAGAGCTGGAACAAACAGAGTTGTTATCTCTGGTTTGCTGCCTGTGCCACATGCTAGTGAAGTGAGGAACAGGGAGAGCGCGGAGCTGAACATATGGCTGCAGGAATGGTGCCAGACGGAGGGTTTTGGATTGTTGGATAATTGGAGCTCTTTTTGGGGAAGGTGGGACCTCTGCAAACAGAATGGGTCTTCACCTGAACCAGAACAGTACCAATATCCTGGGGGGGGGAGAAAATTTGGTAACGCTCTTTGGGTGGGTTTAAACTAATGCTGCAGGTGGATGGGAACCTGAGTTGTAGTTCCAGTGGACATGAGGTTGAGGGTAGTGAGGTCAGGGATAGGTTTACAAGGTCATGAGAGGGTACCAGCAATCAGGATGTTGGTTTGAAATGTGTGTACTTCAACACCAGGAGTATCTGGAATAAGGTGGGTGAACTTGCAGCATGGGTTTGTACCTGGGACTTCGATGTTGTGGCCATTTCAGAGAAATGGCTAGAGGAGGGACAGGAATGGTTGTTTCAGATTCCGGGATTTAGATGTTTCAGTAAGAACAGACAAGATGGCATTATAAGAAGGATGTGGAAGATTTGGAAAGGGTTCAGAGGAGATTTACTAGGATGTTGCCTGGTATGGAGGGAAGATCTTCCAAGGAAAGGCTGAGGGAACTGAGGCTGTTTTCTTTGGAGAGAAGAACTTTGAGAGATGACTTAATAGAGATGTACAAGATAATCAGAGCGTAAGATAGAGTGGACAGTGAGAGCCTTTTTCCTCAGATGGTGACAGCTAACATGAGGGGTCATAGCTTTAAGTTGAGGGGTGATAGATTTACGACAGATATCAGGGGTAGTTTCTTTACTCAGAGAGTAGTCGGGGCGTGGAACTGCCTACCTGAAACAATAGTAGATTTGCTGACAATAAGGGCGTTTAAATGGACCTTGGACATACATATGGATAATAATGGAACAGTGTCAGTTAGATGGGCATCAGATTAATTTCACTGATCGGTGCAACATCGAAGGCTGAAGGGCCTATACTGCGCTGTAACATTCTATGTTCTGTGTTCTACGATCTGTCCTGGTCCACCCACATTGACACTACAGCGAAGAAAGAAACCTCTACTTCCTCAGGAGATGAAGGAAATTTGGCATGTCCATAAAGACTGTTACCAATTTTTATAGATGTACTATGGAAAGCACTGTATCCAGATACATCATGGTTTGGTACGGATCTGCACTATCCAGGACTGTAAGAAACTACAGAGAGTTGTGAACACAGCCCAGTCCATCATGCAAACCAATCTTCTATCCATTAACTCCATCTATACTTCTCACTGCCTTGGAAAAGTAACAAACACTATCAAACCACCTTGGTTCTAATCTCTTTCAACCTCTTCCATCAGGCAGAAGATACAAAGGTTTAAACACACGTGCTAACAGATTCAAGAACAGCTTCTTCCTCGCTGTTATTAGACTTCTGAATGGATCTCTCAAATTCTAAATCCAGTGTTGATCTCACTCTTTCTGCACCTTCTCTGCAGTCCTAAAATTGTATTCCTTGCCCTATTCTATTACCCTAATGCCCTTTGTATGGTATGATCTGCCTATACTACACACAAAACAAAACGTTTCACTGTACTGAGGTACATATAACAATAATCATTCAAATCAAGGAAAAAAAACCTTCCAGTCCAGGCAACAAGCTTGTAACTATTTTCTGCACCCTTTCTAGTTTAACAACATTGTTGCTATTGTAGGGAGACTATAATTGAACTCCATATTCCAAAAGTGACCTCACCTATGTCCTGTACAGCCACAATATGACATCCCAACTCCTTCACTCAATGCTCACTTGAAACACAAAGAGATTGTTTAAATTCACGCAAACTCTGGAAGTGCTGTGCATCTACAAAGAGGATGCAGAGGCATTGGAAAATGTGCAAAAATGTTCACAATGTGATGAGATTAGATTGATTGTTAAACAACCATTTCTCTGGCTAAGGAGAGTTTGGCGGGGGGGAGGGGCGCGTGATCTGATGGGGATTTTAAAAAAATTATGAAAGGGTTTGATAGGGTAGGTTTAGAGAAAATTTTCCATTTGTTGGGAAAACTAGAACCAAGATTCATAAGTTTAATACAAATGAATTCTATAAGAGATGCAGCCACGATTTCTGTTTGCAAGAATTGTTAGCATTGGATATTTGATACTCTTCAATTACTTGAGGTGAATAGCATAGAAATTTTTAAAAGAAAGTCAGGCATGCATGGGAAAAACGAATTAAAAATAAGAGGTAAGATGAAGTAGACTTTTGTTCACAATACAAACTAGACCAACTACAATAGCCAGTTTCTGTGCTTCACAGTCTGGATACTTTTGTGCACCTGTATGCACATTCCTACCCTTCTCAAGCTTCTTGTGCTGTCAAAGAAAGATCAGCTAGTTAAATTGTCAGGATCTTCCCTTCGTGAATCTATCTTGGTTGTTTGGATGCCCCAGGACTTCATCATTGTTACTTGTATACTGGATTAAAAAAATGGTAAACTTATTTAGTATCTTAGAAAGTTGTGTAGGGGTTGTTCTGTCTTCACCTGATCCCACATTCAGATTAGATTAGATTACAGTGTGGAAACAGGCCCTTCGGCTCAACAAGTCCACACCGACCCGCCGAAGCGAAACCCACCCATACCCCTACATTTACCCCTTATCTAACACTACGGGCAATTTAGCATGGCCAATTCACCTGACCCTGCACATCTTTGGACTGTGGGAGGAAACCGGAGCACCCGGAGGAAACCCACGCAGACACGTGGAGAACGTGCAAACTCCACACAGTCAGTCGCCTGAGGCGGGAATTGAACCCGGGTCTCTGGCGATGTGAGGCAGCAGTGCTAACCACTGTGCCACCGTGCCACCCACTAATTCCATCGCTCATGTTTCCTTTTTGCCTGAATATAACTGGAATCCTTTTTATGACTACTCTTCACTCTATTGCCATACTCAACCTGGTTTCTTTCTTTCCCTTTGTTTTGACATGCTCTTTGCATTCCTTTTGGCATTGAACCTGACTTAATTAGGTGCCATTTTCCTTCATAGCTTTACTGCCCCCTTTCTCACTCTTCACAAATTTTTTGACAGTCATGTTTAAATGACACATTAATCTTATTGCTTAAAGCCTCACCCACCTTTAATTCAAGATCACTCAGAATTAATATCAAGACGTTGGCTCGTTTAGAAAATGATTCACAAAACAGTATTCTATTAACTCTGTAAACCCCTCATGTCACACCAGGAGAGCTTGTAGCAGCTGCTGGCTGCTAAAACACAGAGAGATTTGCTAACTTGGCCAAAGAGCAAGGGATGCTGGGTATATTGGCCAAGTAAAACGCTGAAATCACAAAACCCACACACCAGACACAGTGCAAATGCAGCAGTCACATGCTAATAGCATTAGCATAATGTAAAAAGCAACAATTATCCTTGACAGACATGCCCCTACCAAAATATCCACCAAACAAAGGAGGACCCAAACAGAAAGGTACCGGGTCTTGTTACACAAATAAATAAACAGTAGCATGCTATCCAAATGATTAACTCTGGTTTCAAACGAATAAGTGTATCTTGCTGATTGGCCTGAACTATAGAAAGTTCCAGAAAACCATCCAAAAATATATAAAAATAAGACAAATCTCTCTTGAATCTTCTGGAGGCCTTCCAAGGAGACCAGCATGGCAAAAGGCAGAGATCAGCTAACCATCCAAAGGATGAGAGAGAGAGAGAAAGGGAGAGAAAGCAGTTTCGCAGATCCAGAGCCACAGTCAGAGAGAGTGCGACTGCATAAATCTACAAGAGACTCGTTAAGTATTGTAACTTTTAAGGGACTGAATAGGAATGGATATAGTATTAAAGGTTTTTGTAACTTGTCTCCTAATAAAGTTGGGACTGTTTTGCACTGGTACCGGCTTGTGTTCGTAGTGATTTGATTGCTTCAGGATTGTAGGACACCTGGGAAAATTAATTCATGACATTCCGGTCGGAGTTGTCCGACGTTTTAAGGAGAGACGAGACAACAAGCAGTTAGCGTTCCAATCAGTTTCTGGTGTCGTTGGGTAATTTTTGCAATGTCTTCTTTAATTTGACCCATTGCTCTAGGAGCTGAAAAATGAGTTGCTGGAAAAGCGCAGCAGGTCAGGCAGCATCCAAGGAGCAGGAGAATCGACGTTTCGGGCATGAGCCCTTCTTCAGGAATCTGAAGGCATTCCTGAAGAAGGGCTCATGCCCGAAACGTCGATTCTCCTGCTTCTTGGATGCTGCCTGACCTGCTGCGCTTTTCCAGCAACACATTTTCAGCCTGATCTCCAGCATCTGCAGTCCTCACTTTCCACTGTTCTAGGACAAGGCTTTCATCTGGAGGGTTAGAGCAAAACCCAGTAATAACTTGCCTTTCCTACAATCGCTTAATTTTATCCAAAACAAATGAGTATGTTGCTTCCTTCTTTATTATCCTCTTTTAATTGCACTTCAGTGCTGATGTTTTAAAAAAACAAGCAATACCAACTCTTTTTCTGCTGATATGGTCACTTCCAAACAATATTTATTCCAGGGGAGAAAGTGAGGAAAGCAGATGCTGGAGATTAGAGTCGAGACTGTAGTGCTGGGAAAGCACAGCAGGTCAGGCAGCATCCAAGGAGCAGGAGAATTGTTGTTTTGGGCATAAGCCCTTCATCAGGAATTCCTGACAACTGTGGAAAATTCCTCCACAGCAGCTGAGGACAACCCACAGCGTTCTAAAACAATCTGAGAACTTTTTAAACAAAATAATTTATAACTTTCTAAACAAAATATTAAATTTCCAACTGGCCAATATTTATGGATCCATTGAATTATTCCAGGATCCAGATGTGGATCAGAAATTTACCAAAAATTAATCAGTTCTTCCTTGTGGCATCAATGGACCAAGTTTATTTGAAATCCTTCCATTAGTTTTTGAGATATATTGTTTACAGACAAACCAGGGACCAAAAAAAAAATTACATCTACACACTATTGGTGCCAAAGGTAATCAGGAGAGGCTCAAAGAGAAATAATTAAGATACATGAAACAAATTCAAAAGAGAGTGAGATTTTTCTGTAGCTCCCATTCAACTTGGAGTAAGCAACTTCTGACCACAGTGACATTGTACAAAAGCACGTTGGTAATTGGTTAGTGTTTAATGCTTTTTTTTGGTCTTGACTTGAATAAACAGTAGGTAATCTAATTAGGTTTCAAAACCATCCACCTAAATTTAACAAGCAATGTATTTGGACTGTAGTATGTGGAAGTTCATGGATAAAATAATTGCCATATTCCCCACTTCCTTTATTTGATTCTTACATGGGATGTGGACGTCACTGTCAACACCAGCATTTTTTTGTGATGATGCTGCCCCTGTTATGTCATCCGTAGGTTTTTTCTTCAAAAGGGGTCGTAAAGGCAATGGAACGTTTGGCAGAATCTGCCTAAGTCAACAATCAGACGAGGTCTTTAAGTTTTTTTTTAGAACAGTTATACAATGAAAGGGGAGCAGCCAGTTCTCCCATTCGAGATTTTTCCTAGTTTGGTTTAGTTTTAGCAAGCAGTCAGAAAAAACACTTTTGGGGAGCTAAAGAAGCAGCTACAGTGAAAAGAGGCTCCGTACTTCAAGAGAAGTCTTGACTGAACTTTCCCTTTAAAATCTCTCCTGCCTATAAGAATCTGCATTTGAATTCACCTTTTGTTAAGGGGTATGTTGATGGGATGTTGTGAGAATTAGAACAGCCCCTTTGTTAAGTTGCAACAGAGTCAGTTAGAGTTGTCAAATAAGTTAAGTTATACTAAATTTTGTTTTCCTTTGTTTGTGTTTCATCCATAGTATTTAAATAAATTCTGTTTTTTGTTTAAAGCTGAGTAGTTTGAACAGCTGCATCGCTCCTGGAATATCCACTTTACATTGGCCTAAAAAAATTTAGCTGAGCTAGCTTCTTGAAACATTTTGAGAGGGTCTGGCCTGGTCCATAACATTATGCCCTTGAACTGAGTGACCATGTCAAAAGGCAGAAATCTTTATTATTCATTCCTGGGATGAGGGCATCTCTGGGTAGGCCATCATTTATTGCCCATTCCTACTCGGCTTGAAATGTTAACTCTCAGTTTTCTCCACGGATGCTGCCAGACTTGCTGAGCTTTTCCAGCAATTTCTATTTTTGTCTTTGATTTACAGCATCTACAGTTCTTTCAGATTTTATTTAAGAGTCAACACCATTGCTGTGGGTCTGAGTCACATGTAGTCACATAAGGACAGCAGTTTTTTTCCCTAAAGGGCATTAGTGAACTAGGTGGGTTTTTCCCAACAATTGACTATGGAATTGTGGTCAGCATTAGACTCCTAATTCCAGGTGACTCACCAGGGACCTGGGCTCAATTCTGGCCTCAGCTGACTGTCTGTGTGGAGTTTGCACAATTCTCTCCATGTTTGTGCAGGTTTCCTCCCACACTCCAAAGATGTGCAGGTTAGGTGAATTGACCATACTAAATTATCCATAGGGTTCAGGGACATGTAGGTGCATTAGTCAGGGGTAAATGTAGAGTAATAAGGTAGGGGAATGGGTCTTGGTGGGTTACTCTTCAGAGGATCAAATGGCCTGTTTCCACACTGTAGGGATTCTATGACTTTTATTGAATTCAAATTCTGCCATCTGCTGCAGTGGGATTCAAACCAAGGTCCCCCAGAACATTACCTGGGTCCCTGGATTAACAGACCAGCTATAATACCACTCAGCCATTACCTCCCCTGTGAAAAAAAGAGTTATTGCTGAGATTATGGAGTCAAATGTAACCTATACAGGTAATAATGGCTGATTCCCTTCCCTAAAGGACGTTAATGAACCAGATGAGTTTTTACAGCAATCAATGATAGTTATCTTGGTCACCATCAGTGGGACCAGTATGGTATTCCAGATTTACTAATTGAATTCAAACTCCATCCAATGGTGTGATGAAATTTTTGTCCCAGAGCATTAACCTTGGCCTCTCAGTTCTTAGTTGAGTGATATTACCACTGTACCACCATTCTGAGGATGGAAGTGGAGGAGCTGGTGTTGGACTAGGGTGGGCAAAGTTAAAAATCACACAACACCTGGTTTATTTGGAAATATGAGCTTTTGGAGCACTGCGCCTTCATCAGGTACCTGTGGAGCAGGATCATAAGACACAGAATTTACAAAAAAGATCTCAGTGCCATGTAACTGAAGGTTTGTTCAATATATCCTTTCATTTGCATGACACTGAGATCTTTTGCTATAAATATTGTGTCTAATGATCCTGCTCCACAGCTACCTGACGAAGGAGCAGTGCTCTGAAAGCTAGCACTTCCAAATAAACCTGTTGGACAATAACCTGATGTTGTGTTATTTTTAATTCTGAGGATTGCCATTGCTCTCTGTCAGTCCGGTCAGAATCATTCAACAGGAATGTGAATTAAAAATACTTTGAAACAAAAGTGTTTGAGAGAAATTTCTGTGTTTTAAAAAATATCTACAACACAGTCATACTCAAGGAGAAAAGCACAATTTGAGGAGAATGAGAATGTGATCAGGAGAGGTGGTGATGAAGGTCCAACAAATACCCCTCCTGCTCAACAGATACAATGTAGGACAGGGAGACAGTTTACGTGAGAACATAAGAACTAGGAGCAGGAGTAGCATCCGAGGAGCAGTAAAATCGACATTTCGGGCAAAAGCCCTTCATCAGGAATTCCTGATAAAGGGCTTTTGCCCGAAACGTCGATTTTACTGCTCCTCGGATGCTGCCTGAACTGCTGTGCTTTTCCAGCACCACTCTAATCTAAACTCTGGTTTCCAGCATCTGCAGTCATTGTTTTTACCTGGGAGCAGGAACAGGCCATTTGGCCTGTTGAGCCTGCTCCACCATTCAATAAGATCATGGCTGAACTTTTCGTGGTCTCAGGTCCACCTACCTGCCTGCTCACCATAACCCTTAATTCCTTTACTGGTCAAAAATATATCTATTTTTTCTTAATTCAATGAGGAACCTTCAACTGCTTCACTAGACAGGGAATTCCACAGGTTCACAACTCTTTGGGTGAAAACATTTCTCCTCAACTCAGTCCTAAATGTGCTCCCCTTCATTTTAATACTATACCCCTAGGTCTAGTTCACACACCAGTGGAAACAACCTCCTTGCTTTTATCTTTCTATTCCCTTCATAATTTCATATGTTCCAAAACATCCCCTCTCATTCTTCTAAATTCCAATGAGTATAGCCCCAGTCTACTCAAAAAGACAAACCTCCTAATGCAGGAATCAACATAGTTAACCTCCTCTGTATCCCCTCCTCAATTAAGGAGGAGGACAGTCAGAATACAAACCAATGTCTTAGAAAACTATTCAATTGCGGGAGTGTGGGGCCAAGGGAAAATATAGCGGAATAGAAATGTGTTATTGATAAGGTATTGTCTAATTAGCTGCTTGGGCACGCAGAACTCAAATCTTGTTTGGAAAAGAGGCGACTTGCTAAAGATTTTCATCTTGCACTCATCAGGACAAATGAAAAAATGTCAAATTTCAAATTGTTAGAGTCCTTGTTGACTTTTCAGCATTTTTGCTTTATTCTCTTATCAATTTAACTTTGAACCTGTGAACTGGGAACTGCGTGCTAAAGATGTGGGTATCAGCTTATGTTAAAGAGAAAGCAGTGCAAACAAGCTTTTGTTTATTCATGAGGCAAGGCCTGATAGTTAATTGCAGATTGGTATCTGATCAAAAAAGGTTCTGCAGATGTTTCGTCACCAGAGAAGAGCATTATGGGTTTAAACAGATAGCAGAAGCTGGCTAATAACGGGATCCACGTGGGAATTATCTCCAGCAAATTTGTAAATGACTTTATGCTCAAGCAGATAGCAGGTGCTGAATGGTAACTGGGACTTTGTGAAAGAAATAGGATCAGTCTGTCACAGAATGGGGAGGGTATGAATTGGGTTTTGAACTGCGTTTTCTGTGAGAAAGAATCTGGCTGTTAGTACAACAGCATGAAGATTTGAAAGCTCCCTGCCTAACCTCTGGTAAGCTGCTCTTGGAAGCTCAGAGAATAGAAAGCTAAGATATAAGTGCTATGCCTTTATCCAAGGTGACCCAGACCAATGCCCTCAGAAAATCAACCATCAAAACATCAAGAAACAAAGATAGGCAGAGGAACATTTAGTGTTGAGGAAATGGGAAGGCTGCAGAAGAACATACTCAGGTTAAGAGAGTTGGCAAAGAAGTGGCAGATAGAATACAATGTGAGAAAGAGTGAGGAAGAGTGAGGAACTTCCGTAGGAAGATTAGAAGCACAGACTAATTCTTAAATGGGGAAAGACTTAGAAATTTGAAGCACCAAGGAACAGAGGAGTCCTAGTTCAGGATACTCTGAAGGTAAACATGCAGGTTCGGTGCAGTTAGGAAGTGCTAGCATTTAATTCAAGAGGGCTATAATACAAGAGTAGGGATGTACTGTTGAGACTGTATAAGGGTCGAAAAGTGTGGAGCTGCAAACAAAGGGCATGTCAGGCAGCATCCAAGGAACAGGAGAATCGACGTTTTGGACAAAAGCCCTTCCTCAGGAATAAGGAGGGAGGTGGGGAGAAGGGGGCTGAGAGATAAATTGGGTGGGGAGGGGGCTGGAGGAAGGTACCTTCCCAACTACTGTCCCTCCAGCCCCACGGCCCCTCTTAATTATCTCTCAGCCCTACCCCCCACATTCCTGATGTAGGGCTTATGCCCGAAATGTTGAATCTCCTGCTCCTCGGATCCTGCCTGACCTTCTGTGCTTTACCAGTGCCACGTTTTTTTGACTCAGATCTCCAGCATCTGCAGTCCTCACTTTCTCTTGAGACTGCATTAGGCACTGGTCAGGCCGTATTTGAAATATTGTGAGTAGTTTTGAGCCCCATATCTAAGGAAGGATTTGCTGGCATTGGAGAGGGCCCAGAGGAGTATTACAAGAATGATCCTAAAGATGAAGGTCTTGTCATATGAGGAGCAGTTGAGGACTCTGGGTCTGTAGTTAATGGAGTTTAGAAGGACGGGGGAGATCTGATTGAAACTTACAGAATACTGAGAGTTCTGGATAGTGTGGAAAAGATGTTTATCACTAGCAAGAAAAACTAGAACCCAAGGGCACAGCCTCAGGGTGAAGGGGTGGTTCTTTAGAACTGAGATGGGAGGGAATTTCTTCAGCCAGATGGTGGTGAATCTATAGAACCCATTGCCACAGAAGACTGTTGAGGCCAAGTCATTGAGTGAATTTAAGACAGAGATAGATAAGTTCTTGAATGGTGAGGGGATCAAAGGTTACGGGAAAAAGGCAGGTAAATGGGGGTTAGAAACATATATGAATGTCACAGCAGACTCAATGGGCCGAAAAGACTAATTTTGTACCTCTATCTTATAGTCTCGTCTCATGGTCTTATCTATGTCTGGAACAACACATCATGAAAACCACTTGCGTAATTGGGCCAGTTTTATTGTTTTCTTTGATTTATCCCTTAACTGTGTCTGTCTGTCTTTTGTGTGATTGGTCTGAAAACAAAGACTGTTGGTTTTAAAGTTTAGACCTATTAGATTACTTTATTGTTTAATTTTTGCTCTGAAAAAGTTACTATATTGTGAGTTAATTGTTAAGACTTTTGTTTAAGATCCAAACCATTGTCGAGAATTGATTATTTGCAGAGTCTGGGATTGGTTGTTCGAATGTCTAATTAGGAACTATTGGGATCAATTTTGAAGGTCTTTGAAGTTTTTAGTTTAACTGTATTGCGGATACAGAGGTAGAAAGGCTGGTTTGGACAAGCTGTCATGTCTCTGTGTAAAAAAAATGATAACAATTTAGATGACAGCAGAGAAAAAAGGATTCTGATTGTTTGGCAAGTTAATTCTGATCAGCCAAAGCATTGCTATTGAGAAAGCAATGGGGAGCTATAGTCACCGCAAACCCCTTGCACAGGGTAACATGATGGCTCAGTAGTTAGCACTGCTGCCTCATAGCACCAGTGACCCAGCTTCAATTCCAAACTCAGGTAAGTGTCTGTGTGGAGTTTGCAATTTCTTCCCATATCTGCGTGGGTTTCTTCTGGATACTCCGGTTTCCTAACATACTCTAGGAATGAACAGGCTAGGTGAGTTAGCCATGGTAAATGTGGAGTAATGGGATAAAGTGGGATGCTGTTCAGAGGGTCAGTGCAGACTTGATGGGCCAAGTGGCCTCTTTCTGTACTGTAGGCATTCTATAAATAGATACCTTTCATAAAAAATCTACAGTGTGGAAGCAGGCCATTGGACCTTCAGAAGTGTGTTGCTTCTCGCAAATATACATGAGCCATGTTGCAACCTCAAGTGAATACCTTAAATTAGTTGTTCGTGTAGCTATTGGTACAGTCAGGCTTACTCAGTCAGCACAGTCAAATTGTAAAATCATATCTAACGGTAGGCAATTTGTTTTGTCGTTTGCAAGCACAGGCTGCTCGAGTACAGTCTGTTCACTGTCTGTTTGGAACATGCGTTACCATTTAGTCAGCCAATCATTGGGATTTACAGTGCACAAACATTCAGAGACTCTGTGTAAATGGAAGTTGCTGTTGTTTTTCACACAACACCAGGTTATGGTCCAACAGGTTTATTTGGAAGCACTAGCTAAGCAGCACTCCGAAAACTAGTGCTTCCAATTAAACCTGTTGGACTATAACCTGGTGTTGTGTAATTTTTAACTTTGTACACCCCAGTCCAACACCAGCGCCTCCATGTCATGGCTGTTGTCTTTGTTTTTATCAGGCTGAAGGATTTTCAGCAATGAATCAAACACCAATTAAGTCAAACTGGTTCTGCTTGTCTTAAACTTCCAACTTAGTGAATTACTGTCATGTGAGAAGAACAATTTTATATTCCACCCAGTTGTCTCTCAGAAGACCTGTGGAAAAAAGGGCCCAGTTGGGGGGCAATGGCAGTGAATATAGAGGAGAGTGTCTGGGGCTTCTGGAAGTCAAAGAGGGAGTTGGGGCTCATTTCCTTCAGGCTGTGGCAGAGGAAATATGATGGTGGCCCATTGCTACTCAATGGCGAATCTGTAGCCTAACCTCGTCCACTCACCTTTATTCCAAATCCCAGAAAACCCTTGAATACAAATTCAGGGCAGAAGTAGACCATTCACCCTTGAGTTTGCTCTGGGAGAGTTGACAGCCTGGTGGTATGATCACTGGACTGTTAATCCAGAAACTCAGGTAATATTCTGGGAACCAGGGTCTGAATCCCACCACGGCAGATTGGTGGAATTTGAATTCAACACAAATCTGGAATTGAGAGGTTAATTGTGACCATGAATCCATTATTTGGGGTGGGGGGTGGGGATCTCCGTCTGTCCTTTAGGGAAGGAAACTGTCATCCTTACCTGGTCTGGCCGACATATGACTCCAGAATCCAGATCCACAGCAACGTGGGAAATTAGGGACGGGCAATAAACGCTGGCCCAGCCAAAGATGCCCTCATTCCATGAATGAATTTAAAAAAACATTCAATTACATCACGGCTTGACTAGTAATGCATAATGGTCACCCATCTGAAATTGTGAATTGAGGTTTTTGCTTTTTAAAGAAGCAAGTTGTACTTTTGTATCACCTTTTGTACAAGTAAGTATTTCCCAGTTTCTCTCCTGAATGGCTTCTCTCCTAAAGGCTGCCAGGTCTTGGACATCCCTCCTAGCATATAAAGAGATTCTCTCTAACTACCTCACCAAATCCTTCCAAATTTCTAATAAACTGAATAAAATTACCATTTTATGTTCCAGGAAATACAAGCCAAGTTTGTCTTATCCCTCCTGTTAATCGCAGCGTCAGAACACTAGTAACATTCTGGTAAATCTGCACTGCCCTCCTACAGTGGCCAATATATCCTTTATAAGGTGAAATTTGGGTCAACCAGGACTTTGTATAGATGTATTAAAAACTTCTCCTTACATATTATGGCCCTCTAATTATAAAGAGATCTGTTTACATGCCCCCTGAATCTCTTTGGACCTTCACTGATCCTATACTTTACACAATTAAAGTATTACTCAGATTTAACCTTTTTTCAATCCAAACTATATTACCACACGCATGACTGATTTGAAATCCATCTTCTACAGAGTCACGTAATGTACCAATGTCTCTGTAATTTAATGCTTCTAATTACTCCACATAATATCCCAGCAACCTGTTCATTGGGAAACTTAGATACTTGCCAGTCAGCTATCTAAATCTTGAATAAATATTGTGAATAGCTGTGGGTCCAGATGAGATGCCTGCATGACACTAATAGTCATTTCCCTCCTCTTTGAGTATGCAGCCTGTTTCTATACTCTGCATTCTCACGAAGCCAGGTCAATAATTTGCCTGAGCTTTAATTATAGCTACCAGTCTCTTATGTGAGCCTTGTCAAATGTTGTTTTGCAAAGCGACATAAAATCACACCAACAATTTTTAGTTAGTTGCTTTAAAAACTGAATTACGATTGTTGGGGATGACCTAGCCTTCACAATCTATGTTGATTCTCGTTCCTCAGTCTGTGGGTGTGGAGGCTGAGGGATATGGGTCAATAAATAGCAATGGCAGCAATGGTGCAATGGAATGTGGGAAGGTGAAGGCATGTTGCCTCCAGGGGAACAAGAATTGAAAGACAGAACTTTTTAGCAGATGCTGTGGAATAGTGGTAATGTCACTGGATTAGTTATGTAATGGACTGGTTTAGTGCTTTGGAGTCCTGTGTTCAAATCCTGTCAGGGCAGTAGATGGAATTTAAATTCACTTAATTAATAAAAGCTAGTGCCAGTAATAGTGACTAATCACAATTGTTTTAAAAACCCATCTGGTTCACTAATGTCCGGTAGGGAAGGAATCTGCCGTCCTCACTTGGTCTGGCTTACATGTGACTCCAGATCCAGAGTTATGTGGTTAACTCTTGAGTGTCTGTGAATGAGCCACTCAGTTAGATCAAACTGTTCATGACAAGTCAAAGAGGAATGAAGGAGAATGTCCATTTCCAGTCCAAGCTGCAGGTGCTGCAGTGGTTCAAGAAAACAGCTGACAGCCATCTCGAGTAATGGGCAGAAAATACTGTGATGCTCACAACCTCATAAAAGAATGAATTAAGAAAATACGGAGAGCAAGGCATGTGAGGGTGAAAGCAATGGCAGCAAACCATTAATCAGGAACAGGGCAGGAACGTTCAAGATGGACACGACAGTTACAGTCCAGTCTGTAGAACATTGGCCAGAGAGATGCAGTTGGTGCATTCATGCTAGCTACAGCAATACTTCACCACAACTATGGAATCTTCTGAGAGGGGTGGAAGAAATCAGAAACAAGCCAAGAGTCATTATGATTATACATTAATAGATTCTAACTTTCTGTATGATCTTGTCCCACTTGTTGCCCAGCTCCCACTTGAAAATGTCTGGATGCTCAGTGTCCATAACTGGGACACTGTTCCCTTGTTTCACTGTTTCACCTTGATACATTCAATGGAAATAATCTTTCACCCAGGTACATAATACAGCCATTTTATTTTGTAAATTCTGCACCAACTTTCCTTTAAGTCTACAATGGTCTGAGCTTATCAGACATAAACCACGACTTATTTTCGCAGCTTCAGTGTGTGTAGGCAAAGTACGCCATATGTGGTTTAACCAATAATAATAATCTCCTTTAATTTGTAATGAATAGTTTGATTAATACATTCCAATTATCTAAAACAGGTGAATCAACATGGAATTTTAAAAACTCTGTAAAAAATACATTCTGCCTACCTGCACTGATAAAGGATGAAAATCTTGAAGTATGTATTTCTGACACGAGAAGGACAGAGCAGGGGAACTGCTGAAACCTGAATAGCTGGAGCAGACTCGAAAAGGTGTCCTTTTATCAATCTTTCAAATTGGCAAGGCGGAAGCGAAATTGGAAAAAACACAGTTGAAGAGGAGGATCTATAAAAAGATCTGTTGAGGCAAGAACAGCAACAGCGAGGCAGAATTACTCAAACCACTTTAACCACTGAACATCAAATTCTGATAGGCTGAAGACCAGCTGCAGGGAATGTCTCTTTTTTACCCAATCAAACAGCCACAGCCTGAAGCTGTGCTTTTGATGCAATCAGTGATTCTGTGAACAGTGTCAGGCAGGATGCAGTACCACAGCACGTCAAGAACGCAGCACAGGTTCAGTGGTTAGCACTGCTGCCTCACAGTGCCAAGGACCCGGCTTCGATTCCAGCCTCGCGCGACTGTCTGTGTGGAGTTTGCACATTCACCACGTGTCTATGTAGGTTTCCTCTGGGTGCTGCAGTTTCCTCTCACAGTCCAAAGATGTGCAGATCAGGTGGGCAGTCCAAAGATTGCCAATAGTGTTCAAGGATGTGTAGGTTGGGTGCATTAGTCAGGGGTAAATATAAGATAATAGGGTAGGAGGAATGGGTCTGGGTGGGTTGCTCTTTAGAGTGTCGGTGTGGACTTATTGGGCCGAAGAGCCTGTTTCCACACTGTAGGGATTCTATGATCCTAGGAACAGAACTGGCTTGCCATAAATGTGCAGGTACAGATTTGTGTACAGTCCCACTGGTCTAAGGATTTGTGGGCTGACAGTCCTTTTGACTACAGGATTTTTGGTCAATGGACTTCCAGCTTAGACCAAAAAGATAAAAATCACCTCAATGCAGAAACACAGCAGACACTTGCTTGTTAAGTTTCTTTGAAGAACCGATATTAAGTTGCTAGATTTGTCTAGGTGCTCTTTCCCATTTGGATTAGAGTTAGTTTTAAAAAATTTATTCATTGGATGAGGGTAGCATTGGCCAGATTAACATTTATTGCCAACCCAGAGGGCAGTTAAGAGTCATCCCATTGCTGTGGGTCTGGAATCACGTAGGCCAAACCAGGTAAGGATGTCAGTGTCCTTCCCTAAAGGACATTAGTGAACCAAATGGGTTTTTCCCTAACAATTGACAATGGTTTCATGGTCAATATTAGACTCAATTCTTGTTTTTTTAACTGAATTCAAGTTTCACCATCTACCATGACAGGATTTGAAACCAGGTCCCCAGAACATTCCCTGGATTAGCACTCTAGCAAATAACACCACTGGACCATCACCTCCCCTTTGTTAGGGGTTCAAATCCTACTCCAGAATCTAGGCTGATACCCTGGAGCAACACTCTGATATCACTTTTCAATTAGAGTTGATGCAAAGACATGTTGAGGCATGCATGAGAAACACTCAAGAGATGTGAACTAGCTCTCAACAACTCCTCTGAAATTCAATTCAAGTCAAGTGAAGCCATTGTTTTTAATTTTGGTGTAATTGGAATCAGCCATTCCCTCTCTCTTCACATGAGTGAAGTTTGAAAAGAGTGAGGAGAGAGGTGGATGAAATAACTTCCCAGAGGCCAGTATTCCATCACAAACCACCCTTTATTTAAAAATGCATAGCCTTTGACAATAGCGCTGCCTGTCACTGAGGCAGACATTCAGGGACCCAATATGCTTGATATTTACCCTTTTATGTCAGTCAGGGCTCCCTGATTAGACCAGATTAATAGCCCCAATCAGGGATCTGGCTGGCTAATCTTGTTACAATCCAACTGGCTAATCCTGTCACAATCACTACAGTGGACCTTCATTTTAAAAAGAGCGAGGAGACACTCACCTGGAGAAAATCATCAACCTCTCCCTCACCAAAATTCGGAAAGGCTGAGGAAAGTGATGTCAGCCCCAAGCAGAGAGCTGAATGATGGGAATTGGTTCTTGATGAGTTCTTGTAAATTAAAATACGAAAGAAAGTTTGCCAAAAATATGAAAACAGAAAAGTTTCTTCAGACTATTTAAAAAAAGGAAAAGAGTTAACAAAGTAAGTCTTGGTCCTGTAGAATATGAGTCTGGGAATTAATATTGAAGGGTGAGGAGATGGTAGACAGATTGAACGGATATTTCACATCGGTCTTCACTAGAGAGGGTACAATTAAGATACCGGAAATAGCTTAAATCAGGAATTGAAAGAGAGGGAGGAACACAAGAAATTTACAATGACCAGGGAAGTAGTGCTGAATAAATTGCTGGAACTGCGAGTTGACAAGTTCTTAGGTTCTGATGGATTCCATCCCAGGGTTTTACAAGAAGTAGGCAGTGGAATAGTTGATGCGATGCTTTTTATTTCATTGGATTCGGGCAAGCTTCCCTTAAAGCGGAAAGTAACAAATATAACTCCTTTATTCAAAAAGGGAAGGAGAAAGAAAACAGGAAGCTACAGGTCAGTTAGCTTAACATCCGTCAGAGAGAAAATGCTAGAAGGTCTTATTGAAGACATTATAACAGGACACTTGGGTAAGTTCAAGCTGATCAGGCAGAGGCAGCATGGGTTTGTCAAAGGTTAATCATGTTTAACTAGTTTATTAGAGAGGGAGAGGTTAAATAGGCTGGGGCGTCGGAGGCTGACGGGTGACCTTATAGAAGTTTATAAAATCATGAGGGGCGTGGATAGGATAAATAGGCAAAGCCTTTTCCCTGGGGTGGGGGGAGTCCAGAACTAGAGGGCATAGGTTTAGGGTGAGAGGGAAAAGATATAAAAGGGGCAACTTTTTCACACAGAGGGTGGTACATGTGTGGAATGAGCTGCCAGAGGAAGTGGTGGAGGCTGGTACAATTGCAACATTTAAGAGGCATTTGGATGGGTATATGAATAGGAAGGGTTTGGAGGGATATGAGCCGGATGCTGGTAGGTCGGACTAGATTGGGTTGGGATATCTGGTTGGCATGGACGAGTTGGACCGAAGGTTCTGTTTCCGTGCTGTACATCTGTATGACTCTATGACTCTATAAATAATCTGTAGGTGTATTGTACTTAGACTTGTATAAGGTACTTGGCAAGGAGCCACATCAAAGGTATTGAGGAAAATAAAAGCTCATTGTGTTAGGGTAACATATTGGCATGGATAGAAGAAGGAATAAGTGAGGCTTTTTCAGGCTGGCAGGATGTCACGAGTGGTGTGCCATAGGGATGAGTGGTGGGGCACCAACTCTTTCCAATTTATATAAATGATTTGGATGAAGGGACCAGAATTATGGAGCCAAATTTGTTGATGACATAGAGATAGGTGGGAAAGTAAGTGTTGAAGAGGATGTAAGAGCCTACAAAGGGACATAAGTAGATTAAATGAGTTGATAATGATCTGGCAAATAGAGGGAGGAACACAAGAAGAAGGGCTTATGCCCGAAATGTCGATTCTCCTGCTCTTTGGATGCTGCCTGACCTGCTACGCTTTTCCAGCAACACATTTTTCAGATCTGGCAAATAAAGTAGTGTGGGAAAGTGTGAAATTTTCCATTTTGACAGAAGGAATAAAATATAATGGATAGAATGTTAATGTATTTGACGCAGTTCAGAGAGGATTTACGAGAATTAATACCTAGAATGAAGATTGTCTAATGAGGAAAGGCAGGACAGGTATTCTCTGGAGTTTGGTAAAGTTAGGAGAAACGTATTTGGAATTATACAAGATCCCGAGGGGACTTGACTTGATAGATGTGGAAAGGATGTGTCCTCTTTTGAGAGAATCTAGGACTGGGGTTATTGTTTAGAAAATAGGTTTTACTCATTTAAGACAGAAATTCGGATTTATTTCTCTCTGAAGGTTGTGAGTCTTTGGAATTCAATTCCCCAAAAGACAGTGAATGTGGACTTGTTAAATATTTTTTAGGAAGAGGTAGATAGATTCTAGATTACCAAGTGGATGAAAAATTATTGGTGATATACAGGAATATAGAGTTGAGGTTAAAATCAGATTACCCATGATCTTATTGAATGGTAGAACAGCTTCAAAGGACCAAATGGTCTACTCTTGTTCCTTGTTTGTATGGCTGTTTGTACTTTCGCCTGAAAGGAAAGGGTGTTTGAATTTGACAAAACATAATTCCAGCTAGTAGAGCAAGATCAACAAAATTGACTCTCAAAAAGAAGGCAGACTTACACAATGTCAGGGCTGTCCCAAGTGTTATGACATGGGGTAAACCCTCCTGCTTAATTTAAACCAGCAACGCAGAAAAGATTTATCCCGCGCAGTAATCTGTGAAAATTGAGAGACCAAGAACTATTTAAAGTAAAAATTAACAACTTTATTTCTTAAAGTATAGTGGAGAATAATTAATTAACAACTATTTACAACTCCTTCCTCTAGGAGAAAGTGAGGACTGCAGATGCTGGAGATCAGAGCTGAAAATGTGTTGCTGGAAAAGCGCAGCAGGTCAGGCAGCATCCAAGGAACAGGAGAATCGAAGGGCTTATGCCCGAAACGTCGATTCTCCTGTTCCTTGGATGCTGCCTGACCTGCTGCGCTTTTCCAGCAACACATTTTCAACTCCTTCCTCTAACCTATCTTTTACTTTCCCTTCTGTAATACTAATCTGATAAAACTCCCCAACGAAGAGTTACTGAAAAGATTCAAATTTCAAAACCAGCCAGCAGTTGAGTATTCTCTTTATCTTTCTTGGTAGATTTGCTGTCCAGATCAATGTTGATGTTTTTCTCTGTGCAAACTTCTTCTCTAGACAAGTACCTCTTAGAGAGTTCTGACTAGCAGCCAACATCTGTTGGTCTTTTGGCAGTTCTCTCTCAACTGTTCCAAGTTTTCCCGGTCTTATATCCCCCAAAGCATCGGATTGGGTCATGAGCTTTTAATATTGTCAATTTACTAAATTCAAACTTGATTGGAATTTGGTTTTTTTGGGGGGAATAATTTAAACTGATTCAAATTTGTTTTTGTCTCCAGGCAACCAGCTACCCTAGCTGCTGGACCACATGTTACATTGAATCTTATTCAGAACACTTGGTGCTGTCAGGTAGTTCTGATAGTTTTTAACTCTCTTAAGATGTACACCCACATCTTCATAACACCTCCCCCCTTGAGAAACAAATGAACCATTATAATGAAAAGATGGCTTCATTTTTTTTCTATACTTTAAACACATTATCCTAACATACCGATAACTTTAATCTAAGTTCACCTTAACTTCTTCCCATATGACTGTTTAAAAATAACATTATATAAATGCAAATCTCACAACTTTATCAGTTAAACCCGCGATAACGCATCTGCGATTACATTCTTACGACCCACACCATGTACGATTTTTAAATTAAAAGTCTGTAACATAAGACTCCAATGAAATAGTCTCATATTCTTGTGTTTAAAGGTTCTAAGAATATAAGAGGATTGTAATCCGTGTACACCACCATCTCTGACAGATTGTTCGTGACATGCACATTAAAATGTTGTAAGGTTAGCACTAAACTCAAGAGTTCTCTTTTGATCATGGAGTATTTCCTCTGGTGGATGTTGATCTTCTTCGAAAAGTAACCACCTGGCAGTTCAATCCCATCCTCATCCTCCTGTAGGAGCACAGCTCCAACTCCTGTGTCATTAGCATCATTGCGACTTTAAAAGGTTTCGCAAAGTTTGGTGTAGCTAAAACTGGTTTGGTGGTTATTATTGATTTTAAGTGATCAAATGCCTCCTGGCATTGTTCTGTCCACCAAAACGTTGTGTTCTTCTTACTAATCTATCCCACTCCTCAAGGACTTCTTCATTTTTTAAATCTATTTTTGAGTCACATCAAAATCTACATCATCTGGAATTAATTCCTCACTCTGTGGGGCAGTAATTAATACCAGTTCTGATTCTCTAGTTCTTTCTCTCTAGTATAATACGGTTTCAACATGTTCACTTGACATACCTGATACCTTCTTTTTCTATCTGCCATCTTTATTAAATAGTTCACCTGACTCAACTTTTTCTCAATTTGATAGGGACCATGGAACTTTACTTTGAAGGGATCTCCTGTCACTGGTAACAATACTAACACATCACCCCCTCAGGAAAACGTTTGAGTCTCAGAGCTTTTATCTGCCACCTGCTTCAATTTATACCGTGCCCTCTTTAGGTGCTGTTTAGCTAACTCACCTACTCGATTTAATCTCTCCCTCACTTCTGATCCATAATCTAAGTGTGAGATCTCTGACTTTGGTCCTGTCAATTTTTCTTTAATTTGTTTCAAAGGGCCTCTCACTTCTTGCCCGAATATTAACTCGAGGGGAGTGAACTGAGTAGATTCATTTGGGGCACCTCTAATGGTAAACAATACAAATGGGATATCTTTATCCCAATCATTCTGGTAATCCTGACAGTATGCTGTCAACATGGCCTTCAAGGTCTGATGACAATTCAGGATGATACGCATTGGATTTAAAGTGCTGTATACCTAAGCTATCCATAACCTCCTCAAACAGCCTAGCAGTAAAATGTGACCCTTGGTCCGACTGAATCTTTCTGGGTAGCCCATACTGTGTGAAGAAAGCTACTAACTCCTCTATTATCCTTTTTGCCTTGATACTCCGTAATGGAATTGCCTCCAAACATCTGGTAGACACATCCATTATGGTTAACAAGTACTGGTTACCACTTTTAGTTCTCGGGAAGGGACGTACACAATCAATTATAACCTGCGTGGAAGGTTTCCCAAATGCATGAATTGGCAGCAAAGGTGCTGGTTTTATTACCACCTGTGGTTTACCTACCATTTGGCATGTATGACACATTCAGCAAATGTTAACCACATCCTTGTACATTCCAGGCCAATAAAAATGTTTTTCTCCCATAGCCTGAGTCTTTCATACCCATAGGTGACCTCCTACAGGTAGTTCATGTGCTACCCATACCATCTCCTGTCTGTGTGCTACCGACAACACAAGCTAGTGCACTTTGGCCTGTTTCTCCTCTGCACTAACCTGCCGTGGTCTCTATTTCCACCTTAGGATACTATCTTTCAGATAATAACTCTTCGGAATATTCTCTGCCTCCTTTTCGGAGTACGCGTCTACATATATATCTTTTATTGTCTTCTCTTACTGTTGCAAGTCCCTTAGCCTTTCAGGACTAAACACTTCTGTCTGACCCTCTGCCTGTTCAGGGTTTTCCTGCCCCATTATGTCAAACAGGGTGTCTGCTAACTGAAGCTCAACTCCTTCATCTTTCTCTTTACTTTTCGCTTCATGCTGTGACTTATGAGAGTGAGATCTGGTTACTACACAGTCTGGGAAAATACCAGGATATTTCTGTTTTAACTCCTCAGTTTCTTGGTCTTCCTTGGGCTTCTCCACAACTAGGGGTGTCACTCCCACCTTGGATCCTGCCAAATCATTCCCAAGAACAAACTGAATTCCTGGAACTGACACTCAGTCAATCACTCCCACTGTAACTTCCCCAGTCTTGAGTTGGCACTCCCTGATCTTATATAAGGGAACGTTAAATTTCTGTCCATCTATCCAACAAATTACTACACTCTCGGGGAACAGATCAGAAAGAGTGCATCTTTGCTCGTCCCTTACTATCAGCAACTGTTAGATCCTGTATCTCTTAAAACTATAACTTCTTGTCCTTCTCCCCTGTTCTTCCTGAGTAAACTTTACCCCCAGAGGTAATTCTTTGTAGAGATCAGGTACTAACTCCATACCCATCCCTGCCTAGGCTGTGCACTCTCCTGCAGCTCCTTGGCTCTTTTGGGGTTTCTTTACTACCTTCACTAAGGCCACTGGATTAGGTTCTTTGACCACATCTTTTCCCACAGTGCCTTTCTTTAACGACCAGCACTGTGACTTTACATGTCCCACCCTCTGGTAGTGAAATACCATTTCCCAGTGCCCTTCTGAAACCGTCGACACTGTAATTTTCTGTGTCCCACTCCATTACAGTGAAAATACCTGATGTCTTTCACCTCCTTTCCATCCTCTTGGGCTTTTTTAAAACCTGTGGTAAACTCTTACCAGTGTTCTCTACATTTGGTTTTGTAGTTTAGGATCTCCCATTCTCCCAACTTCACAGTATGAAATTCTGGCTGGAAGCTTGTCTCATGCACAACATGTATTCATCTGCTAATTCTGCTGCCCTTCTCACTTCCTGAACTTTCTGTTCCTCCACCTGAACTCTTACCATCTCTGGAAGTGAGTTTATAAACTCCTCCAGCAGAATAATCTCTCTTAGAGCCTCAAAGGTCCTATCTATTTTCAAAGCTCGCACCCATCTATCAAAATGACTATGTTTAATTCTTTCGAACTCAACATAAGTCTGACCAGATTCCTTCTTTGTGTTTCTGAACTGCTGTCTATATGCTTCTGGTACCAATTCATAACCACTTAAAACAGCCTGTTTAACCTTTTCAGAATCTCTTGACCCCTCACCTGATAGTGCTGCAAATCCCTCATTTGCTCTGCCTGCCAGTTTAGTCTGAACTAGCATTACCCATAACTCCTCGGACCACTCCATCTGCCTAGCCAATTTTTCAAATGAAATAAGGAAGGCTTCAAAATCCTGCTCATCAAAATGTGGTAGAGTTCTGACATATTTGTATATATCACTATCTTCTCTTTTGATCTTCATCCTGTTAACTTGACTTTGTTGACTAAGTCGCAACTTCTCAAGTTCAAATTCTCTCTCTTTTTGTTCAGCTAAGAACCTTCTCTCTCTTTTTCCTTTCTCTCTACCTCTCTCTCTGTCTCTTCTCTCTCTCTTTCTCTCTGTCTTTCTCTCTCCCTTTCTTCTCTTTCTCTTTACTCAGCTAAGAACCTTCTCTCTCTCTCTCTCTTTCTCTCTCTCTGTTTATCTTCTAATCCCATTTTTCTCAATTGTAAATTAAGTTTTCTACCTCTACTGCACTTGTCTGTTTCTCTGACACATCTCAGTGTTTGGGTAACTCCCTTACAATTTCAGCTTTACTTTTGTCCTTGGTTAAACTCAAATCTAACTTATTTGCTAACTCTAAAAGTCTGGCTTTTTTTTGCTCTTCTAAAATTTCTTGGCAAATTTGAGAATCAGCTTCAATTACCAGAACCTCTTTAGCAATTTTAAGAACCATTTTTCTCACTTTTAATTTAATCAACCACAAGTCACCGAAAGTAAACAAATTGTCTCACCTCCATTTTATTTAAAGATCTAGGACACTAAACTTCAAGTGTTTAAATCTGCTGGGATTTTTCGTATCTCCAAATCTATTCAAATCTGTCTCAACCAGTTCAAATCCCGATGACGAGCTCCCAAACTGTGCCGACACGGGTAAACCTTTCTGCTTAATTTAAACCAGCAACACAGAAAAGATTTTTCCCGTGCAGTAATCTGTGAAAATCCGAGAGGCCAAGAATATTTAAAATAAAACTTAACAACTTTATTTCTTAAAGTATAACAAAGAATAATTAACTAACAACTATTTACAACTCCTTCCTCTAACCTATCTTTCACTTTCTCTTCTTTAATACCAGTCCGATGAAACCTCCCAATTAAGATTTACTGAAAAATTTCAAATTTCAAAACCAGCCAGTGATTGAGTCTTCTCTGTATACCTTCCTCAGTAGATTTGTTCTTCAGATCGGTGTTGATGTTTTTCTCTGTGCAAACTCCTTCTCTAGACAAGTACCTCTCAGAGTTCTGACTAGCAGTTGACATGAAAATAGAAATCATCTTAAGCATCTGTTACAAATAGACTCCTGATAAAATGAAATCACAATTTATAAAACTTAACATAACTAGTTACATTTAATGGACCCCTTAAATGCTATTTTCATAATATAATTTAAAAATTTTATCATAAATTACTTTTATAGTTAACAAAAAACAAAGAACTGCGCATGTTGAAAATCTGAAACTAAATCAGAAATTACTGGGGAAACTCAACAGGTCTGTGGAGAGAGAACACAGTCAACATTTCAGATCTGGCAACACTTTGCAGAACTCTGAAGTTTCTCCAGCAATTTCTGGTTTTGTTTTCATACCTTAACCCTATTACATATTCTCACATATAAAAACTCCATCATTGGTACTGTGCTAACTTTGAGAAATGGTCAACTGATCCATTTTGTCTTGCCCCTTGTCCCTCTGCCCATCCAGTTTGTTGGGTTTCTGTGCTTTTAATGTTACATATAGAAGGTTAATGTCCCTTCCTGAAGTTTCCCTTCCAAAATCAGCATTGAATCTCTTCCTACTACCCTTTTAGACAATGTATTGTAGAATAATCTGTGAGTTCTGATGAAAGTCATTGGCCAGAATTATTAACCCAAGTTCTCCTCTACTTGCTACTTCTAGGAATTTTCAGTTTTTATTGACCTGTGTCTCTGTTATTTTCAGAGATAGGTTAGGTACTGACCTTTCTCCTCTGAGGTTTGTGTCTTGGTTGTAATATAACAAAGGATCATATCAAAGCTTTCTCCATCTGTGGGCCATACCCAGTGTGACGATGCTGCTCCTTTAACAAGATTGTGTTGCCCTTGACGTTTTTCAAAAGTGTTTTACAAGACACAGGTTCTGAAATGTCTGGCTAGACCTACTTGAAGATGCTTTTAAGTTTTAAACAAAACTTGTGCAATGAAAGGGGAGTGGCCAGTTCTCCCAACTCAGCTTTCTCTGGTTTGGAGAAAGTGAGGACTGCAGGTGCTGGAAATCAGTGTCAAGAGTGTGGTGCTGGAAAAGCACAATCTTCGGATGCTGCTTGACCTGCTGTCCTTTTCCAGCACCACACTCTTGACTCTTTTCTCTGGTTTGGTTTGGGTTTGAGTGGTCTGGCCGTTCAGAGCAAGGAGTCAGTCTGTTTTGAGGCTGCTAGTCCAAGAAACAGCTACACGGAAGAAGGTATTCCATGCTGAATCTCTATGCCTTCTCTCTCTCTCCCGAAAGAGCCTGTGTTTGATTTTACCTTTTATGTCAGGGGTGTTTATGGGGATTGTTGCAAGCATTTGGATCAGCATCATTAAGTTGGGATAATCTGTTGGGTTTTCGGATCAGTTAAGTTATTCTATATTCTGTTCAGTTTTATTGTGCTTCATTTGGTAATCTGTAAATAAATTCTGTTTTGTTTAAAACTGAGTGGTTGGGCCAGCGGCATCCCTCCTGGAAAATCCACACTACACCTGCTAAAACAACGAGCAAAGTTAGGGCCCGGCCTACATTCTTGAAGTGTTTTGCGATTTGTTGTTGAATGCACTGCTGATGTGAAATACCCAGCAATACTGGCCCCCACATCATATTCTTTCAACAAAATGGTCACATTTCTTGGAACATACAGATGCCCTTACTAGAGCATGACAATATGTACAACAAACAAGTTCAAAAGGAAGATGTTGTAATCGCCATTAAGTCTAAGAAGGACTGGAATGAGCCATGAGTGAGAGGAGAGTGAGAAAAAGGAAGAGAAAATAAAGAGCATTAAAAGAGATTGTGATCAGAAAGAGTGAATGGTACGTCCAGAAAAATTGGCGTAGGAGCAACTAAGCATCTTGAATTGCTAAACCTCCAGGATTGTGCTGGAGTGTCCAGGAGTTAAAAGTTAATTTTTTCAACACTGCTGCTTTGCCTGGGTTGGTGAGGCTGCTGCACTGATGGATCTGTTCTGGGGTCAGGGGCTTGGGGTCAGCATTCTTGGCAATGAACAGCACTGGGACTCATGATTTCCATCCCTGACCCTGCTAATCAGAGTTGACAAATTCTTTGAGTGATGCAAAACTGACATAAGGCTCTACAATTTCCCGCTCAGTGAGGCTTTTCAAGAATAGCATCAAAATAAAATGCTGCAAATGCTCTGGAGGTCACATAACACCCATGGAGAGAATAGATCAGGTAATATTTTGAGTGGAGGCCTTTCAACACTAACCTATTCATTCCCTCACCTCAAATACATCTTCTACTTTTACTTTATTATCCTTTACCAACTTCCCTTTTTGCTCCAAGCTGTTGAGCCCTCTAATAACACCTCAAATCTCTCCCAGACCAACTCGGTAATCTTCTCCCGCAGCCTCAACAGCCACCCTCAAGATTATCTGTTCCTCTTTGAGCTCAAACACCTCCAGTTTTAATTGCTCCATCTTTGGTTGCCATGCCAACAGCTTCCCAGGTCCTGAGCTCTGGAATTCCCTTCCTACCTCACTTTCTTCCATGAGACACTCATTAAGCCTTTCTTAACATTGGCTGAATTTTCAGTCATCTACCCTACTCGCTCGTTACACAACTCCACTCCACATTTTGAATCTCTGGATGTTTTATTCAGTTAAAGGTGCTACATAATTGCGAATTGTTATTGCTGATTTGGACCCATAGGTTGATTCAGGAGGACTGGAGGTTCTAGTCACCCCCAGCTGAGGGAGGCTGGAAGATGGCTTGGGTGTTTACTCTTTCAAATAATGTCAAATGCAACAATTCAAAGAAATGAACCTCTGTGAATTACTGAAGAGCTGAAATTCACAGGGTCTGCAGTTTGCATTTCTGTGTGGATTTTACAGCGCCGGACGGGAGAATTTTGAATCAACTTGCAACGATGAATCATAAAGGGAGAAATTAGCTCTGATGATAAGGAGTAGATTTTAAAGAATACTTTAGAGGTGAAAAGATGTTTCAAGAGGCAGGTACATTTGAAGGGAGAATTTCAGAATTTGAGGCCTAGCTTTTAAACAAAAGCTTTTAAACAAAAGATGCAAATAGAAAAGTCAAGGCCCACCCCTGACACCGCCCAGTCGGGTAGGGGCGTTCAAAACTAGAGGGCGCAGGTGAGTAGAGAAACTTTTAAAAGGTACCTGAGAGGCAACGTTTTCACATGGAGGGCGGTTCGTATGTGGAAGGCTGTGGAGGAAGTGGTGGAGGCTGGTACAAATACAACATTTAAAAGACATTTGCACAGGTACATGAATAGGAAGGCTTAGAGGGATATGAGCCAAACACAGGCGAATGGGACTGGATTAGTTTGGGAAATCTAGTTGACAATGACAAGTTGGTCTGTAGGGTCTGTTTCCATGCTGCAAGACTCTGATTACAAGTATGACCTCAGAGCACAATTTTAATGCAAATTGTTGCTGTAAAATTGCATCGTCCTTTTTGCCACCTCAGTTCACATCAAATGGGTGATATTGTAGAACATAAAATGTACAACAGTATAGGTCCTTCGGCCCACCATGCTGTGCTGAGCATTTATCTTAATCTAAGATCAACCTAACCTACTCACCCCTCAATTTACTGCTGTTCATGTGCTTGTCCAGCAGTTGCTTAAATGTGCCTCATGTCTGTGACTCTACTACCATTGACCATTTCATGCTGTCAATTCATTCAGGGATAAGGTCCTGCTCCTTTTGAAGATGTGTGCTAGAGGGTGTTGGCTGTGATCCATCACACACAGTCAAATGGGCTGTTTCAGTTGTATCTTTTTAAACAGTAAAATGCATTGTGGCTGCTGTAACATGTGGAGAGGTGCCCTCTAACGCAAGAAAATTGTGTAAAATTCAAAGAAATTCACAGCACAGAGGCTATTTGATCCATCAAGTCTATGCTGATCACAACCTGTAGCTAGAATGAACAACCTCTCTCTGTAGCACACAGCCAAACAGGAGTAAAGAAGTCATTGAGCCTGATTGTAAATGCCACTTAGCTCTCACTTTTCTCTTGCTGCTTGAGATAAACTGACATTACTTCAGAGGGCTTTCATTGATTCAGAGAATCCCTACACTGTAAAAAGAGACCAGTTGGTCCATTGAATCTGTACTGACCCTCCAAAGAGCATCCAATCACCAACCCACTCCTCCCCCAGAAATATTCACAGTAATACCACATTTCCCATAGCTAATCCACCCAGCCTGCACATCACTGGACAATGTGGGCAATTTTCCATGGCTGATCCACCTAACCTGCACATCTTTGGACTGTGGGAGGAAACCCACACAGACCGTCATCCAACGGTGGAATTGAACCTGTGTCCCTGGCACTGCGAGGCAGCAGTGCTAACCACTGAGCAACTGTGTCTTGGGAGACTTTCTAGACAAGTCAAGAGTGCATCAACATTATCAACATATTTCTTCACTTGGTCAAAGTCCTGAAGATTCCTATCCAAATTGGGAACCTACAACAAATATAATGCTCACCACCAAATTCTCAAAGGCAATTAGCGACAGGCAACAAATGCTGGCCTTAATCTCATGAAAAAAGTAAGAAGATCACAGAAGTTTTCTGCAGCCTCCACCAAAGGAAAGAGTGAGGTGCAGACCCAATCTCCCTGGCCCTACACTCATTCCTGGAACATCTGGATAACAAGGACACCTATGTCAGACTCCTGTTATTGACTTTAGCTCTGCCTTCAACACCATAATTCCAACAAACGCCATCTCCAAACTCTGAAACACAGGACTCTGCTCCCCTCTGTGTAACTGGATTGTCGACTTCCTGACCACAATCAGTGAGAATAGGTAACAACACCGCCTCCATGATAATCCTCAACACTGGTACCCCGCAAGACTGTGTACTCAGCCCCTACTATACTCCTTATATACTCATGACCGTATGGCCAAATTCTGCTCTAACTCCATTTCCAGATTTGCTGATGACACCACCATCGGCTCTCAAACAGCGATGGGACAGAGTACAGGAAAGAGATGGAGAGCATAGTGGCGTGGGGTAAAGATAACAATCTCTCCCTCGATGTTAGCAAAATGAAGGAGCTGGTCATCACCTTCAGGAAGTGAAGTGGAGGACATCCCCCTGTCTGCGTCAATGGTGCTGAGGTGGGGGTGGTCGAAGCTCTGGGTTCCCAAGGAGTAGATATCATCAATAGTCCATCCTAGTCCATCCACTCCAATGCTGCCAGTCAACAAAGCACACCAATGTCTCTACATTTCAAGTTCAACATTTCCACAATGACTCTTACCAATTATTGTAGATGTACCATAGAAAAGATCCTATCTGAATGCATTACAGCTTGACATGGCAACGGCTCTGCCCAATACCACTGGAAATTAGAGAGAGTTGGGAACACAACCCAGTCCATGATGAAAACCAACGTTCCTTCCATTGACTCTGTCTATACATCCTACTGCCTCAGGAAAGCAGCCAACATCATCAAGACCTCTCCCACCCCGGTTATACTCTCTTTCTCCCTCTTCCATTTGCAGAAGATACAAAAATTTGAAAACGCATCCCAACATGTTTCAGAACAGCTTCTTCCCAGCAGTTATCAGACCCCTTATATATTTCTCTGCACCTTCTCTGTAACTGTAATACTATATTCTGCATTCTGCTCTATTTTCCTCATATACTTATGTAGGGTGTGATTTGTCTCATTAGCATATAATACAATAATTTTCACTGTATCTTGGTACATGGCTATCTGGTTACTCCACATTCCCACATATTCCTGATAACCTTCCACGTCCTCGCTTATCAAAATCTATCTCGCTCTGAATTTTGGCTAAGTCTGAGTTGTGTGAATCTTTTGTAGGGAACATTAATTGGCAAGGTTATGGCACTGCAGCTATACCAACATAGCAGACCCTTCCTTACACACACAACTCCATTGTCTCACTCTACTGGCTGTTTAACCACTGTGTCACATTGTTTGCTGTCTTTAACCTTATCCTGGATAAACATATTCTGTAGGTTGACTATGACCCCACTGAACACTTGCAGCATGTTATTGTATAGTCAGAGAGCATCCTGCACAGGTAAGCAATGCGTAAAATATAAACACGAGGTTTTATTTACAGGCAGGCAAAGTGAATAGGAAGAACACCAATAGAAACTGACATGGCCCCCATAATGCAAACCCGATTTCACATCATGACCATTGAATATTTAATAGCTCACCATTCTCTGCTGCACCCAGCTTTTTTCTGTTGGAAGCGGTTATCCATGAGGTTCTGCCTGGCTTGGAGCATCTGCGCTGCTGAACTCTGTCATGGACAAGGACAGCTTCCTCCTCCACAATGTCCTCATGCTCCTGAAAAAGACTGTTCCAGTCACTTTGCTGTCTGTTTCAGTTGTGCAGAGTTGTCATGCCAGGAAAGTACAGCACCATCTCACCATACTATACTAGATGGACATCCCCCACTCCCCTTCTCCCTCCCACCCTCCCAAACCCCAACCCAGAGCAGACCAGGCAGTGGAACCTTTTCTTCAACAGCACTATTGTCTACTCAACCATGGCCTTCATTAAGGCCTGGACAGCATTGTATCTGCGCTCGGTGTCAGTTGGGGGGTTGCAGGATTGCGCTCTTAGCTCTGTCCCCTGATAACCATAAGGCTCCTGATCCTTCTAACACACCAGGTACATGAGAGAGGTGGCAGCTGCCAGGGAGTGGAGACACTGATCAAGATCACCGCTCCTTAATGAAATGGAACCCCTTCCTATTGATGAATTCCACAGTGTTGTCATAACACCCTCTCAACTGGGTGTCTCCAGTCAACAATACCCTGAGCTGAGCTATGTTCCTGAATCCTCCTGCCCAGGCTGTAGCACTGACCTCATTGTGGGGAAGTGAAATGACCGGCGTGACCGTGCCCTGATGGAGTCACTCATGGTCCTGATGTATGTGTGGGTGCCTGATTGAGAGTTCCCACACATGTCACCCATTGCTCCCTGGAAGGAGCCAGTCCCAGAGAGGTTCAGCCCCACAGTAACCTTCACAGTCACTGGGAGAGGATGGTCTCCCACTCCTGCAAACCCCAGGTCCCACTCCAGCACTGAGTCCCAGGACATAAGGAACTTGCATTGGTATTGTACCTCGCTCATCCTCAGTAAATAAAGTCAGGGCCATCCAGCATGCCCCATGCATCCTGAGGGGTCCTGCAGCAGGGACATCTTCCTAAGCTTAAGGTCCTGGGCAGCCTATGGGGAGGCTTGAGCACACTTTGGCATGCAGTGAGACACACTGCATCTGGATATTGAGGGATATATCTCCATCCTCCATTCACATTCAGGCTCAGCCTGTGCAGGACTCAGTGAAGGGGCCACGCTGGCTGTGATCACCCCAATATCATCGAGATCAGAGAGCCAGCAGGGCTCTGATACCCATCCAACCCGGACCCAAATCAAACTCTCAATCTGTCACTGCATTCAGTATGGACCATCATAACACTTATACAGCAGGGGATAGAGTGATGGTGTGCTGCTCCCACAGTACCCTTGGAGGCGACATAAATAATGGTTCACCAACAGCCAACACCAGCCTTTTGTAATGCTATTGTCAGTAACTTCAGTTTCATTCAGATGTCCATAAGCACCAATAGCATGATGCAAATTGTCTTTGAATAGCATCTGATCCCTTTCTTTTCACTCTGCCTGCATAAGCAAATTTATAGCTGGGGTTTGCATAAGTTTCATATATTTGTTCTTTCAATGTCCTCCTGTCCACCAGATGTGGATACTGCGCCTTTAATTCTGTGGATATTAAACTAAGTCATTTCCTCACAGCACTTTGCCCCTTGATAACAGAAAGTGATGGTAGTGGACACATGCTGGTGGTGGATGCCATCAGCACTTGGGCCCCATTTGGTCACCAGGTATTCCTCAATACTACTGTGTGACCATTTACCTCGTATCATGCTGACAGGCCACCTTGCTCATTCCCCGCATGAAGACATATCAGGGTTCAACTTTATCCCAACTGTCTTCACTGAGCACCAGCATAACAATGTAACGTCCACTTCTATTCTCTATGTTCTGCTTTTGGAGGCCATGGTGATGGTCATGATGCCCGAAACCCCCAGCGCCTCCCGTGCCCTCTGATGCTGGTCCATGTCCCCAGTCACCTTGAGTTTGACCCTGTCACTGTCCTTGTTCCCACCCTGCCTCTGTTTTTCCTCACCAGCTTTGACCTTACCGCCTCCCACCGCCACCCGTGAACCCCCACTGCCCTTGCTCCTCCTGAACAATCAGCTGATGGAGCCCAATGGACTGTATTTGCCCATAGACACGACAGGCCAAACCTCTGTATTTGCAATGCCTGACTGATTCCCCAGATTTCTTGTGATAGCCCCACAGTACTGACCATTGCCTACTCCTCATACTGTACCGGGGCAGATCCCCCAACTGTAACGTGGTCAAAGCAGACAACTGACTGTGGCCATGCTCTCGGTCTGTGTGTGTCCTGTGCCTGTGACTGAAGATACTGGGATCACTGACTGACAGCTCTCCCACCCCTTGACTAAGGATCAGACCCACCCCACCCCACTAATTTCTGAATCAATGTGCAGAGTGTTTGCTGCACAGGCAGCTGGCACTTGCTATTAGTACTAGATCAATGTCCCAGTGTACTGTGCAGCAAGGTGCTTCTCCCTGTCCTATGACGAGTCTCTGCACTTCAATACCACAGTACTGTACTGGGAGCCTTTGGCTCTACCTGAACCATTAACAGGGAAGACAATGCACACATGGATGTTGTGAGCATACAGGCAGGCCCTAAGTGAGCATGCTCTTTTTTATTTCAAAAATATACTTTATTCAGTCACAATAGCAGTTTGGTTCTGTACAGTAGCATATCAAGGAAACAAACAAACAATGGAGTTTAACTCTACCCAAACAAACCGAAGGCATTTCTTACATATACAAGACTATATTTGTATACTTTTGAGGCACCAGGAGGATTCGATAACTGAACAGATTCCAATTTAACTTTAGCAGTGAGACCTCAGACTTGGTCCTTCCCCACTGGGCCTTGGCAACAGATGCCCCAGGCTTTAGTTCATCCCTCAGCGCATAGTCCCGACCTTGGAATGTGCCAGTTTGCAACACTCGGTTGGGGTCATCTCCTTGCTCTGGAAGACCAACACGTTTTGGGCAGACCAAAGAGCATCTTTCACTGTGTTAATGGTCGTCCAGGCACAGTCGGTATGTTTCGGTGTGTGTCCAGGGGAACAGACCACAGAGCAGAGTCCTGAGTCTTGGAGCTGCCCAGGACAAACCTCAGCAAGACTCACCGCATCTCTCTCCTTTGCAAAGGCACATTCCAGAAAGAGCTGTGTGACAGTCTCTAACCCCCCCTCCCCGAACAAACACGATGAGCGTAAGTGAGCTGCAGCCTGGTCCAATATTTGAGTTGGGTGTCTGTCCCAGAGCACAGGTGTTCCTGCTGCAGCCTTTCAGTGCTGGTTACTGGTGAACCCCACAGTGTGACATTGCAAGTCTATCAGTGAGGCGCTATGAAGGTACATGAGAGATTGACAAATACTGGATGCCAATGTCCGTGGATGAAGGATAGGGGCAGCTGGTGCCCCGTGGATCATGTGCTGAGATGCAGTTTGGATATAGACGAACATGGAGCTCCTTCACAAGCGAGCAGCAAGCTGAATTCACCAGGTACCTGCCTCTGTTTTCCATATCGCCTCTTCTCAACCTTCAGCTTGTTTAGCGCAACTGGTAATACAGAGGAATCTTAATTATCCAGCATTCGATTAACCGAATTTCGGATTATCCGAACAAGATCACAAGGTCCCGATGCTTGGCTAACTATGTTATCCAGCATTCAATTTTCTAGCATTCGATTAACCAAATGAAATACTCCCTGCCCGTGTCCTTCGGATAATCGAGGTTCCTCTGTATTGGAAGCTGAAAATTAATGAGGCACATTGAACTTTTAACAAGGAATTTAACAAGCAATAATCTCCCTTAATTGATAACCCGCTACGCCGCTCAACAAAACATAAAAAATGGCACAAGATGATCCTGATGTCATGCCAAACATCTCTTTGATTCTGTCACAAATGGCACCATAGCCTATGTTGCTCAGACCCTGAGAAGACTTTGTCTTATATGAGCAACGCTGAAAAATGTGTTGCTGGAAAAGCGCAGCAGGTCAGGCAGCATCCAAGGAGCAGGAGAATCGACGTTTTGAGCATAAGCCCTTCTTCAGGAATTCCTGAAGGTCTTATGCCTGAAACGTCGATTCTCCTGCTCCTTGGATGCTGCCTGACCTGCTGTGCTTTTCCAGCAACACATTTTTCAGCTCTGATCTCCAGCATCTGCAGTCCTCACTTTCTTAAATGAGTAACGCTTTATTTTTAAGCAGTGTCCCTTAATTCCAGAATAAAACAAAAAACTGCGGAGGCTGGAGATCTGAAACAAAAACAGAAATTACTGGAGAATCACAGTAGGCGTGGAGAGACAGCAGAGTTAATGTTTCAGATTCAGGGACCCTTCTTCAGAATCAATTCTGCTTTCTCTCCACAGATGCTGCCAGACCCGGTAAGTTTCTCTAGCAATTCCTGATTTTTATCTTTTTATTTTAGGTTAGATTCTCACACAAAAAGAAACATACACACTAACCCTGAATGTATCACTGAAGATCTTATGTTTCAATCAAGTCACCTCTTATTGAGCCTCCAGTGGATAAAAGCCTCGCGTTTCCGAACTTTCCTCGATACAATCCTACCCTGTCCAATCTATTGGCCTCTCTCCAGGTGCGAGAACCCCAGCTCTTATTGTTCCAACATTGCCATTGCAGGGTCCCCTCTTGCGAATTTTTCTTTCTTGTTGGAGTTTATCTATTCTGTGTAGTCTCGACCATACCCTTAAAAGTCTGCAATTATATCTTTATTGACCTATCCCTTAACCTAATTTGAAGTTTAACATACTTTTCTTGGATCCACTCTTCTTTCTGTTCTTGAATAGCTACAATACTGGCATCAACCTGTCAATGTAGAAAAAATGGCCAAATTTAACCTAACTGCAAAATAAAGAGCAAATCCAACTCAGCCAAACACTATCCATCAGTTTGCTGTCAATCATCAGCAAAATAATGGAAAGTGTCATTGACAACACTGTCAGTCGGGACTTACTCAGCAATAACCTGTTTGCTGACACTCCATATGGGTTCATGAAAGTTCCTCAGCTGGTCCAAACACAGCCTGCTGGAGAAGAGAAAGAGAGATGAGACAGGAGGTCAAGGAGATTGAATTGTTGCTGGTGATCAAGAGAGACCAATCATCATTGCCAATATCTTAAACTCCACGAAAGGAGGGGAAGGAGAATAAGAAGGACAGGAGGTGTTAAAAGGGGAGGAGAAAGACCTGGGGGACTATGGTGTAGTGCCAGAGGATTCCAGAAAGATGATCCATACTGCAGAGAGTTTCTTGCAGCTATTTAGTTGAAGACCACTTTTTGATTTGTTGTGATTTACTATTGTCACATGTACCTAGGTACAGTGAAACGTTTTGTTTTGAGTGCAGTACAGGTAGATCATACTATACAAAGACCATAGCGTGATAGGCATACATTGTTACACTGCAAAGTAGGTGCGCAAAAAGTAAGATCAACTTTAGATATGAAATTTGCGAGGTACAGTCAGAAGTCTGATTACAGCGGGGAAGAAGCTGTTCTTGAACCTGTTGGTACCTGTTGAAACTTCTGTGTCTTCTACCTGATGGAAGAGGTTGGAAGAGATTATAACTGCGGTGGGAGGGGTTTCTCCTGATGTTGGCTACCTTTCTGAGGCAGTGAGAAATGTAGTTGGAGACAATGGATGAAAGGTTGGCTTGAGTGAGGGGACTGGGCTGTGTTCACCACTCTCTGTAGTTTCTTTTGGTCCTGAGCAGAGTGATTGTCATACCAAAATGTGACACTCTCCATAATCAGATGTCAAAGCATCACGGATACATAACCTTGCATGACTGAGGAATTCAACACGATTGTCAACCCCATCAGTAGCCAATTAATATAATTACTCCTGAATTTAAACAAAAGCAAACAATGGAAACACAGCACAAAATTAGGAAGTATTTACCCTGGGGCTCATCCTGAGTTATTACCTATGACTGTTATAAAATATCTGGCTGCTTACACAAAGTCCAGCCCACATTGAAGAAGGAGCAACAGGCAAGGTAATAGCTGCTGGGAATCAGAAGAGAACAAATCAGATATCTTCCTGTGATTCCCAGAGGGGTTTATGGGCTATCATGGCCACTCCTCAGCTTGCACCGCCTTAGCATGGGTTTCAGCCCTCTGGACTGCTGCCTGTCAGGCACTGCAAGGCCGTGTAGGAATGGGAAGGAGGGAATAGGAGTTCTGGTATTTGGAGAGAGATGCCAGTAGATTCTTGCTCCATGATTCTTACATCACTACCACAACTTTTCTGTTCAGCAAGACTTGGGATCTGCTAGAAAAAGATGTTTGGAGGTTAGTGATTCTGAGGAACCCAGAATGCCCAATATATCATCTGTGCTTGAAGTGTGACACTTTTGGAGTTTGAGCTTCCATTGCAGCATGCTGATGTTCCAAGGTTGACATTTCCATCATCAGATGCTGCTTATGGTTGGGCTTAGGGCTCACAGGCAGCTTGCGCTCAGACCAAGTTTCCTCACTGTAGGCATCGTGACCTTTAACCTTTCAAGCCAGTTGACCATGCCACCATTTAGTTTGTCAGTCCCATTCACTGTGTTCTGAAGCTTGGCCCTGGGGTCTGCATCTGGCTCCTCTACAGCACAACTGATACCTTTCCTTGCCCCTCTGGAAAGTTGCCACCTGCAGTGTCCTTTCCACATGGTGTGACTGATACTCACTAGTGCCCTGCAACCTTTTACTGGTGGCACTGGTCCCTCAACTGGGTTCCTGTGACAGTGGAATATTTAATACAGAACATTCTTCCTTACTCTCCACCTCTACCTCCACTTCCAGCTGAGAGAAGATGGATCTTGGGAAGATAGCTGTAAAAAAGATGCAGTGCAGTCACTTAAGGAAATGTGCAAGTTGAGATCATTTGGAACTTGGGAATGAGAATAGGTTTAGAGACTGAGAAATCATCTAATTGTCATTATAAAAGGAATATAGCTTCATCAGAACTATCACGTAAGATGTCCTTTGCTTGCACATGACGGTGGCTGACTCCCGAACTACCACCAGCATTAACTCCTCAGAGAAAGTGATCTTATGGAGTCTTGCTTCTGCCCTGCAATCAGCTTACGCTGTTATGTTCCATCTCGTCCTGAAAGTTGAAGAGTGGTGATTAGAAACACGTGCCGATAGGTGTACTTGTGACTGCATGATGTCTCGCCTGGTTGGAGAGTCATGATTTTATCTGCAGTATGAGTAGTGTGAGTGAAGAATGCAGTAATGTGGGGGTGTCATAATGTCAGTGCATAGTGAGATGATGTAGAGTTCTTGTGGTGCAGTGGGTGTCACCCTAGATTCTGAATCAGAGGGTCTGGGCTCAAGCCCCATTCCAGCACTTGCTGACCAAGGAAGGTTCATTCATAATGGATCCAAACAAGAGTGAGTATCAAGTTGTAACATCTTTCTAATGTACCCAATAGCAGGTGTTATGAACAGCAAAAGTTCCTGGCCAACTATAAGGACGGATTGGAGCCTCTAGCATCAAGATTAAAGAAGGCTAAAGAGTGTAGGAGAGTATTAAAGGGGAAAAATGACAAGAAATGGAGCAGTGTATTATAGGTGGTGGTGCACAGACGTAATTAACCTCGATAGGCAATAGGGAGTAGGGCTAAGTGCAAAATACATCCACGTAAGGAAATAGTTTGTGTAGCTCAGGCAGTTTAACTACATTCCATAAGAGCGAACACAGCAGTTGCATAAGATTCAAAGGCCATGAGAATCGATCTGGATAGTCACGCAGGTATTCACCTTTGAAAGGCTCACATGCCAGAGGTAGATGGTGGAGACAGATAAACCCTGAAGATAACACGGAAGTGGAAGTCCTGCTGAAATGAGAGGACTCAGCACCTCACAAGAAAATAAGCTGCACCCTAATTTTGCAGCAAAGGATCGATGATTTTATACCAATGTTGTATGTAACTATTATGATGGGAAAATGTGTAAATATGCTGTTTTGAGCAGAGTGTCTTGGGGCTTGAGTCTGAGGCCTCTCCCATGCTGCATTGGTACAAGCTTGAATAAAAACTGCCTTGACCCACTCATTCTAAAAACTCCATTTGTCCAAATCCTGCCTATAGCTATTCAGTATAAAAAAGTCTGTGTTACCATTCCAATTGGATTTCTTGGCTCAGTTAGCCCATAGGCCAGTGTGGGTCTAATAACAGGGGTTTCGATCTTTCTGCTGGTCCTGGCTGGTGTGGATTTGTAATCTATTCCCTTGTCTTCAGGCAGAGAACTGAAGAGGTTAGGCAGTGGATGCAGTGTGTAGAGTTTGCTGTACTGGAAGTGGTACAGTTATTGAGAAGTGAGTTTGAGAGATGAAATTGTGATTACTCATGTTAGATTTTGTTTTGTGACACTGCAGCCATGTCCTGGAGTCAGAAGTCCTTAGTATGATATTCTCAGTGATTATTCTCAAATCTTGTGGATGACCAGGCTCCGTGACCACCTCCCTCCATGCAGGTACAAGACAAGAATTATACAATTTCATTAAAAAATGAAAGTACAGTTGGAAAAATAGTACAACTGTGGCTAACAAGAGTAGTTAAATATAATATTAGATCAAAGAAAGAGGTTCATAATGTTGCCAGAGGACAGTAAATGTACTACTATGTTTAAAGTTCAGCAAGAGATGAACAAGAAATTGGTAAAGAAAGAGAAAATAAGTTATAATAATAAAAGTGTACCAAAAATGAGTGTAAATGCTTTTAAAGAAACATAAAATAGAAATGATTGATGAATGTAAATATGAATTCTTACAGTTGAAATAAGAGAAATAGTGGGAAATAAGGAAATGATGAAAACATTAAACAAGTACATTGAACCTGCATTCACAGGAGAAGAAATAAGACTATTTGTAAACAGTGGGAGACCAAAACTCCAGAGAGAAGTGACAAGTTAAAGAAATTAGTTCGTAGTTTGCATTCAGCAATGTAGTGACAGCAGTAGTTACTGATCTTGACCAAAACTGCACATGTGCCGAGTGTGATGGTCTGGGTGATGACTGCATTTGAAGGCTCAGAAGCTGTCTTCAGTATATACACACCCCAACAGATTTTTGCCACATGGTCTTAGATGATTGTAAACATTGAGCAGTGTGCCTGTAAAGAAGCGATGCCCTCAAGATCTGTCAAAACAGACAGGTCGCAATCAGAAATGTCAAATCTCTCAATTGTCAGCTTCTGTTGTTGACAAAGTCATATGGAAGCAACAGGATGATATCGTAGAAGTATCCTACAGTGTGAAAGCAGGACATTCGGCCCACTGAGTCCATGCTGACCTTCAAAGAGCATCCCACCCTGACCCATTCCCTCCCTACTCTATGTCTGTAACCCTGCATTTCCCCTGACTTATCCACCTCGCCTGCACATTCCTGGATACTTTTGGGCAATTAAGCATGGCCAATCTGCCCAATCTGCACATCTTTGGACTGTGGGAGTAAACCGAACATCTGGTGGAAACCCATGCAGACAGAGGGAGAATGTACAAACTCTACACAGACAGCTTCCTGAGAGTGGAATTGGACCCAGGTCCATGGCGCTGTGAGGCAGTGGTACTAAGCATTGAGCCACCATGTTAAAAAAATATACATTATACATTTAAAAAAAACATGAGAATAGACCTCATGGATTTAAAGGTAGCAGGACAAGCCAGGGAACTATAGACCGGTGAGCCTGACCTCGGGCAAGTTGTTGGAGGGAATCCTGAGGGACAGGATGTACATGTATTTGGAAAGGCAAGGACTGATTAGGGTTAGTCAACATGGCTTTGTGCATGGAAAATCATGTCCCACAAACTTGATTGAGATTTTTGAAGAACTAACAAAAAGGATTGATGAGGGTAGAGCAGTAGATGTGATCTATATGGACTTCAGTAAGGCATTTGACAAGATTCCCCTTGGGAGACTGATTAGCAAGGTTAGATCTCATGGAATACAGGGAGAACTAGCCATTTGGTTACAGAACTTGCTCAAAGGTAGAAGACAGAGAGTGGTGGTGGAGGATTGTTTTTCAGACTGGAGGCCTGTGACCAGTGGAGTGCCACAAGGATTGGTGCTGGATCCTCTACTTTTTGTCATTTATATAAATGATTTAATTGTGAGCATAAGAAGTATACTTAGTAAGTTTGCAGATTACATCAAAATTGGAGGTGTAGTGGACAGCGAAGAGGGTTGCCTCAGATTACAACAGGATCTTGACCCGATGGGCAAATGGGCTGAGAAGTGGCAGATGGGAGTTTAATTCAGATAAATGTGAGGTGCTGCATTTTGGGAAAGCAAATCTTAGCAGGACTTATACACTTAATGGTAAGGTCCGAGGGAGTGTTGCTGAACAAAGAGACCTTGGAGTGCAGGTTCATAGCTCCTTGAAAGTGGAGTCGCAGATAGATAGGATAGTGAAGAAGGTGTTTGGTATGCTTTTCTTTATTGGTCAGAGTATTGAGTACAGGAGTATTGAGTACATGCAATTCTATTCTCCTTCCTATCGGAAAGATCGGAAAGGGTTCAGAAAAGACTTACAAGGATGTTGCCAGGATTGGAGGATTTTGAGCTATAGGGAGAGGCTGAACAGGCTGGGGTCATTTTCCATGGAGCGTCGGAGGCTGAGGAGTGACCTTATAGAGGTTTACAAAATTATGAGGGGCATGGATAGTTTAAATAGGCAAAGTCTTTTCCCTGGGGTCAGGGCATCCAGAACTAGAGAGCATAGGTTTAGGGTGAGAGGGGAAAGATATAAAAGAGACCTAAGGGGCAACCTTTTCACGCAGAGAGTGGTACGTGTATGGAATATGCTGCCAGAGGAAGTGGTGGAGGCTGGTACAATTGCAACATTTAAGAGGCATTTGGATGGGTATATGAATAGGAAGGGTTTGTAGGGATATAGGCCGGGTGCTGGCAGATGGGACTAGATTGGGTTGGGATATCTGGTCGGCATGGACGGTTGGACCAAAGGGTCTGTTTCCATGCTGTACATCTCTATGACTCTATAAATGTAACCTCATTATTAAAGAAACGAGAGAGAAAGTGAAATGAGATGTTTAACATTTATCCTGGTTTCAGGAGTAGGAAAGTGCTACAATCTCTTTTTTAGTTGTTGACAAAGTCATATGTAAACAAACAGGATCTTACAAGGCCAAATAAATATGTTGAGTACTGAATAATGCCATGCCTGTGTCTGACCATTACTTACCGTTACAAATCCACCTTTCATTGATTATTTTTAAAAGTTCATGAATAGCAGAACAGGCTCCTTACACCTCCTCCCACTAGCCCGAAAGAAAGTTTGTAAGAAGTGGGCAATTAACCCAAATTCATGCTGGTGCCTTGCTTTTTTCAATTACTTTCAATCAACATGAGGTGGTGCACTGTGTAGAGGAGCATTGCATTTCCTACACCACGGTGGGCTTTCCATGATATTGCAATAATGTGCACACTTGCAAAGTTACCATCAGGGTCAACAGTATAATAATGATGAATGCTGACAGCTTTGCCACCATTACCACTGCAAAATCTGGGCTAATAAGACTGCTAAAGACATAGGACTGGAGAAATTACTGGGACTTAAAATCAACAAATTCCTGGGCTTACATCCCAGATAAGAGGTAGTTACCATGATAGTGAATGGTAGTGAATATTGACTTTCCAGAATTTCCTAAACACAAGAATAGTCTTCATGGATTTGAAGGTAGCAAATGTAACCTCATTATTAAAAAGAGAGAGAAAGTGAAAAGAGATGTTTGTCATTTATCTTGGTTTCAGGAGTAGGGGAGTGTTAGTGTCTCTTATTAGGGACATGAAGTGGTGTTTAATGCACACCACTTTGGGTGACTTTGATAGCAGTGTCATTTAATCAGGCGGGAGAGTGATACATAGTGGTGCTTTAGCCTTTCCAGCTCTAGCCCAATTCATCCCCTCACAACAAGGCCGGTTGATGGTTTTCACACTCCAATACTAACTGAAGGCTTAAAAGGACAATTAGTGACCATTAAAGACCTCTGATTGGTTAGTTGCTCTCAATGAGTGGATCATTTACCCTGGGATCCTTGGTTCCAGGGAAGGGCTGCCAATGTGCAGTTTAAGGTGCTTAATCAGTGACCCTTACTGAAAAGAGGAGGCATCCAGTGGGCAAGATCCCTTGGCCTTCGTTAAATCCAGCTCCTGATAGTATGGTCCTTAGAAAATCGTGGTGAGATTGGGCAGAGTTACAACAGATAACCCTGTGGACTGGAAAATTGCACATGTCACTCTGCGTTTTAAGAGGGGCGAGAAGTTGAAATTTAGGGAATTACAGGCCAGTTAAGCTAACACCTGTGGTGGGGAAATTATCGGAGTCTATAATCAAAGATGGGGTAACTGAATATCTTGAAAATTTTTGAGTTAATCAGGGAGAACCAGCATAGATTCAAAACAAGTTCATTCATTCATTTTTCATCCATTGCTTTCCTTCATAGATGACAATGACTCTCTTTCCCCCTCAGGGTGAGTGAGTAGGTGGCTGTACAGACCGATATGGCTACCACAGACTCTGTTACACTTGTGGCAGGTGGGGGTCAGGGGAAGGGGTGGATGGGGCAATGGTGTGTCCGGGGCGTTCCTTTTGCTGTTTTTGCCTGCCTTCTGCTTTTTTTCCCCAAAGCAAGTCTTGAGGAGCTCGACACCTTCCCGGATGCTCCTCCGGCACTTTGGATGGATTTGGGCCAGTGATTCCCAGGTGTCTGTGGGAATGCTGCACTTCCCCAGTGAGGCCTTGAGGGTATCCCTGAAGCACTTCCTGTGCCCACCTCGGGCTGGCCTGCCGTTTCGGAGCTGGGAGTAAAGCACCTGTTCGGGGAGTCTTGTGTCGGTCATGCGGAAATTGTGCCCAGCCCATCGCAGCCGATCAAAGGTGGTCAATGTCTCGATGCTGAGGATGTCGGCCTGGTCGGGGTGTTCCTTCTTTCCATAGATTCACAGGATCTTGCACAGGCAGCGATGGTGGGACTGCTCCAGGATGTTGAGGTCCCTGCTGTAGACCATCCACATCTCAGAGCCATATAGGATGGTGGGAATCACTATTGCTCTGTATTTCATGATCTTGGTGTTGAATCTGATGTTGTTGTCCTCAGACACTCTTTTCCTCAGGTGGCTGAAAGCTGTGCTAGCACACTGGAGGCAGTGCTGGATCTCTTCATCAATGTCTGCTTTGGCCAACAGGACACGCCCAAGGTATTGGAAGTGGACAACCTCCCCATGGACCTGATGATCAGTGGTTCCCTCCACAATGTCATGCCAGGTTGGTGGCATGACAAGTAGGTCATCCCTGACAAACCATACTGGAACTTTTGAAGAAGTGATTAAGGTAGTGACCAGGGGAATGTCTATGGATGTTGTTTATGGAGACTTCCAGAAGGCATTTGCTAAAGTCCCACAAAAGACACTGCTATCTAAGATAGAAGCCCATGGAACTGAGGACAAATTATTGACATGGCTGGGAAACTGGTTGAGTGGCAGGCAACAGAATGTAGGGACAATGGGTAGGTACTAAAACTGACAGGATGGGGTGTGTCCCACTAGGATCTGTGCTAAGGCCTCAATTATTCACATTATTTATTAACAATTTTGGATAATGGCATAGAAAGTCATATATCCAAATGTCCCGATGACACAACTAGGCTACACTGTAGACAATGTAGATGATAGCATCCAATTACAAAGGGATATTGATAGACTCAGTGAATAGGCCATTGCTAATTTTAAATCTAAGTTTGATTTTGTTTTGTTAAGCAGGTGGAATTCAATGTAGAAGTTATCCATTTTGGACTGAGAAAGGTTAGATCAGGGGACTTTGTCAATGGTATGAAGTTAAATATAATGGATGTCAAAGAGACTTGGGGGTTCAGATGCATAGAGATTAAAGGGTCACGAGCAGGCACAGAAAATAATCATGAAAGCTAATGGAATGCTGGCCTTTATATTGAGAGGACTGGAGTTATGCTGCAGTTATACAAGTCCTTGGTTAGACAGTTGGAGTGCAATAGACATTAATGTAGACAGACAGAAAGATAAACAAATGCATTGACATAGAACAGTATAGCACAAGAACAGACCCTTCACCTATGATGCCATTCTAAACTAATCTGCCTGTACATGATCCATATCCCTCTCTTCCCTGCCTGTTTGTTTCTCTGTCTCTTAAATGTTGCTTATGCATCTGCTTCTACCACCTCCCCTGGAAGTGTGTTCCAGGCACCTACTGCCTTTGATGTAAAAACACCTCACATATCACCTTTAAACTCTCCCCGTCACCCTAAATCTATGCCCACTACTATTTGACATTTCCACCCTGGGAAAAAGGCTTTGAATTTCCACCCTATCCACACCTCACATAATTTTATATACTTCTATCAGGTCATCCCTCAGTCTCTGATGCTCTAGAGAAAATAATTCAAGTTTATCCGACCTCTCTCTATAGCTAATACCCTCCATTGCAACTTCCTGGTAAACCTCTTTTGCAACCTCTCCAAATCCTCCACAACCTTCCTATAGGGTAAGGACCAGTACTGCACACAATATTGCAAATGTGGCCTAACTAAAGTCTTATACAGCTGCAATGTGACTTGCCAATGTTTATAACTCAATGTTTATAAGCCCTTCTTCAGGAATGAGGCTGGTGTGCCAAGCAGGCTTATGCCCGAAACGTCGATTCTCCTGCTCCTCAGATGCTGCCTGGCCTGCTGTGTTTTTCCAGCACCACATTTTTCAACTCTGGTCTCCAGCATCTGCAGTCCTCACTTCCTCCGCCCTGACTGATGAAGGCAAACTTACCATACGCCTTCTTTACCATCTTATCCAATGGTGTTGCCATTTTCAGGGAGCACCACAAGATCCCTCTGTACATCAATGCTCCACAGGGTCCTGCCATTTACTGTATCCTTTCCTCTTGTATTTGACCTCCTCAAATGCATCACCTCACACTTGTCCAGATAAAACTCCTGCCATTTCATCCCTCAACTTTTCAACTGACCTATATCCTGTTATATCATTTGATAACCTTCCTCACTATCCACAACTCCATCAATTTTCATGTCGTCTTCAAATTTACTAATCAGACTACTGACATTTTCATCCACATCATTCACATTTATTACAAACAACAGAGGTCCCAGCACTGATCCTTGTAGACTGATTTGAGATCTCCAGTCAGAAAATACCCCTCCACAACTAACCTCAGTCCCCCATGACCAAGCCAATTTTGTATCCAATTTGCCAACTCACCATGGATCCCTTGCAGCTTAATCTTCTCAACCAACCTACTGTGAGGGACCTTGTCAAATGCTTGAGTAAAGTTTATGCAGATAACATCCACTGACCTACTTTCATCAAACATCTTTGTCACTTTCTCAAAAAACTCAATAAAGTTTGTGAGACAAAAACTTCTCCGCATAAAGCCACACTGATTATCCTTAACAGGGTCATTCTTTTCCAAATGTGAGCAAATTCTCTCCCCAAGAATCTTTTCCAACAATTTCCCTATCACCGATGTAATGCTCACCGACCGATAATTTCCTGAATTAGTCTTTCCCCTCTTAAACAAAGGAACAACATTAGCTATTCTCCAGTCTTCTGGGACCTTGCCTGTGACTAAAGAGGATACAAAGGTCTCTGTTAAGGCCTCAGCAATCTCCTCCATTACCTCCATCAGTAGATTCCATCTGCGTCTAGGGTACATGTCTACTTTAAAGTTTTTCAAGACACCCAACAGCTCTTTCTTAATCTCAGCATGCCCTGGAATATCAATATACTCCTCCCTAATCTTACTATCATCCATGTCTTTCTTCTTAGCACTGATGCAAAGTACCTCACCCGCTTCCTCTGGCTCCACGCTCTCCTTTGTTCTTCAGCGACCTATACTTTTCTTAGCTATTGTCTTGCTCCTAATAGATGTATTGAATTGATTTGAATTGAATTGAATTAGCTTTATTATCAAATGTACTCATAGGAATACAGTGAAAAGTTTACAAATTGCTACTTATGGTGCCATCTTGGGTACAAAGTACCTACGTACAGATTCTTCAGTACAAATTCTTAGGAAAAAAATTAGAAAAATTAAAAAATAAAAAGTTGAGCATTTCAGATTGTAGGAATAAATTAGAAAGTAGGGAAATAAAAAGTTCAGACAGTCCTTCCAACCCAGTCCATGCTGTCACCCAGGCTCCATGTCAGCACTGGGCCTTAACTCCAGACCATGCCAGGCTTCACCTCAAGGCACTCTAAGCTCTGGAATCACCTTGGAATTCATGCTCAGGCCATGCCAGGCCAGGAGACTACCATGGGCTGCTGAGAAACTGCCACACCGGAGCACAACACTGGGCCAGAAGACTGCCACTCCAAGCTGGGAGACCATCTCACCAGGTCCACACTGAGGCCAGGAGTTCAGGACTTCATGAGAAGAATAGAGAAGAAAAACACAAAAGAGAAAAATTAGGATAAAAGGATGGAGAGGGCGACCTCTGGCTAAAATGTCCTACTCTGCACTATATTGGATCTTGTATGTATAAAACATCTTGGCATTCCCCTTAGTCTTATTTGCCAAGGACGTTTCATGGCTCCTTCCAGCCCTACTAATTTCATGTTGTGCTTTCTTTATATTCTTCAACAGCCTTGTCTGATTCCAGTTTCTTAAATCTTACATTTGCTTCCTTTTTCTTATTTTTTTTTAATGTGGAGAGATGTGGCTATATCCTCTTTGGACATAAAAATAGAAAGTAAAATATCTTTGCAAGGATGAGAAACTGGGGAATGTTTGTATTTAAAGAAGTTGGGTGACTTTGCATGAAATCTCAGAGAGCTAACATTGTGCAGTTTCAGCAGACAATTAGGAAATCAAATTATATGTTGTATCATTGAAATCAAGAGCTCAGAAAAAGGCCTTTGGCCTATTCTGTCCACACTAATCAAAAACTACCACTGAAATGTTCTATTCCCATTTTCCAGCACTTCCAACCCTTTGTAAGCATCATTAGCGTATGTCTAAATAATTCTTAAATCTTGAGAGTTTTTGCCTCTACCAGGTAGTTTTCCAGATTACTATTCCTTCTGCGTGAAAAGGTTTCTCCTCACATCTCTCAGGACCTCCTGCCCCCTACTTTAAATCTACACTCCCAATCATTGATGCTTCCATCAAAAGCAAAGGTTTCTTCCTGTCTACCCTATCTATGCCCCTCATAGTTTTATATATCTCAATCATGTCCCCTCTCAACCTTCTCTGTTGCAGGAAAACAACACCAGTCCAACAATCCAGTATTTCTTCATACCTGTAATTCTCCAGTCAGGTAACATCCTGGTAAATCTCCTCTGCACCACTTCAGTGCAATCACATCCCTCCTATAATGTGGATTCCAGAATTGTACACAATACTCTAACTGTGGCTTAACCTACATTTAAGTTTATTACAAAGGGATTGGAGAATGAGAGTAAATTCTTCCTACTATTATATAGGGTGCTGGTGACATAGTGTGTTCAGTTTTGCTTTCCTTACCTAACAATGGTTTACTGGGCGGATTCCTGGGATGAGGGGATGGTCTTATGAGACAAAAGTGAGGACTGTAGATGCCTGAAACCTGAGTTTAGATCAGTGTGGTGCTGGAAAAGCACAGCAGGTCAGGCAGCATCCGAGGAGCAGGAAAAGCCCTTCATCAGGAATGGTCTGTTTGGTTTTCTTTCCTAGACTTTCGAAGAATGAGAGAATGTTTGAAGGCCTGAGACAGTAAGTGTTGGAGCATGTGTCACCTGACTGGGGAATTGAGTCACAATCTCTGAAAATGAGTTATTTCTGACCAAGATGAGAAATAATTTCTTTATTCAACAGGTTGTGAATCTCTGGAAATTACCTCCAGAGAACTGTGGATATTCAGTCATTGAACATCCTCAAGATAGTGTGGGTTTTTCTGATATCAAGGCAACTGAAGCTTAGGGGACAGGGCAGGCAAGTGAAGCCGAGATAGAAGGCCTGCTTTTTGCTGATGGGTACAGCTGGCATGAGGGGGCAAATGCGCTGCTCCTGCTGCTGTTTTATAATGTTTCAACTTGTTTGATTCCCGACTTTTTAAGTAAAGGAATTATTTAGCATCTTAGTCAGAATAAAACCCCACTTTCAGAGACTGTGACTCCTAATTCCCCAGTCAGGTGAAGCATGCTCCATTACTTACTCTCTCAGGTCTTTGAATTCTCTCATTCTTCTAAAGTCTAGGAAGAAAGCCAAACAGTTTACTCAATCACCTTATAAGACTATCTCTCCAGCTCTGTGATTCCTCCATCGGGCTCTCCAACCTGCTTTTATGAACCACATTGTCCTTGATCCCATTAAGCACTGCTGTCAGACAGCCAGCCCACTTCATATCTCTAGGGGAAGCAGTTACATGTAATCTATATTTACTGTTGATGAAAATTGATGCTAATCCATACTTAAACATGTAAGCTTCCTGGTTAGTGCCTCCAGGCATTTTTAAACTATAGTAAGCAGCAATTATCCCACAATTAGGGCCCAACCAGATTTTAAAAACACACCCTCCACTTGGGGCTTATCTTCATTCTTTCTCCCTATAAAAGTGATCAGTTCTTCTATGCTGTCACCATTTCATTCTTACATTTGTTTTTGGGTCTACTACAGGCTTTTCAAGTTGAAGAATTGTCAGTGATAATATGAAGTCTGTGTCCTCAGCAAAAGCCCCTCAAAGGAAGACTAACAGACATGCATTTTCTTGAAGCATGAGTTCTCAGTCAGACAGTCAAAAAAGCTCCACTGGTCTATATCGTTCTATAGGACCCCAAACAGCAATAGAATCATAGAATCCCTATAGTGTGGAAACAGACCATTCAGCCCATCAAGTTTGCACCAACCCTCTGAAGAGTTTCTCACCCAGACCCACCCTATCCCCATAACCCTGCGTTTCCTACAACTAATCCACTAGCCTGCACATCCCTGGACATTATGGGCAATTTAGCCACCTAACCTGCACGTCATTGATCTGTGGGAGGAAACCAACACAGAAATGAGGAGAATGTGCAAACTTAACACCGACAGTCGCCCGATGGTGGAATCAAACTGGATACCTAGTGCTGTGGAGACAGCAGTGCTAACCACTGAGCCACCATGTTCAGTATTTGTATTTTGGATCCACTGAAGGGCAATTTTTTGCATCATTGACACTTGTTTGAGGTCAGTGATTGTACATATTCTCTCAGTAATCATTGGTTCAGAAGTAGCTGGAATTATCTGACATTCAAAGATACGTATGTGTTTCAATGAAGCTTTATTGCTGAAATGCCTAAATGTCAAGAATTCACTCCTTGCAAGCAGCTAGAAGCAAGAAGAAGCCTGTCGGTCAATCTCAACAGCTTTGAGTTCCACCATTACTCGCATGGACTTCGTTCAGCTCTCTTCAGCTTTGGGTCTTTCTTTTTGCTGCAACGACGATGTGATTTTTTCTTCTCTTCTTTTGGAGGGACTGGGGCTGTTGATGGAATGACAAACTCATTGATATCTGTCTGATAAACCAGTCAATAACTTAAATTTTAATCTTGTTGGTATGTGTTTAATGAATCAACCAACGTTTTATAACACCATGCTCCCTCCCATCAGTATAAGAGTTATTACAGCCACATCCCCTCCTCCTGCTGGTTTTGGAAAATATTGTGCACCCCCATCAGAATTGGTATATTAACTCCCACCCCAAACCACCCCCGCCCCCCCCTCCCCCCACGCACATGTGCAAGCAGACACACATGCACACAGATACACATACAAACATTTACACACAGACCATAAATACAAACGGAACGTTTCAGAGAACACCTCTAGGACACCCGGACCAACCAACTCAACCACCCCGTGGCTCAACACTTCAACTCCCCCTCCCACTCCACCAAGGACATGCAGGTCCTTGGACTCCTCCATCACCAGACCATAGCAACACGACGGTTGGAGGAAGAGCGCCTCATCTTCCGCCTAGGAACCCTCCAACCACAAGGGATGAACTCAGATTTCTCCAGTTTCCTCATTTCCCCTCCCCCCACCTTGTCTCAGTCAAATCCCTCGAACTCAGCACCGCCTTCCTAACCTGCAATCTTCTTCCTGACCTCTCCGCCCCCACCCCCACTCCGGCCTATCACCCTCACCTTGACCTCCTTCCACCTATCACATTTCCAACGCCCCTCCCCCAAGTCCCTCCTCCCGACCTTTTATCTTAGCCTGCTGGACACACTTTCCTCATTCCTGAAGAAGGGCTCATGCCCTAAACGTCGATTCTCCTGTTCCTTGGATGCTGCCTGACCTGCTGTGCTTTTCCAGCAACACATTTTCAGCATAAATACAAATAGACACACACACACATTCCACCACCCCACTGCTCCCACACTCTCCCTGTCAGTATTGGTGAGTATTACAGTATATCCTCATGTCCATTGTGAGTGTTCCTTATCACATCAGCTGCTGTGCTCTGGGGATATCCCTTCCTGTTATGCATCAGTTGGTGGACTACCTGTCTCTGCTGGCTGCTCCTCAGCTTCTTTCCCCTCAGCAGCCTTCTCTTCCTCTGCTGCTTTCTCCTCTGCGGGCTTTGCTTCAGCCAATGGCTCTGCAGCAGCTGCTTCCTCTGCTCCCTTTTCATCTGATGGTTGAGGTGAAGGTGCTGAAGGTAGTGAGATATAACATTGGAATATCCGTAAATAAAATGATATTTAGTGCTTATCTAAAGCATAATAGCTGTACATTATCCTGCCAAATATATCAATTCATGTCTATTTAACAAATTACGCAGTATCTATGTATATATTACCCTTGTGCTCACAAACATATCGATATACCTTTTAATATCTGACTCTGAAAGAACTGCAACACTGAAAATTAGAAACAAAAACAGAAATTGCTGGAAAAGCTCAGCAGGTCTGGCAGCATCAGTGGAGAAATCAGAGTTAACATTTCAAGTCGAGTGACTCTTACTCAGAACTGATATTCTGAGGTTCACCTGCCTGACTTTGTTACAATCACTGCAGGTCTTGATTGGACGTTTTGTGAATTAATAATCTCTGAACGTTCACGATCAGTTTGATCCAGTTCGGAGTTGAGGCTCTCCTGTTACCTAGATATCTTGCCACCAGCTGACACTTAGGACAGTACAGCACAGAACAGGCCCTTCAGCCACGATGTTGTGCCGAGCAATAATCCTCATGTATGCACCCTCAAATTTCTGTGACCATATGCATGTCCAGCAATCTCTTAAATGTCCCCAATGACCTTGCTTCCACAACTGCTGCTGGCAACGCATTCCATGCTCTCACAACTCTCTGTGTAAAGAACCTGCTTCTGACATCCCCTCTATACTTTCCTCCAACCAGCTTAAAACCATGACCCCTCGTGTTAGCCATCTCTGCCCTGGGAAATAGTCTCTGGCTATCGACTCTCTCTATGCCTCTCATTATCTAGTATACCTCAATTAGGTCCCCTCTCATCCTCCTTTTCTCCAATGAAAAAAGTCCGAGCTCAGTCAACCTCTCCTTATAAGATAATCCCTCCAGACCAGGCAGCATCCTGGTAAACCTCCTCTGAACCCTCTCCAAAGCATCCACATCTTTCCTATAATAGGGCGACCAGAACTGTACGCAGTATTCCAAGTGCGGTCTAACCAAAGTTTTATAGAGCTGCAACAAGATCTCACGACTCTTAAACTCAATCCCCCT